>NW_027187419.1:10421940-10464760 GCF_028583685.1 Petaurus breviceps papuanus | reverse complement strand
GGGGGGGGGGGGGGGGGGGAGCCTCTCAACAACGGCTTCCCAGAGTCTCATCTGATCAAATCACAGTACACTTCTCAAATTGAGCCCCCAAAACAACATCTCACATCAGGGATTATATAGCCTTCTCCCGGCTCAGAGAATGTAACAACCTTCTGGACCCACTGGCCAATCAAAAAGTATCTACTGAAAAACAAGCCTCCCACCCCAGGCTCCAGGTGCACTTTAGCCTAGGGGCAGGGAAGATCTTTAAATTTACATTCCCATTACACCAGGTTAGGCCAGAGAAAACGAAGAAAACTATCTACTAAGGGGACCAGAGAGGGCCATGATCTACAGTAGTAAAAGGAGTCTTTACCCTGCCATCACCACTCCATTGACATCTTGAAGTATATCAATATTTTCCCAAATCTCCCATTCCCTTGGAAAATTGCTCTGTTATTTGGACCTGCTTAAAATCATGCCAGCCTGAGATGAAACTCTGATACTGTCATAGTACAGTGCTGCAATCTATTCACTGTCACATCCAAGCATAGACTATGAGAGATGTACACACACAAATGCACAAAGCAACCCCCAAAATCCTGTCCTTACCAACACTAAAAACCGAAAATGGCTGACACAAGAGTTAGAACCAGAGAGAAGGTTTTTTTTTTAATAACCAACTTATGGTGCAGTCATTTTTCCTAAACTCCAGAATAGTCATTGAAAAATGTTCTCCTAAATAAGTTCCACCTCTCAAATAAATTGTCTGTTTCTATCACTCATGCCTGTCTTCTATCACCCCAGGGGAATATGGCATCCTTGTCAACCATCAGTCATTCTTACTGTTCTTTAGATGTGGGTCTGGGATTGGCACTTCTCCTGAAGTGCTTTGCCAGGCAATTGTTTAGCTTGGGAAGGAAAAGTCACAAAAGGCCCAAGACAAGAAAACTCAGACCTGAAATTCCCAAAGTAGTACAAGCTCAGCACTAAAATATTATGGCTACTCCAAGAATATACTACCTCATGCTAGTGTAGAATATACTTACATTCTTGTGTAAAATATACTAGCTCATAAACACTTATATAATTTTATAAGCATCATCTCATTTTGGATTCACAACAATCCTGTAGGGTAGGCGGGCCATTCTAAAAACCATGTTACAGATGAAGAAACTAGAGATCAAGGAGATTAAAAGTGACTTACCCAAGGTCACATGAATAGTAAGAGGTAAAGATAGGACTAGAATTGTGGTCCTCTGATTATGTCCAGTGCTTGTTTTAATCATAGTACAGTGCAGAATAACAGATTGCTCCATAGTCTCTAATACAAGAAACAAGATGACCCAGAAGTTCAAATGTTTTATCTAAATTCAAAAAGATCTGATTTCTCATTATGCCTCTAGCACTTAGTGGCTGTGTGGACAAAGGCAAATCACCTAGCAGCTCTGTGTCCTGGTCTCCTTATTCCCATAAAATGGAGCCAATAATACCTATAGTTCCTACTTCCCAGGTTTATTGTGAAGTTAAAATTCTACCAATGCAGTCAGTCCTTATATTGCAACTTAGAGGTTTAAAGGATACTCTAGGAAATTGAGAAGGTAAGTGATTTCTCTATTATATGTTACAAATAGGAATTGAACATATATCTTCATTACTGTCTCTATTTCCTCTCTCTGTTTCTCTCTTCTCTCTGTCTCTCTCACTATCTCTATGTTTCTTTGTCTTTGTGTATGTCTTTCTCTGAAAACACACATTAAAATTTGGCATTTAGATCTAAAATTTGTGTGTTATGATAAAACTATGAGCAGGTGATATGCAGTATTGTTTGTCCTTCCTTTTCAAAGAAGACCAATGACATTGCAGGGTGATGTCTTGATTCATGGGTGAATTGGATTTAGTCAAGGCAGAGTTACACAAAGTTGTCAACCTCACTCTCTCTTCCAGAGTCATCAAGGTCCAGCGGCAAGACAAAAGTCAAGATGACTAGCGGTGGCCCAAGATGCAGTGGACAACCTTGGCATCTTCCCTGTCTGACCAAACTCTAAGCACTCTACAATGCCTCCTTCAGCTGCCTTCATGGCCATTGGAACAAATTGTTCTCATCTGCCCATTCCACTTGGGAACGTCTTCATGTGCTTGAAGTAACCCCTAACTCACTGACAGATTTGAGGCCTGCTGGTTACCTGCAGCCAGTCCAGGTTTAGCCCATCTACTGAGATGGCTTTAGTGGGGTTCATTGCTACAGCATTTTGGAGCCACAGGGGAGAGTTGAGTGCCAGGTAGACACCAAAGGCAGATTGAACAGCCCTGAAAAGGGGTCAGCAAGCCTTAATATCAGAGGTGCTAGTCCATCTTGAACATCCCATACACTCCAGGTGATAGACAAAGATTAAATCCTAAAGCACAAAGCAAAACTCCCTTTGGTTCCTACTTAAAAAATGCACCATGCTAGTAACTGAAGTTTTGGAAAAGATGTTGAAATCAATTTCAATCCAAACACATTTATTAAGTACCTAATATGTGCAGAACACCGTTTCAGGCATTTGGGGACATCTAAAGTTTAGTATGACACAGTGCCTGACCTTAGAGGGTTTGTACACTAGTAGAGGTTTATGATACATATGGAAATAGCTGTTTTAATACAAATTAAAGTTTGAAAAGTGCATAAAAGAAGTACTTTAAGAGTTCTGAGGCAGACAAGGGCATTTCTAACTGAGGTTATCAAGAAAAAATTCATGAAGGAGATAGCATTTGGGATCATCGAATTTTAGAGCTGGAAAAGACTTCAGAAAGTCCAGCCCTTTCATTTTAAAGGAGCCCTGAGAGGTAGTAAATGGGAGACCCAGGATTTAAACTCAGGTCCTCTGAGTCCAAATCTAATCTTTTTCTACTACATCAGGTTGCATTTGAACTGGCTGGTAGATTAAAAAATGGGTAGGATTTCAACAAGAAGAGGTAGCAGCATTCCATTATTGGGGAGAATATGAACAAAAGCACAGAAGAATGAACGCAAAGGGCAAATGCAGATGGTAAGTGGTCCAATTTGGATAGGATGTAAATACATGGAAAGAAATTAGTATGAGATAACATTGGAAAGATAAAGTAGTGTCATGTTTTGGAGAGCCTCAAATTCCAGGCCGAGGAATTTGAGTAAGCAATAAAGAGTCACTTAGGGATTCTCAGCAGAGAAATGATGTGTTCAGCTCTTTGTATAAGGATGATGAGTTTAGTAAGAGAGGAAAAGATGGTTTAGAGTAGGAGACTGGAGACAAGAAGGCCACAAGCACAGTCTAATTGAATAGATATGGACTTGTCCCTGTTATAGCTTTGCCATTGATTAACTTTGTGAACTTGGGCATTTTAGTCAATGTGTCTGTATTTCAATTATCCTCTCTGTAAAAAGTATTTTTTTTAAAGCAGATTATAACACCTGCTTATGTGAGTGTAGAAAAAGTTCCACGCAGACTGCCTCACAAAGATAAAATTCAGGATGTCCTTCATAGAATTGAGGGAGACTCTATGTGTTAGCATTTTTTAATGAAGAAATCAAGAGTCAGGAAATAACCACTGCCCATTCTTTTGGAGGAGACAATATATATATACATATACATACATATAATACACATATGCATTTACATATACATATATTTATATATAAATAATACAAGGTACTAATAATAATACAAGAAAACAATATATATACATATGCCTACATATACATATAACACACAAATGAACTTACATATGCATATATCTATATATAAATGATACAAGGAGACAACATGCACATACATATCTATACACATATAACACATATGCATTTACAAGTACATATGTACATTTGTATATACATACATATAAATAAAAAGGGTAGTTTTAAGAGACGCACTAGATGGGGGAGAAAATGATGCAGAGAGATGTTTATACTTTATTTTGCTTGGACAGACATCCCAACCAGGCCTTATAGACAAATGTTTCAGCTCCTCTTTTGGTTCAGTGACCTATAGCATGAGAAAGGGTATCCAGGATTAGAGTATACAGTCTTGGAATACTAATAGAAGCTACCATATCATGCCTCTAAACAAGAAGTTGCTTAGAAATTAAACAGCTAGACAGATGCTATAGCTAAGAAGACAATTTTTATTTCTTCAAAAATAAATTGGAACAATGGAAAATGTCACTGGTAGGCAGTCAAAGGTTTATAAAACTGTGTTGACAAGCCTTTGAAATAAACTGGTGTGCTTATGAATGAATAATAACATCCATTCATATAGCTATTATTTTATGTTTATAAATAATTTTTCATACAACTCATTTTACAAAAGGCTGTAGCCAGGAAGCCCTAGGTTCAAAAACCACCTCATATATATATAGACTATATCACCCTGGGCAAGTCACAGCCTCTCAGGGCTCTGGGGAACTCTCCAAATCTATTCATTGCAGAGAAGATGCGAAGCTGTACTGGTAAAGAAAATTCCTTCACCTAGGAATCCCCTACACCAATGAAATCACTGGTCTGTTTCCTACTCCTATCTCATTTTACCCTCTTAACAACCTAGCTTTCAAAAAACTTTGAAAAATGATAGATATGACCCTACAACTTGAGAC
Source organism: Petaurus breviceps papuanus (assembly GCF_028583685.1). NCBI lineage: Eukaryota > Metazoa > Chordata > Mammalia > Diprotodontia > Petauridae > Petaurus > Petaurus breviceps. Next base: position 10,460,170 of record NW_027187419.1, on the reverse strand, counting down.
ACTGAAAATCAAAGTTGATTTAACAATAATGGATGAGTCTCAGAAAGGAATTACTAATATTACAATAAAAAGATACTGATGCAGAAGAAAAGGGGAAGTATTTTTTTTTTTATTGAGCAATCAGGGTTAAGTAACTTGCTCAAGGTTACACTGCCAGTTATTTCTGGGTGTGGTTGCTGAGTGTCTGAGCCCGGGATTCGATCTCCAAGTCGTCCCAACACTGGAGCCGGTGCTCTTATTCGCTGAGCCACCTGGCAGCCCCTAAGCAATTGGGGTTAAGTAACTTGCTCAAGGTTACACGGCCAAGTGTTTCTGGGTGGTTGGCTAAGTGTCTGGCCAAGTGTTTCTGGGTGGTTGGCTAAGTGTCTGAGCCCGGGATTCGATCTCCAGGTTTATCTCAACACTGGAGCCAGTGCTCTTACTCGCTGTGCTACCTGGCCGCCCCCAGAAAAGGGGAAGTATTTAAAGGAGTTCCTATAGATTCACGGGGCCCAGAATTTAAAAGGAAATCTATAAAATATGAAGGGAAAGGAAGACAATCAAAGATAATAACAAAAAATGGTACAGACAAGTAAAAATAGATTGAGAAAAGCTAAAGTTCAGAAAGATATTTAAAAAAAAAACTAAGAACAACTGACTCTTTTTGCCCTAATAATATCTTGTAACTGTCCCCATTTCTCACCTTATATAGCTACCACGCTGGCTTCTGTCCTTCATTAATTTTCACTTGGACTATTGAAATAGCCCTCTAATTACTCTTCTAGTTTCAAGTCTCTCCTCTCTCCAATCCATCTTCCTCACAGTTGCCAAAGCGATCTTCCAAAAACACTTTTGAACACACCACTACTCTGCTCAAAAGCCTTCAGTACTTTATTATTGAAAGGCAGTGGCTAGAATGCTGTCCTGCAGTCAAGAAGACTCATCTTCCTGGGTTCAAATCTGGTCTTAGACACTTCCTCGCTGTGCAACCAAGTCATTTAACCTTGTTTGCCTCAGTTTCCTTATCTGTAAAATGTGTTGAAGAAGAAACGGCAAGCCACTCCAGCATCTTTGCCAAGAAAACCCCAAATGGGGTCACAAAGAGTTGGACATGATTAAAAAATGACTGAACAACTAGAATAAAATGAAAACTCCTTAGCCTGGCATTGGAAGCCCTCCACAATCTAGCTCCAAACTATCCCACCACTCTGACTTCATATTACTCCCCTTCATTCATTTGATACTCCAGTCAAACTTGAACATTAGTGACTCCTTGATGCCAGCGTTCCATATCCCAGGTAGAAAACCTTTAAAGGCACAAGTTGTCCCTTGTGCTCAGAATGCCCTCCCTCTTCATCTCCGAATCTCAGATCCCTAACTTCTTTTCAAGGCTCAGATCAGATTCCATCTCCTTTGTGAAGCCTTCCAAATGAGATTGCATATATAAAATGATTTGCAAATCTTCAAGTTATATAAATATAACAGCTATTATCATTAATATGGTGGTGGTAGTGATTGTTATTATTATTCCCTGATCTGTACAATTGTCTGTGATCTCTTCCATCTCAATTTACTACACTTGTTTATTTCTATACATGCATATAAGTTTTATATTTATATTTAATGTATATATACACATCTGTGTGTTTATACATATGCACATATGTGTGTGTATGTAGTATTACCCAAGTGAAAAATAAACTACGAGAGTAGGGACTACTTCAATATGTCTATATCCTAGCACATAGAACAATGCTGGAGACACAGTAGGCACCTAATAAATGCTTGTCAAGATGAACTTTGTGTGTTTGGAATAAGAAGAACAAGACAAGAAAAGGATTCACTCACTTTGGGGGACATAACAGAGAAAGAAGCTACCTGTTCCCATCTGCTTTGGCTTTTCTATCAGAGAGAATGATCTTAAAACTGGTAAGGCAGAACAAACATGATTAAGAGGAAACTGGAAGTCAAGCTAGGTGAGAAGACAGTGATAGACTATTTTAAATGAATTGACGTCCCCAGTTAAACTCTTTCACAGGACATTGAAAGAACTTGACTCAGCGGCTGAGCTGTTCTTGATAATCACTGAGACATAGAACTGAAACTAGCATGTAGAAGGTATACTTCTTCCCCCACTCCGCCATCTACAGTAAGTGCTCAATCATCTAACTGGCCCCCCATTCCTGCTTGGCACCAGGTTGCCCAGCCCCAGGGTCCAGTGGCCATCATACTATCCAACAGCTTCTGTCTGTGGCCTACCTGGACCATGTATCAGACATTCTCTAGTCTCCTCCCCACCTCAACTAAATTTTCCCCGTGTCAGAATCCCTGCTTATGGTTTTGCTGCTAGATTGTGGAGGACAAAAGAGATACTGAAAGACTAGAAATGGGAAAATGTAGTTCTGGTGGGTTTTTTTGTTTGTTTTTAATTTCTTTAGTCAATGGATTTTTTTAAATAATAGATATGTATTTTCTCTCCTTTCCACCCTATTGGGGAAAAAACACATTATTTTCAACAGATATGCATAGTAAAGCAAAACAAATTCCCTCATTAGTCCTATTCAAAAATATATATCTCACACCTGGAACTCATCACCTCTCTGTCAAGAAGTGCATAGCATACTTTCTCTCTGATCTTATGGAATCATGAATAGTCATTGTGTTAATCAAAGTTCCTACAGCTTTCAGAATTGTCTTATAGTGTTATTTTATAAATCATTTTCTTGGTTCTCCTTGTTTCACTCAGTTCACTTCTTCATCAGTTCATCCAAGTCTTTCCATGTCTCTTTGAAATAACCTATGTCTTAATTTCTTACTGCATAATTTTCAAAAAATGGAAGGAAGATGAATTTTGCAAATTATAGACCAATGAGTCTTGGCAATATCTGTAAAGATTTTCAAACCAATTATCAAACAGATGTCTTGTGGGCACTTAAAAGGGAAAGGATTAATCACCAAGGAACCACATGAGAAATAAGTCAAGCTAGATTAATATGAAGGGCAGCTAGGTGGTAAAATGGATAGAGCACTGTGCTTGGAATGAGGAAGACTCATCTTCCCAAGTCCAAATCCAGGCTCAGACACTAACTGTGTGACCCTGAGCAAGTAACTTAACCCTGTTTGTTTGTAAAAGATAAGCTGGAGAAGGAAATAGCAAACTACTCTAGAATCTTCACCAAGAAAACCCTGAATGGGGTCACGAAGAGTCAGACACGACTGAACAACAGACCAATATGATTCCTTTTGGGAAGGCTTGTTAGCCTGATAGTTCAGGAAAATGCCAATAGCACCGTATATCTGTATTTCCACCAGACATTTAACAGAGACTCTCAACAATCAATCAATCAACAGATATTAATTATGTACCTACTGTATGACAGAGTATATGAACACAAAGAAGGAAACAATCCTTATTCATAAGGAGCTTATACTCTAAAGAGAAAACAATACCAAACAAAAGCATACACAGATAAAGGGAATAAACACAGTCAATACAAAATGGTTGAGTACAAAGTAGGGGGAGATGAGATCACCAGCATCTGGAGGACTCCAGAAAGGCTTCATGAAGAAAGTAATTCATGAACCACATTCTGAAGGAAGAAAGGGATTCTGGAAGATAGAGGAGAGGCACAAGTACATTCCAGGCAATCCTTCAAAGTCACAGGTGTGGGAGATAGAATGTACTGTGTAAGGAACCTAGAGAAGGCTAGTTTGATTGGATAGCAAAGTGCAGAAGGCGGGGTAATGTCCAATGAGGCTGGAAAGATAATCTTGGGGGGAGGGTAAATGGAAACAAATACACTGGATGAATATAGTTTTTATAGCTGGTTGAATGTCTGTACTCCTCATGGCACCTAGATAAATGGATTGAGGTCAGCCTGGAGGGAGGCCTCTATCAGCACATTCTGTCCTCCTTTCTGTTCTGCTCATTAGTTTTATCAGTAGATGTTGTAGAAGAAAGAGTACTGAATCTATAATCAATGTACCTGGATTCAAATGACAGCTCTGCTACTTAGCATTTACATGACCTTGGACAAATTGTTTAACTATTCTCAGCCTCAGTTTCCTCATCTAGAAAATGAGGCAATTGGATTAGATTATTTCTAAAAACCCTTCCAGCCTTAAATCTTATGCCCTGTATGAGTCCTATGATTTGACATTTTTATCAAATTTGCAAATGACAAAGTTGGTTGGAATAGAAAGATACCTTACATGAAAAAGCAGTGTCCAATACAGTACTAACAGGCTAAAATGATGGACTAAATATGATGGGACAAGTATATCTGTCTAAAATAGGAGCAGGCTGCCTCAGGGGAAGTGTGCTCTCCCTCACTGGATTTTCAGGTAAAGTCTGGATAACCAATTTCCAGGGATGCTATAATTTTTATACTATATATATATATATATATATTCATACTCTTTTATGCTATTTTTAACACTATGCTACCTCTGAAGTCTCTTACAATTCTATGATTCTATAACAGTTTTACACTTGAAAAATATAAAATCCTAGATTCTAAAATATTTCAGTGTCTCAAGGATCCTTGATTTCATGGGTGCCGGTTCTTTCCTTACTGACACAGCTCACTTTCTCTATACATTGGTAATCCATAAGTACCTTTTATGTACAAACCCAGTGAATACAAAGCTAGCAGATTAAACCAGCCCTATGTCTCAAGAAGCTTACATTCTACCTGAAGGATACAATGTGCACAGATGAGTAAATGGAAAATAATTTCAAATGGGAGAGAATATTAACTCAGGTGATCAGGAAAGATCTCCTATAGGAGACTTGTGCTGAGCTTTAAAGGAAGCTAAGGACTCCAAAAGAGAGAAGTGAGAAGGCAGTGCACTCCAGACATGAGAGGTCCATCTGTGTAAAAGCACAGACATGAGAGATCCTTACATAGTGGCCAGCTCGCTGGAGATGAGTTCTCAGAAGCTAGACTGGCCCTCCCATAGCAATCATGGAACCCAGACTGGACCCAGACTGAAAACTTTTCTGTCTTGGTGGTTCCTACTAGAGTATACTCACTGCTGGCCTGGCTTCAGAGAATCCATCATCACCTCCACACCACAGTGATCTCTGGGTTTCCAAATCTCAAAGTCGGAAAGGATGTCAGTAGTCACTTGATCCAAACTATACCTGAATAAAATTTCACTCCATGACATAACCAACAGGAAGTCATTCAGTCTTTTCTTGAAGACCTCCAGTTTGGAGCAATCTACTCTCTCCCAAGACAAACAGTCCTACTTTTGGATAACTCTGTCAGCAATCATTTCCTTAAATCATGCTGAATTCTGCCTCACTTCTACCCATTGCTACTAGTTCTGCACTTTGGTGCCAAACAGAACAAATTAAATACTTCTTTCATGTGATAACTGTTCAGCTACTCAAGGACAACTCTCCTGTTTCCCCTAGGTTTCTTCTGTATGCCTAACAAACAGAACTACAAAATTACAGGTATCTCAATCTCAGCCTCTCTTGCTGCATCTTCATCCATGTCATGCCCATTAAATGAAGGTGGCACTTGAGAGAAATTATTTTACTATTATATTAATAACCAAATATTAATTTGGGATCCAGGATTTTCTCCTCTATTTACTCTTTTAAGGTCCAACCACTATAAAAAGTCAGTCTCTGAAGGATATGACTGGTTGATGAGCTTGTCTTAGCCATCAAGGTACATGCTCTTCAATCTTGGATGGTATCTCACCAAACTAGAAGACCTTGCTTCTGTTTAGAAAGTAAACAGAAACCAGTCTAGGTGAATTCTTACTCAGTAGAAAAAAAGCCCCTGTCCTTGTACCCTTCCATTAGAGTTTAATGTGACCCAGATCAGGAAAGAGAAAACCAACCAGAATGGTCTGAAGGGAGACACATTCCCCTGTCCAGATTGCTAAAGGTCCCTGAGTTTCAAGATCAAGCCATATTCTCAGCAGGAAAAGATGAAGACTTCTAATCCACCTCCTAATTAAATGCCCACCAACCAATGTTGATTTTCACTCCTCAGAGACATTCCCTTTCAAAAAAATATTCAAAGCTTTCAGGCTTTCTGTATTTTTGTCTTTGGTTACCAAGAGAAACCACTTACCTACACTCAGTTTACTGATTGCCAGGCTAGCCTAATTAATAAGTCGATTATTTATTACCCAGAAACCCTGTCTCTTGGGGTTTTATATTCATTATACAATCCAGGCTCTGTTCCTAGTGCTCATCTCCATTTTCTCTCACTTAGTGCTCTCATGAGCTCCCATGAGTACAATTATCATCACTGGGTGACTCCCATATTTATATCTCTGGCCCTAGTCTCCCTCCTGAGAACCTGTCCCATATCACCAAATACCTACAGGACATTTTTTTTGCTTGTTGGAGGGCAACTAGGGTTAAGTGACTTGCCCAAGGTCACACAGCTAGCTTTTGTGTTAAGTGTCTGAGGCCGGATTTGAACTCAGGTCCCCCTGACTCTGGGGCCAGTGCTCTATTCACTGTGCCACCTAGCCTCCCCTGGACATTTCTACTGAATATTTCACAAACTTCTCAAACTCAAAATGTTCAAATAAACTTCATGACCTTTCTCCATCAAACCCATCCCTCTCCTAAGCTTTCCTATTACTGATGAGGGGACTTCCATCCTCCTGATCACTCAGGTTCTCAAACTTCATATCATCTTCAGCTCCTCCTCCTTATTCATGCCAAATAGTCCATCAGTTACCAGATCTTTTCATTTCTACCTCTATATCATCTCTTACATATATTCTTTTTCTCTTCAGTTACATGGCTTCCAGCCTAGTTCGGACAATTATCACCTCTAACCTAAGCTAGTTTCCTAATTGGTGTCTCTAAATCATCTCTCCCTACTGCAATCCATCCTCCACAAAGCTGTCAGTGATTTTCCTAAAGCATAGGTCTGACCATGTCACCCCCATACACAAAAAACCTCCATTGTCTGCCTTATTATCTCTAGGATCAAATATAAACTCTGTTGGCATTTAAAACTCTTCACGATTTGGTCCATTTGCATCTCTCCAGTCTTCTCACACATCACTCACTCTCCTCCTCAATGGTCCAGTCATACTGACTCCCTGGGACCCGGGCTCTCCTCCTCCCAGCTGTCTAGTCTAGCTCTGACTCCCAGCTTCCTGTGGGCTCTGCTCCACCCTTCAGCAAACTCCTTCCACCACAGGCTCCATGTGATAACATTCAGCCTATTGGGGGCAAAGTTTATTTTCAAAGCAGGGAAGGTCTTCAAATTCCCTTAGGCTTATTAAGGGGCACAGAAGATCTTCAAATTCCTGTTACCATTACACTGAACAACTTGTTCCTCACACAATGTGCTCTTTCCTGTCTCCCCAGCTGTAATGTTCTCCCTCCTTACCTCCACCTTTTCCATTTTCTGGCTTCCCTCAAAAATCACCTCAACAACCACCTTCTGCAGGATACTTTCCCTGATCCCTACAGTCACTTATACCTTCTCCTCTAAGGTTACATTCTATCATTTCAACATATATATCTTTTTTTGATTAATTTTATTCTGAACTTAAGAAATAAAACAAGTATTTCTACAACATAGTAGAATACGAAAAAAAGATGACCGCATATGAAAGTGTAAATCTCCTAGGTTCTTTTTTTAAAAATATATAATGAAGCTATCATGTAACTCTTTTTTTTCTCTTTTTTCTCCCCCCCCCACCCCTCTAGATGGCAACCATTAGACACAAATATGTGTGAATACATATATGTGTGTGTGTATGTATGTAAAACCATTCTATATATACTTCTATTTATCAGTTCTTTTTCTGGATGCAGATAGCATCTTCCTCATATGTCCTTTGCAGTTAATTTGGGTATTTATAATAGGCAACATGACTTAGTCACTCAAAAGTAGTTCTTAAAACAATATTGTTGTTACTGTATATAAAGTTCTCTTGTTTCTGATCATTTCGCTCTTCATTGTTTCGTGCAAGTCTTTCCATGTTTTTCTAAGATCATTGAGTTCATCATTTCTTATAACATAGTAATATTCCATCACAATCATATACTGCAACTTGTTTGGCCATTCCAGACAGAACCTCAATATATATGGTGTATACTGCTTTATATACATGTTGTCTCCTCCATCAGAATATAAGCTTTTTAAGGACAAGGTCTGCTGTTTTTGTTTCTTTGTTTGGCTTTGGCTTTGGCTTTGGCTTTGCTATTGTATCCCCAGTAGTTAACACAGTGTCTGGCACCTACCAAGCATTTAAAAAAATATTTGCTTACTTGCTTGCTTGCTTGACTGACTGATAGCAATTCTTTCAAATGATCCTCATGTGTCAGGATCTCAAAACCGTTCCCCATCCTAGTTAGACCCCTCTGAATGCTCTCAACCTTATCAATGTGTTTCTTAAAATATGGCACACAGAACTGAACACAAAACTGAAGACATGTTCCCAAAAGGGCAGAGTTTAGCAGAATTATGGCCTTCTCATTGTGAGTCAATCATGTTTGTCTTAATACAGCCTACGATTGCCTTACCTTTCTTGGTTGCCACATCACACTGTTGACTCATAATGATCTTACAATCTACCAAAGCCCCAGATGTTTTTTCTGATTAATGGTCATTTGGACATGCCTTGTCATCCTCTTGTACTTGTGATTTTGAATTTTTTTAAAACAAGAGCAAAATTCTAAAATTATCCCCATTAAATCTCATCTTATTTGATTTTACTCTATGTTTCTTTAATCCATCAAGATTTTTTTTAATCAGACTGTCATCCAAGGTATTAACTATCTCTACAAGATTTGTGACATCTACAAATCTGATCAGCATGCCATCTATACCTTTCAGAAAATCATTGATCATTGAAAATGTTAAACAGCACATGGCCAAGGATGGAGTCCTGCCTGGGCAGACTTCTTTCCAAATTGACATTAAATAATTAATGATTGCTTCTTGAGGGTTAGCAATTCAATCAGTTCTAAGTATGTCAAAATATGTAAACATCACGCCCACATTTCTCCATCTTTCCCACAAGAATAGCACAAGAGATTATATCAAATAATTTGCTAAAATCTAGGTAAACTCTTATCTAAAGTATTCCTTTTATCAATAATTTTAATAATACTATGAAAAATGAAAATAAAGTTAGGATAACATGAACTAGTCTTGATGAAATTTACCAGGTTCTTTGTACTGACAGCTTTCTTCTGGATATTCCCTAACCACACTTTTAATAATACATTCTAGAATTCTGTCATTTGAATTAAATTAACTGATCTATAGTTTATAGATTATGTCCTCTTTAAAAAAAAAAAACAGGGTCTATTGTCCTTCTCCAAACCTGTACCTTGCCAATTCTCCAAGATCTTTGAAAAAGCATGAAAACAGTTAAGCAGCAATAGTTCCCAATATGTCAATATCCTATGATGTCATGTATCTGGGCCTGCTGACTTAAACTCACCAAGTACATCTGACCGCCTGTTCTCTCTCTCCCTACTTCTCTTGTGGGTCAATTCTCCATTAGCCATTTTCATCCTTTTCTTTCCATTTCAAAGATCATTCATCTAGACAGAAAAAAATAAAATAGTATCTGAGCAACTGCACCTTCCTTCTGGTGACAATAATTATTAGCCCATCTACCTCCCAAGACCTCATGGCAGTCTCACACTCCTTTGATTTGCTTTCCCAATTTAGCTTTTTCAAAAGCCTCTAAAATGATTTTTTGTTGTCCTTGTCTTTCATCAGCATCCTCTGCTCATTTGGAACTTTAGCATTCCTGTTCCTTTATAGGACCATGCCATATCTGGGCATACATACTATTGCTAATTTTGTCCTTGATTCCACTTTCAATATATGTTTTCACATCAATGCCAATGAGTTCCCCTGCAAGGCTGCTTGAGTCTCATTAGACAACTCCTCTTTTTTTCTACTTCAGCAGAATTGTTCCTCTTTGGTGTCTACAGGATTACATCCTTGAGAACTTCCCATCCCACCTTGATTGACTTCCCCTGTATATTTTTAGAGCATGGGGTATTTCTCATTATTTCTCTGAGCTGTCCTTTGTAACAAAGAAAAACAACTAGGCAAAAACATTCAAAACAGAAACCATAGTTGACTGTGTATACAATATATTGTCCTAGAGGAAACTAGGTATCACTAGGGATAGAGCAATAGGCTTGCAGTCAGAACTGAGTTCAAATCTAGACTCAGATATTTACTAGTTATGTGACCCAAGGCAAGTCACTTGACTCTATGTGTCTCAGTTTCCTCAACTGTTAAATGAAGTTAGTAACAGAAATGTAGAAGATTTTAGGGTTTTTTTCAGTTTCTTCTATTGTCAATGTTATTCTTTATATCAATATCATCTAGCTTTTATTTGGCTAAGCTTTCTCTCCTTAGCCATAGTTATGAACTAATTCTTTTCTAATTTTTTTTATGGTATGACCTTTATATATTCTGATGGTATATCTATTCTAAGTTTTTGTGGCATATTTTGCAAGATAATTGTCTAATCATAATATCTGTCAAACTTCTTCCTGGTTTTTCCAGCCTTTGTTGTCAAAAGGGGAGTCTAACCTTTAGTAATACATGTTCTTAGGTTAACAATCACTGGACTGTGATTATTGATTGTTTCCTGTTCATCTGATCTATTCCTCTGATCTACTTTATAATATAAATTGAATGATTAGTGATGCTGTACCCTTTTGTTCCTTTAAATTTTACAAAACACTTTGTTCAATCAAGTTTCAAGTAACTAAAAAAAATCTGTAATGGTCCCAAAGAACAGAAAATAAAACATACTTTCCCTCTGATAGCAGAAAGGCAGGGGAATACTAGGGCAGAATGTTGTGTATACATTGACAGAAATAGTCTCTCTCTTGGTCTTTTAATCCCTCAGTTATTCTTCTATGTTACAAGAGTGCATTAAATGGAAAGTGAGAAGGGAAGGAGAGTGGTTGGGAATTTCCACAGATAACTGATATAAAAACAAATGGAAGTGAAAAACACTTTCCTCACAATAACCCTCAAAACCACCTCTCCTAACTCCAAAGTTTTTTTTTCCATAGTATCAGATACCTCTAGTAAACAGCACAGTGCTTCATAAAAGTGAGGAAGTTCAACGAGTCAAATGTGACATGCCTTTCAAACAAAATGCAGGTTGTCCCCAAAGCTTTAACCTGGAATCAGAAAGACCTGAGTTCAAATACAACATCAGGCACTTACTAACTATGTGATCTTGGACAAGTCAAACTTCTGTTTGCCTTAGTTTCTTCAACAATGAAATGAGGATGATAACAGCACCTACCTCAGAGGTAGTTTTCAGGATCCAATGAAATAATGTTTCTGAAGCATGTAACACAATGTCTAGCACAAAATAAGCATTATAAAAATGTTTATTCCCTTCCCTCTTAAAACTACTCTAAGGCTTTGGGAACACTATGTATATATCTAACCTTGGGCCAAATTAAAAGACCTATTGTTTACAGAGTAAGCAATAGCCCCAGTGTGCTCTATGCTGGTTTGATCATAACTTGAGCACTGTGCCAAGGTCTACTTTTTAAGAGGGACATTGTAAAAAGAGAACTTAGCCCCTACTAGAGACATCAGGATAGCAAAATTCTCTAAATCATGTCATATGACAAAGTTAAAGGAACTGTGAAAGTTTAACATGAAGAAGGGAAAATTTATTAGGTCCGTGGTTATCTTCAAACAGCTTGAAGAATTATCATCTGGAAAAGGGATTGGAAAAAGTTGTTCCAGAGAGCAAAACCAGTACCAGGGGTAGAAATTTGCAGGGAATCAAATTTTGGCTAGAAATAAAGAATTTCTAAAAATTAGAGGACCCCCCCCCCAAATTGTTAAGGTAATTGCTTATTCCTTGAGGAAATTAGCTCCTTGTCACTTGTAGCATTCAACAGAAAGGTGGTGACCATATAATAGGAAAAAAAGCTAAGGAAATTCCTTTTACAGAGAGGGGGATCAACAAGGTGATAATTAACATCCTTTCTGCTTTAGGCACTAACTGCATTGAATCAGGACCAGTAAAGAATCTTGAAAGATTTTCAAATGGATATTAACAGGTGACTAAAGGATAAAATCCAACAACACCAGCTGTTGTTTCTATTCCATTCAAAAATTCTATTGCATGGTAACTGGGTTTGGAGAATGTTTTTAATTCCACCTGCCACTAGAAGCCATGGATGAGTAAGCTCATCCTCCTACCCACTATGAGATATAAGGAAGTAAGGGCTATGATTCCTCTTTCAGATGTGGAAAAATCACGATGCAAAGAGGAACAGAGACCAAGGGCAGGAGGCTGTTCACTGTGAGTCAGCAATGGAGCTGGGTTGGCTACTCACAATTCCCTAAGGTTTCTACTTCATCTGGCATAAAACAAGTCTCTTTAATGTTGATCTAACTAATCACATTCTAAAGGTATATTGTACAACCCTAGGTTCTGTGTTCTGGTTTATTTTCTAATGTTTTCCTGGTTTGATTATTGGGGAAGGAGGGAGCATAAGAAAAGGAAAAGGATTTATTAAAATCATTTTAAATTAGAATCTACATAGTACCTAATACAGAACATTGTAATTTTTTTTTTTGCCTTTTGGAGGGCATTTGGGGTTAAGTAACTTGCCCAAGGTTACACGGCTAGTTTTTTTGTGTGGGTGTTAAGTGTCTAAGGCTGGAATCTAACTTAGGTCCTCCTGACTCCAGGGCCGGAAGAACATTGTAATTTTGATTCTTGCTAGCTACTAGTATCACAGAGTGGGGATTTTCCTGTATAGCTAGAACCCATAAAGAACTCTTCTTGACAGGGTTACCAATATTCAAATTTGTGACAAATACTGCAAATTTCCATTAAGCTGGTACTTATTACCATGTTTTACATAATCATAACTTCAAATGGTTCAGATCCAATACATGTGACTACTTCAGAGGATTCATTATTGTTTACAGTGATGCATCTAATCTAATTAGGTCCATTAATCAGGAACTAAGCTATATATATATATATTTTTTTTAATGTTCTAGAAAAATTTCCTTGGATTCAAAAAGTACCTGGAAAGTATTTTGATAACCAGCTCAAATTTTGCAGTGAGGTATAAGTTCTCTGATTACCTTTAATCATGAATTAAGAATAGGCCATGTGTCCTATTTGGAAAATCCCAAAAGAATGGATTCAAAAGTTAAAAGTCCTATAGGAGAGATCTGAGAGGTGAGAGAATACAATCAATCAACCTTTATTAACTGCTTAATATGTACCAGGCACCAGCACACCCTCATGAATTAATTAATTGGTAAAAAAGTGCATATTAGTGGTGGAGTCAAGATGTCAGAGTAGAAGAAGGGACTGGCTAGAACTCTGCCCCAAACCCCTTCAAACACCTGTAAAAAAAAATGACTCTAAAATTCTAGAGCTACAGAACCCACAAAATGACGGAGTGAAACAAATCTCCAGTTCAACACAGCCTGGGGGCCGGCAGAAAAGGTTTATTGCACTGGGCTGGGCACAGAGCAAAGTCCAACATGGGCTCAGTCAGCATATAGGGAAAAAGAGTAGGCCACAGGGGACTGAATCACTGGCAGTTGCAGTAGTTTCCAGACATTTGGCCCACAAATGCCAAAGACAGCATAGAAGGTCAGTGGGAAAACTCTATCAGACCTGGGTGAGAGAGAAAGCATGGTCTGGCCCCAGGCCCAGGGCAGCAGTAGCAGTGGCAGCTATGGTGGCTGCTCCTGGAGCTCCTGGCCCACAGATAGTGGGAAGGTCAAGCAGCTGATCAGATCTCTTTGCTGGCACTGAGGCAGAATTCTCTTCCTTGCCCGTGCTTGGATCTAAGTTATAGTCCTGTGTTGTGGTCCTGGGACAAGGAGAAGCACTGGTGTGGTAGAAATTGTGATTGTAATGGAGAGAGAATCCTCCTCCCAGCTCCAAGGAGGAAAAGAGTGCTTGTAGTCACTCACAGACCAGAGTATAGACTAGGACAGAAGCAAACACCTCTCCTTTGATCATACTACTTTGGAAGAACTGAAAATTTACAGGCCTCTAGAAGTAGCTCTAAAAACAGCTACACAAAACCCCTGAAGCTTGGGACAGTACACCCCTAACCCCCAATAGAAGCAGAATCCTACATTAACAAAGAGTTAAAAAGTTAAGTAACTGGCTGGGAAAATGAGCAAACAGTGTAAAAAACTCAGACTATATAATCTTACCTTGGTGACAAAGAAGATCAAAACATACAACCAGAAAAAGACAACAAAGTCAAACCCCCTACATCCAAAGCCTCCAAGAAAAGTATGAATTGGTCACAGGTCATGGAAGAGCTCAAAAAGGATTTTGAAAATCAAGTAAGAGAAGCAGAGGAAACATTGAGAAGAGAAATGAGAAGGTTGCAAGGAAATCATGAAAGAGTCAACAGCTTGCTGAAAGGAGACCCAAAACAATACTGAAGAAAATGACAACTTGAAAAATAGACTAACCCAAATGGCAAAAACCCAAAAAACCAATGAGGAGAAGAATGCCTTAAGAAGCAGAATTGACCAAATGGAAAAGGAGGTCCAAAAGCTCACTGAAGAAAATAATTCCTTTAAAATTAGAATGGAACAAATGTAAGCTAATGACTTTATGAGAAATCAAGAAATTATAAAACAGAAGAAAACGAATGAAAAAAATAGAACACAATGTGAAATATCTCATTGGAAAAACCACTGACCTAGAAAATAGATCCTGGAGAGATAACTTTAAAATTATTGGACTACCTGAAAGCCATGATCCAAAAAAAGAGCTTAGCAATCATCTTTCAAGAAATTATCAAGGAAAACTTCCCTGATATTCTAGAACCAGAGGGGAAAATAGAAATTAAAAGAATTCACTGATCACCTCTTGAAAGAGATCCCAAAAGGAAAACTCCTAGAAATATTGTAGTCAACTTCCATAGTTCCCAGGTCAAGGAGAAAATATTGCAAGCAGACAGAAAGAAACAAATTGAATATTGTAGAAATGCAATCAAGATAACACAAGATTTAGCAGCTTCTACATTAATGGACCTAAGGGCTTGGAATATGATATTCTGGAGTTCAAAGGAGCTAGAATTAAAACCAAGAATCACCTACCCAACAAAATTGAGCATAATACTTCAGGTGAAAAAAATGGACATTCAGTGAAAGAGAGGACTTTCAAACATTCGTGATGAAAAGAGCCAAGCTGAATAGAAAATTTTACTTACAAATACAAGAATCAAGAGAAGCATGAAAAGGTAAACAGTAAAAAGAAATGATGAGGGGCTTATTAAAGTTGGACTGTTTACCTTTCTAAATGGAATAATGTCTTTTGTAACTCATAAGACATTTCTCAGTAGATATGTGTGTCCATATATGTACACATATGTACATATATACATACAGAGAGGGGGCACAGAGTGAGTTGAATATGAAGGAATGATATCTAAAATAGAAAATTAAGGTGTGAGAGAGGAATACATTGGGAGAAAGAGAAAGGAAAAGATAGAATGGGGTAAGTTATCTCACATAAAAGAGGCAAGAAAAAGTTTTCACAATGGAGGGGAAGAGGAGGGAGAGGAGAGGGAATAAGTGAATGTTACTCTCATCAGATTTGGCTTAAGGAGGGAATAACATACACACTCAAAGTCCTACAGGAAAGTAAGTAGGAAGGGGATAAGAGGAGGGGGCATGATAGAAGGGAAGGCAGGTTGGAGGAGGGGGCAGCTGGAAGCAAACACTTTTGAAAAGGTACAGGGTCAAATGAGAGAATAGAATAAGTGGAGGGTGGGATAGGATGGAAGGAAATATAGTTAGTCTTTCACAGCATGACTATTATGGAAGTGTTTTGCATAACTACACATGTATAACCTATATTGAATTGTTTGCCTTCTCAATGAGAGTGGGTGGGGAAGAAGAGGAGAGAATTTGTTACTAAAAGTTTACAAAAATGTTAAAATGTGTTTTTACATGCAACTGGAAAATAAGATATACAGGTAATGGGGTATAGAAATCTATCTTGCCCTACAAGAAAGTGAGAGGGAGGGGAAGTGATAGGTGGAGGGCAGACTGAGGGAAGGGATAATCAGAATGCATGCCATCTTGTGGTGTGGGGAGGAGAAAGATGGGGAGAAAATTTGGAACTCAAACTCTTGTGGAAATGAATTCTGAAGACTAAAAATAAATTAATTTTTTTAAGTTGCTTATTAAATGGTAACTATGTGCAAAGCACTGTGCCAAGCCTTGGAGATATAAATATGTAAGACAATCCCTGCTCTCAAGGAGCTCATGTTCTAATAGGGAAGGACACTTCATATAGGTGCAAGCCAGATTGGAAAGGCCCAGTGATCCTTAGGGTACAAAGGCAAAGCAGATTTTGATGCATCTTCTTTCACATCATTTCACTGATAAAAAAAAAAAACCTTGTCTTTTTATGATTATGATCCATTTGACAGAATTGAGGAATTTGTTGGCAAGAACTTAATGGCTATGACTTGAGTCTACCAAAGACCCTGAAGATTGGTAGTGACCTCCAGAGCAAAGGACTAGCTTCTACTCTGGCCCCTGGCAGCCTACATAGAGGAGAATTCTATCTGTTAAGTTGCTGAACTTCTAAAAAAAATCTATATGCACCAGGAGTGGCTAGGTTATACTCTACTCTTATGAAAATAAAACCTAATACCTGCTTCTTCTGGGCCCTTTGGCCTATCAGTCAAGGGCAGCTGGTCAGCATTAGATGTAGATTGTGAAAAGGACAGTAGATTCTTCCATGGGGTTTGCTATCATTTATTATAGCTGTGGGGACAGACTGGAAGCAGGGTCAGTGGTCTGGAAGGTGCAGGTATTCCTAGGGCCCTTGGGTTCAATCAAGATCTTAGGCTAGCTACACCAGAGCCTTGAGGGAAGGGGTGGTCAAGGTATTAGTAGTGATTTCATGAAGAGGAAGCTGAAGTTCAGATAAGTTAAATAACTTATCCAGGATCACACCAGTAATAATTGGCAGAGCTTAGACTTCAGTCTCAGTCCTTGGCCTCAAAAACCAGTGATCCTTTGACTGTACCTTTTACCTCCCATTTGGTATAGGTGGATTCCAACTCAGAGAAACTTTCTTTATTGGCAGTGGTTTTGTGCTCTATGAAATACTGAGTTAGAATAAACCTAAAACAGTATTATGTACATGTGCCATTGTCTCTACTCCACCACCATGCAAATACCATACAACAGCCTCTACTTCCCACCCCTCAAGGATGACATAGTGAAATGGAAATTGTACCAAGGGTCCAAAAGCCTAGATTCAAGCCCTGCCTTCTTACTAAACTATGTGACCCTGGACAAATCACAACCTCTGGGAGTCTCCTTTTAATGTTTTTTCTACCCACCTCTCAAAGTTACTGTGAGAAAAGTCAATTATAAAATAAAGATAGAGATACAGATACAGATTGTGTACATGTGTATGCACATACAAAGGTATATACATATAGATATATATACATAGATATGTATGTATATATATATGTGTGTGTGTGTGTGTAAATAGATATAGATATAGAGATAGAGATAAAATTATCTCATCCATCTCATCTTTTTTGATGGAACCAGATAAAAATGGTCTTAGGACAAGTTGCTGTCCTGCTACTATTCTTCTATGTGTAATGTTTTACAGGTAAATCTATTTCACAAGTGGATAATTTAGGATTTAACAAAACTATTAGCAAATAAGTTATTACTGTTATTATTATTATTATTACCTACCTCTTAAGATTGTTGTGAAAAGCAAATAAATGACAATTTATACAAAGAGCTCTGCAACTTTCAAGACCTGTACAAGCCCAAGCTTTTATCATTCTCCATCTGTTGACTTATTAGGAATTGCCTATAGCACATAAATGTGTGCCAACCTACTTCCCTTTTGCCCTATTCACATCCCTGTAACTTTTTGCACCAAAGACTCCTTCCTGACCACCACTTCCCTGTGTTTGTTGTTGTCTCCATTAAATGTAAATTCCTTGAGGTCAGAGACTGCCTTGGCTTCCATATTTGTATGCCATTTTGCTAGGCTTAAAGAGCTTAACAGATATTTATTCATTAATCTTCATTCAGATGCTGAGTAGGTGACCAGCCAGACTACATGCCTCATATATCTGCTCATGTAGCTTTTAACTACCTGAGTTTCTTATTCGTTTCATATTTAGATGTACACGACCATTCTGTTGGGCAGTATTTAACATTGTTGAATCCCTTGTACTATATATTCTTTTCTCTTTAAAGATGGCATCCCCTCTAGAATATCCTCCTCCTTTTCTATTTTCTCCTCTCTGCCTTATTCAATGGCTTCCTGGCCTCTTCCCACGCTCCTCAGGTGGATGGGATTGGTCCATTCTTCCTCTTTGTCTATGTTCTCTCCCATGTTAATCTCATTCACTTCTGTGGCTTTAACTACAGATGACTCAAATCAATATTTCCAGCCCTAACATATCTCTCAGGTTCCAACTGCCTACAGTGCATTTTGAAATGAATGTTTCACCAGCACCCTCTACTCAATAAATCTATAATCCTGATTATTATCCTTCCCCCTAAAGCTGTACTTACTTCTTACAGCTGTATTTACATCAGAGGCACCACCATTGTCAGTATCTTATGTTGTAAGCCTTGGTGTTATCTTCAACTTTCCCTTCCTCTTTACCTCTCATGTCTATCAGTCACCAAATAGCACTTAAACCTGTATTATATGTCTCCCATTCGTTCCCTCCTCTCTGTTTTCATTGACACCTCTCCAGTACAGGTCCTCTGCCTGGATTATTGCAATAAATTCTTAATGGACCTCCCCTAATTCATTCTCTTCCCTAGCCCCAATCTATCCTTCAGCACTGAGTCACACTACTGTCACTCTCTTGTCATACACACCCCATGTCCTAAGTCACTCATCCCTCCTGGGAAATCATTTTCTAAAATAGAAGTAGAAGGAACTCAGCAATACACAACTCACATATGTTACATAAGACAAAAATCTATTCTTACAGTCTCTTATCATCACTTCTTCCTGGTGGGATATAAGCAGTGAGGTTACTGTAATGCATTGCCCTTTCTCTATACAAAGTCTCCTCCAGACTAAATCTTAATGCCCTTTGGGGGCTTTCCAGCCCTACACTTGCTCTACTGCCACAATTGCTTTCTTGCTGTTCCATTTATCTTCAGTAAAGTCACTCTCCTCGTGGAAACATTCCCTTTCTTAATCTCTCAGTCTTTCATGTATAGCCACCAAATCCACCCCCCATTCCCTCTGGCTACCAATTCTAAGTTTCTGTCTCCATTCCCACTTCCCCCTTTACCAGTCAATTCCCAATCTCTAGTCACTCACTAGACTAAACACCCATTCAGAAGCTGTATCACAATCCTCTTCAATAGTCCCACGTGGTTGCCACAGGCCCATAGTCAATTACAAAACAGAAATCACATAATTTTAGAGTTAGAAGGGACCTCAGCAGCTGTGTAGTCCAACCCATACCTGGAAAAAAAAAGAAAGCCCACTGAAAAGTACCCACGAGTGGTCATTCACTTTTTACTTAAAAACCTTGATTGAAAGGAACCCACTGTCTCCTATTCTACCTCTGAACGACTCTAATTGTTAGAAAGGTTTTGCTTCTATCAAGCCTACATCTGCTTCTTTACAACTTCCGCAACTGCTCCTGGTTCTTTCCTCTGGAGCTGAAGTGACTAAGTCTAGATCCTCTTCCACTTGATCACCTTTCAAATGCTTGGAGATCACTCCTATCCCTTAGCACCCCCAATTTAGAACATATTGCCTCACAATTTACTCAGAATTTTTCAGTGGTTCCCTATTGTTTGCTGTGTAGAGAGCATTATTTTTGCCTGACATTCAAGACTTTCCACAACCTAATGCTACTAATCCACTCCAGCTTGAACTCATGCCATGCTCTTCTAGGCACTCTATGCCCCAATCAGTGGAACTAATCTCTGGCTTCCAAAATATCCTTTATGTTTTTTAACCTCTCTGTCTTTTCACTCTATTCCATGTGCCAGGAATGTTCTTCATCTGCCACTTACCCACTAAATTTCTACACACTCTTTGAAACCCAAATCAAATGCCACCTCTTCCATGAAGGACTCCCTGATTTCCTCTTCCCCTTCCCCCCACCTCCATCACTTACAACCCTACCCTTAGGGCTTCATATAGCACTTTGTTTTGCACCTCTGTGATACAATTATCATGTAATGTTAAGTATTGTAGTTACTTCTGTTTGTGGACTTTTCTCCACTGGACTTGGTAAACTCTGTTAATTTAAAACGGCATTTTATGTAAAGGTTGTATCTCTCCCAGTACCTAATACCTAATGAAGTA
This sequence comes from Petaurus breviceps papuanus, assembly GCF_028583685.1. Taxonomy (NCBI): domain Eukaryota; kingdom Metazoa; phylum Chordata; class Mammalia; order Diprotodontia; family Petauridae; genus Petaurus; species Petaurus breviceps. The sequence goes on along the minus strand of NW_027187419.1, from coordinate 10,439,842 downwards.
TTCTGTGAGAAACAGGTGGTTTAGACATGTTTGTTGAACTTATTTGCTAACTGAATAAACACTTCCCAGGAGCATTTTTCTTTTAACATAGGACTAGTGCTGTTTCTCAAAATGACATTTCATCTATTATCCCCATAGCTTTACACAGGCTATCCCCTCATGCCTGGAATTCATTTCCTCATCACCTTTGCCTCTTAGATCCTTAATTTCTTTCAAAGCTCAATTCAAATGCCACTTCCTACATGATGCCATACTGATTAATCCCAGCAGCTAGTGCCTTCCCCAAAATTATGTTATATGTATATACACATACAAACATATATGCAAATATATAATATACTTACATGTGAATATGTTGCCACTGCCACCACTCCCATAGAATAAATCTCCTGAAGGCACATACCATTTCATTAATTTCTATTTTTGCCTGACCCATACTAAGCATTTAATAAATATTGATTGATAAAGGATAAAATTAAAATAGTGTCCTTGGGAACAAGTGGAAATAAGAAAGATGCTATTTTATTTTATTTTTATTATAGCACTTTTAGCACACATAGGAGCTGGGGGGAGGGTAAAGATGAGACAGGAATGGAATGTAGATAATGTATTATGCATAGTTTTTCTAAACTGTATGACCTTGGGCAAGTCTCTTAACCCTGCTTGTCTCAGTTTCCTCATCTGTAAAATGAACTGGAGAAAGAAATGATAAACTACTTCAGGATCTTTATCAAGAAAACACCAAAAGGGGCCACAAAGAGTCAGACATGACTGAAAATGACTAAACAACAAAGTAAGACAGAGAGAGAGAGAGAGAGAAAGAGAGAGAGAGAGAGAGAGAGAGAGAGAGAGAGAGAGAGAGAGAGAGAGAGAGAGAGAGAGAGAGAGAGAGATAAGGGAGTATTTCAGTAGAACATGAAATATTCTTGTTTGTATGACAAGAAGTGAAAATAGATATCACCCCAGAGGACAACAGAGAGGCAGGAAGCAGTGGTGCATAGGCTGCAACACAAAATAAACAGGAAATTATGAAGAAGGAAAATAAAGGATGTTATCAAAAATATGTATGAAGGTTATCAAAATAATTTTCCATGTGACTCCCATATTAAATCAGCTCCAGTGGCTTCCTATCACCTCTAGAATACAATATAAACTCTTCCATTTATTTTCAAAGCTCTACACAACCTGGCTGCGATTTACTATTGGACACTACTCATTGTACACCATTCCTCCTTCCCCACTCCATAGTCCAGTCATTCTATCCTCTCTCTTCCTTGGTGAAACTTCATCTTTTGTATCCATGCCTTTGCACATGCCATTTCCCATGCCTGAAATGCACTCCCTCTTTACTTCATAGAGTTCTTTTCTTCATCCAAGATGCACCCAGGGGTGGATGGAGGGCTGGTGGAGATCTGTCCAGAACCCACACACCCACAGGACAACAGCAGCAGCAGCTTCAGGAACTCTCAACCCAGAGATGGTGAGGGAGTAGGACAACAGCTCAGAAAGAGATTCCAGGGGACCTTTTGATAGCACTGGGTACAACTGGTGCTGATTTGCAACCTCTATTGCCCATATGCTGTTCTGAGTCACAGTCCTAGGACAGAGAGGAGCACTGGAAGTCAGTCAGTCACAAGGAAGCAGGGCCCCTAGACACAGAGCCAAAGCAGAAAAGAGAGCTAGCACATGTAGCTGCAAGAAACCAGAGTCTCTTCCTTGGTAAAGATCACAGCAGTGACCATACCTCTTCCAGGATCACACCACCTTGGAAACACAGCACCTTGCAGACCCCCAGAACTAGCTCTAAAAAGATCAGCAAGAAAAAACTTAAGACATTCCTCCCCAACCCCAGGTGATAAGAGCCTAACAACATAAAGTTCAAAGTAAAGTAATAAATTGGAAAAGTGAACAAACAACAAAAAAAGAAATAAACCATAAAAACTACTACAGGGAGAAAGGACAAGATAAAAACTCAGAAGACAACAATGTGAAAACAGCTATAAAGCCTCAAAAAATGTTAATGACACCAAAGCCCAACAAGAATTCCTGGAAGAGTTAAAGAGATAAAAGTAGTAGGGGTGGCCAGGTAGCACAGCGAGTAAGAGCACCGGCTCCAGTGTTGGGATGACCTGGATCAAATCCAGGCTCAGATACTCAGCACCACACCCAGAAATAACTGGCCATGTAACCTTGAGCAAGTTACTTAACCCCAATTGTTTTAAAAAAAAAAAAAAGAGAGAGAGATAAAAGTAGTAGAGGAAAAATTGGAGGAAAAAAAATGAAAGTAATACAAGAACATTATGAAAAGAGCATTATAACTTGATGTGAAAAAAAGAATTAAAAGACACAAAAAAGTACTGAAAGAAAATAACATCTTAAAAAACAGATTCACTGAAGGAAAAAGACTCTTTAAAAACCAGAAGTGGTCAAACAGGAAAAAAGGTACAAATGCTTACAGAAGAAAACAATTCCTTAAAAACTGGAATTGGGCAAGTGGAAGCTAATGATTCCATTAGACATCAAGAAAAACAAAGTCAGAAGAATGGAAAAAAATATGAAACATCTTCAGAAAAACAAGTGACCTAGAAAATAGATCAAGTAGAGATAATTTGAGAATTATGAGACTACCTGAAAGCTATGATCAAAGGAAGAGCAAAAACATCATATTTCAAAAATTATCAAAGAAGATTGCCCTGATATCTTAGATCCAGAGTGTACATTAGAAATTTGATAGAGCCCACAGATCACTTCCTGAAAGAGATCCCAAAATGAAAACTCCCAGGAATATTAAAGTCAAATTCCAGAGCTCCCAAGTCAAAGTGAAAATACTTCAAGCAGCCAGAAAGAATGGTTCAAATATCATAGAGCCACAGTCAGGATCATCTAAGATTTAGTGGCTTCTATGTTAAAGGAGCAGAGGGCTTGGAATATGATATTCCAGAAGGCAAAAGAGCTAGAATTACAATCAAGAATTACCTACATAGAAAAAACTGAGTGTATTCCTTCAGGGGAAACATGGATGCTTAATGAAATAAAAGACTTTTAAATATTCCTTATTTAAAAAAAAAACAGAACTGAATAAAAAATTCCACATTCAAACACAAGACTCAAGAGAAGCATAGTAAGATCAATACGAAAGAGTTCTCTTAAAGTAAAACTGTTTACAATCCTAAATGGGAAGATGATACATGCAACTCCTAAAAACTTTATAATTGTTAGGGCAGTTAAAAGGAGTTTACATAGACAGAGGGCATGGGTGTGAGTCAATTATGTTGGAAGGATCTCCCAAAAAAATTAAAGGGGGGAGAAAAAGGGATGCACTGGGAGAAAGAGATGGGAAAGGTATAATGGGGAAATTTTTTCTCACATGAAAGAGCCACTCAAGAGAGAATTTTTACAATGGAGGGGGAAATGGTGGGGCAGGCTGTGGGGGAGGTGGGAAGAGGAAGGTAATACTTAAACCTCATTCTCATCAGAATCAGTTCAAAGAAGGAAGAATATGCTTACACACTCAGTTGTGTATAGAAATGTAATTTACTCAATAGGAAAATAGGAGGGGAAGGAGATAAGTGAAAGAGGAAGGATGATAAAGGGATTGACAAATCAAGGGAGAAAGTGGGTAGAAGCAAAATAAACCTTTGAGGAGGAATACTAAGGGGGGAATAAATAGAAGATAATGAAGTGGAGGGGAATATACAGTAATCATGACTGAAAATATAAGTGGGATGAGCTCATCCACAAAATGGAAGCAGATAGCAGAACAGATTAGAAATCAGAATCCTATGTTGTTTATAAGATGCAGCCCAGCCATCATTTTCTACATGAAGCCTTTCCTAATTCCCCCCAATTTCTAATATCCTCCCTTCCAAACTGTCCCATATTTAACTACTGTGATCACAAATCCATTCTAGTATTTTTTTTTTATTTTTGGAGGGGCAATTGGGGTTAAGTGACTTGCCCAAAGTCACACAGCTAGTAAGTGTTAAGTGTCTGAGGTTGGATTTGAACTCAGGTCCTTCTGACTCCAGGGCCTGTGCTCTATTCACTGTGCCATCTAGCCACTCCTAGTAAACTTTTTTTTGCTTTTTTTTTTTTGGAGAGTGGAGGGCAGGGCAGTTGGGGTTAAGTGACTTGCCCAAGGTAACATAGCTAGTAAGTGTTAAGTGCCTGTAACCGGATTTGAACTCAGATCCTCCTGACTCCAGGGCTGGTGCTCTATTCACTGTACCACCTAGCTGCCCCCCATTCTAGTATTTTGATGAGGAATATTTTATGGGACTTGGGAGACCTGGGTTCAACCAGGAATTCTCTGTGAATTTAGGTCAATCATTTACCTTTTCCATGTTCCTCTCAGCAAAGAAAAACATCTCCTGCTCTATCAAGCATTTAGAGTGTACAAATAAGTTATTTCTCTTGCTCATTCATTTTCTTCCATTTTGCACATCCCCTCACCCTAGTGCCCAAGGTCACTTAGCTAATAAGTGGCAGAGAGGACTCTGAACCAGACCTGAATCCAAGTTCCCATTCTTTGTACTCTACCACCACATGACAGAGAGTGATAGCCAGGAGTCTTGGCAGTCACCCTAGTTTTCTCTTATGGGGTCTGGAGGCAAGTTGCCACCTTGGCAGCCATGGAGCATTTGCTTCTGGCAGCACTGGCAACTTTCTCTAGGAATTCAGAGCTGAGGGCATCATTCCTTATAGTTCCTTGGATTGACTTTGAGGAAATTCAGAAACACCACTCTTGGAAGCCAAGAGCAATTTTCTCTCATAATTCTTCCACATTTACTCCCTACTGCTATAGAGGTTTTAAAAAAAGTAAAGTAGAGAAGTCTAGTAAATAAATACAGTAATACAAGTAAACATTCTGCAAAGAAAAGCTCAGGGTATTATTAATAATAGTGATTAATCACACTGCTGGTATGTCTTAAAGCACAATAATAAGAGGTAGACAGGCTAAGCAGCGTGTACTAGATTATCAATCAAAGTAAGATGAGGCCAGAATTTTAAGCCCTTATGAGTGTATTGAGGAAAAGGTAGGATAGAGGCATTGCAGGACAAGAAGGAAGAAGCAGCAGGTGGTGCTTTATGTAGTGTACAGACAGGACTTGGCCAGGCCCTAATGCCCCAGAGCTACTTTAATCACTCCACCAAGGCAGATGGCCCATGGGCAAGCACTGTGAATACAATGCTTCCTTTCAGAGGTATAGATGGATCTTAGGCAAATTGATTGGCTATACCTCCATTTGGTATTTAAATAAGGTAGGGTTTCAGTTAGATATTAGTTAATTAGCTAATAAGATGGCCAGTCAGTTTTTAAAATCCTACTTTCTGGAGAGACCTCCTGATCATCTAATCAAATGCTCTGTATAATTTACTAATTACTCTCTGATATCTGCTTTAAAATGGTAGGATGGGGAAAAAAAGTCCTCTTATGGTAACTTCTTGCCCTATCATCTATGACTCTCTGAAAGTACCAGTAAAAAGATAAAACAATAGTTTCATATGAAAAAGATCTGGAGGTTTTACTGGTCTGAAAGTTCAATCGGAGTTAACATGTGACCTGAGAATCCTAAAGGCTAATACAAGGCTTAAGAAAGACATTGTGTTCAGAACAAGATGAGCCACTGTATTCTGCTGTGGTCAGAGGACATCTTGTGAACTATGTTCAGTTCCAGGCATCACATTGTAAAGAAGGGCATTGACAAGCTGGCAAGCATCCAAAGGAAGTTGAACAGCTTGCTGAAGAGACTGAAAATCATACCATAGGAGGACTGGTTGAAGCGCCAGTCGCCAAAATGAAATTACTTTGTATTTATTTTCTATATATTTCATAGTCACTCCCTGTGCATCATAGATTGTATCATCATAGATTGAGAAACAGAAGAAACCTTAGAGACCATCTCATCCAAGTAGCTCATTTTAGAGATGAAAAGATAAAAATCCGACAAAAATCCGACAAAAAAAATCCAGCAAAAATCCGACATTTTCACCAGACTGAAAAATGACCAAGAAATCCAATGAAAACCTACAATAAGTGATTGCTTCCATCCCAGAATTTTATAGTCATTCAGAAGCCCACAAGTAATAGGAAGGAGGCTACCAGTAAAGCCAACGACAGTACAGGTAAGACAAGCCAGTAGCCTCCCAGATGAGAGACACATGTAGCCTGCAGGTCTCTGTGCCTATAGGCAAAAAGAATGGAGAAATGTTGAGGCAACTGTCAGAAAATTGTCCTTAGAAACCCAGGTGAGTGACAGCATTCAATGCAGCATGGTAACATTCAGAGCAGCAGAGCTCAGGGAGTCCAGGAACTCCAAAGTCCCTAGCATTTTGTCTGGAGATGCCACAGAGGGACCTAAAGACCAGTTTTCTGAACCCAAAAGACTCAGAGGAGCTTAACCCTATGAGGTACAATTCAGGGCAAGAAACCAGGGGACCCAAAGACAATCAGGGTCAACCATGCCACCTAAGAACACAAGAGGAAATAAATCCCAGCACTAGCACAAAGCCTCAATTTAGGAAATGAGGGAAAGAGATAACTAAACCAAAGAAAACACCAAGCAGAATAAAAAATTATGGTAGAATCAAAAATCTCCCAATATCCAGCCTAGAAAGAGAAAATAACAACTGTAAGCAGGGATTCAAAGGGGGAAAAATGGATTTTCCACAAGGATTTAATGAATACCTAGAAGAAAGGCAGCAAGATGTTTAAAAATAAAATAAAAGCTCTAAAGAAAAGGGTTGAAAGAGGAATTGTCTTAGAATATAAAGTAAATCTTTTCCAAGTGATGAGTTCCCTGAAAACTAGACTAGATCAAACATAAATCAATAACTTCATGAGACAACTAAGAAATAATATAACAAAATTAAAAGACTGAAGAAATAGAAGAACCTGATATCAGAAACAATTGACCTGGAAAATAGATCAAGAAGCAATCATTTGAATCATTGGACACCGTGAAAACTATAAATTTGTTTTTGTTTTTGAGGGTTTTTGTTTTTGTTTTTTAAGTTTGGTTACTAGATCTAAAAAAAATGAAAACAGATGACATAAACTGAGGTAAAATAGATCAAATGATTTACCCAAGGTGACACGGGTAATAAGTGGTAGAATTGCTGTTTCTACCAATAGAATGTAAGCTCCTTGAGGGCAGGTGCTTAATTATTCTTATCTTGGTTCCATCAATACCCAGCACAATGCATAGAATGCACCTAATAAATACTTATTAAATTGAATTAAAAGAGGATAATTTGCTTGGAAAAAAGAAGTCTTGGGAGGGACATAATATCCCTCTTTAAATATGAGGACAGCTGGTGTGTGGAATTGACTTGTCCAGTTTGTTTTGTCACAGGGAGCAAAAATAGGAACAAAGGGCAGAACTTGCAGAGGGGCAGGAGGAATTGAGTTCATTGTCACTTGAAATCTTCAAACAAAAGTCCACAAGCACTTATTGGAGATGCTTTTGTGGAAATATCTATTCAGGTATTCATGTCCCAGATAACAAGGTGGAGGTCCCTTCCAGCAGATAACTAGGTGGAGGTCCCTTCCAGAGGCAGCTAGATGGTACATGTAAATAGAGCAAGGATACTGGAGTTAGGAAGACCTTTGTTCAAATTCCACCTCAGACACTTACTAGCTGTGGGACTCTGGGCAAGTCATTTAAACAACTATCTGCCTCAGTTTCCTCAACTGTAAAAAAAATAATGATAATAGTAGCATTTGGGAGGTATCCCAGGGTTGTTGTGAGAATCAAATGAGATAACACAGTGCCTGGCACATAGTAGGTACTTAATGAATATTCTTTCACTTCCCTTCCCATCACCTGCCTAAGATCTTGTGAATCCTTCTGTTATATTTTACATGGCCCCTGCAGAGAAAGTCCATTTCTCCCTTTTCTTCATCTACTGTTCATGTTGGTATCATTCATTCATTTCACAAGCACTTACAGAATCTATAACTTAGTTTCATTCTTCATAGTGCTAATAATGGTAGTTGACCTGAATTCAGTCGGATTAAAAATAATAGGTATGGTGAAATTTCTTCACTCTGGTACTCAAGAATTGTCATTATTTTAAAGTCTTTAATTTTTCCAACTAAATTGCACCTACTATTCCCCTAAAAATATTAACACAAATCGAATTCTATAAAATTACTTGCTGTTCATTTCAACAGCATTTCAACAAATCTTTAGGAAATGTTACCTTTTGTAAGACATTCTGTGCTATGAAACATACACCCTTCTCTCAAGGAGTTCACAATCTAAGGGGGTCAGGATTGAGTGATTGGGGATTGGGTGGGGGAGAAATTATTCTATGATATGGAAGAATGAAATAAATATATATATATAACAACGTACATAATAAAATATATTATGTATAATATATTATATAATATAATAATAGCAACAATGCTATGAGAAATTTAAAGAAGGAAAGATTGCTTTTTATTTTTGTTTTTTTTTGGTGGGGGGAAGACAGGGCATTTGGGGTTAAGTGACTTGCCCAATGTCCCAGGACTCATAAGTGTTAAGTGTATCAGGTCACATTTGAACTCAGGTCCTCCTGACTCCAGGGTGCTCTATTCACTGTGCCACCTAGCCACCCCTAGGAAAGATTGCTTTTACCTGTGTAGGTAAAGGTGAGTAAGGTGAGATGTTTCATGGAGAAAGTTGAGCAACTGAGTTGAAGTTTGAGCTAGGGAGGGACTTTCAACAGAGATGAAAATTGGAATTTGTTTTCATCACAGGGAATAGTATCATTGCATTCTCATGCAACTAGATATAGTAGACACAAGCCCATTATTTAGCATCCTCTGAGGCTGGGAGAGGGCTAATCCCCTCCTAGGATCCATGAGGTAATGTGAGTTGGGTGTTGAGGGGAGAGCCAACACTGAAAAAAAAATGGGTTGATACCTAGGTGTACATAGGTGTGAAGCACCAAGAGTTGAATTAAGATGAAGTGAGAGCTGTTTGCCAGAACAGAGATTCAGAACCAAGAAGTCAGCATCAAATCAGAAGACCAAAATGGAGGGAGAAATCAAGCTATCTATGTAATTCAGTATCATTTCCCAAAGTTTGTCTTTTTCTTTCTTCTAAAACAAAAAATGTGACCTTCATGCTAAACTTCTAGACAAGATGGAGAGAGATAGACTAGAATATAGTATAATTAAGTGTATTCCAAACTGTTTGAATGACCAGATTCAAACATGTAACCATGTCAACTTCAAAAGAGGTCTCCAGTGGAGTACCCCAGGGATTTGTGCCATTTTTATTTTTCTTTTAACCAATGTCTTAGATAAAAGCCATAAATGACATGATAATTAAATTTATATATAATATAAAGTTAGGGGGAATAGCTAACACAATGAATGAAGAGTCAAAGTTGAAAAAGATGTGACAGACCAATCAACAAGCATTTATTAAGCCTTTACTATAGCCAGGCACTTTACTAAGCACTTCAGATAAATAAAAAACAAAAACTTGATTAGAACATTAGACCAAATTGAATAAAACGATATTCAAGTCCTTTTCTATTTATTCCACCAGAGATAAATATGAAGTTTAGATAGTAATCCATTTTAAAAATTAACTTTTTAAGTGTAAGATTAGGGAGGCAATCTAGATAGTAGTTTATCTGGAAAAAGATTGGAATTTTTGAGAACCTTCAAGTTTGATTGAAGTCAACAGTATGATATGGCAGCCAAGAAAACCAATGAAATTTTAGACTACATTAAGAAAGCCATCACTCCAAGGAATGAGAGGAGTGTCCCCCTATATGCCACCTGAGTCAGAACACTACTAGAATATTGTGTTCAGTTCTAAGCACATTTAGGGAAGGACAATGAGAAGCTAAAGAGAGAAACAGCCTGACATAGTAGATAGGGCCTGGCCTTGCAATTCAAAAGTCATGGTTTGTCTGAGTGATGTGATACTTAATCTCTCAAGGTCCCAGGCAGCTATCTAAGTCAACAAGCTAAAGAGGAGTTAAAATTGCCTATCTACATTAGAGGAGAGTATTTCAATAACAGGCATTTTTTATACTGACAAAAACACACTTGTGCCCTGAAAGAAAAACAAAAATTTTGATAAACTGTAGAGCATCCAGAGGACAGCAACCATTTAGTTAGGGGTCTCTAGTTAATGCCATATGAGGATTGTGATCAAGGGGAGGGAGAACCCACACTGATGAAAGTACATACATTGGACTGACTATTAAAGTGAGAAAATCAATAGGACTGGATAACTATGGAATCTAAGGACTAATAGAAAGGAAGAGCAGAAAATTCCTTCTGGGTTACTGGTCTGGGTAACAGGTTGATGATGGTGCCATCAATAGAAACAGTGAAGTTAGTGGGAGTGTCAAGTGCATGAAACTTGACCCAAGATTTTCAGTGCATGATGTACTAAAAATTTTAAAAAACAAAGTATACCAAAGAGTTCATTTTCTCCTTCTTTGCCTCCAAATTCCTCACTTCCACAGAAACTCATAAAGTGGAAAGGACCCAATTCCTAGAGTCAGGAAACCTTAGTTTAAGTCCAGGATCTGACACTTAGAGTAAATACTTAAAATGTTTGCTTAATGAATGAATGACTGTAAAGAGAACTGACCTCCACATTCAGTCCATAATGTGGCTTGATTGAAATATCTGGAACATGGAAAGTGTTCACACAGCAATACATGCTACACAACCCAACAGGGCACTTCTTAGGTTGCTATTTTTTTTTCAAGTTTCACATTTTTACTCATCCATTAAACCCACTATGACTTCATGCAATCTGAATGGAAATCTATCATTTTCTAACTGTGTGGAATTGCAGGATGTCTTTTAGAAGACCTTCATTCTGAGGAGCTTGAAAAAGGATGATTTTCATTTAGAAATCTGGGCCTTCTTTCTTCAGTTCATTATCCTCTACATTTACTGAGCAGAATTTTCACTGATCAGTGAGAGTCAACTTGTTCCAAGGCCTCAGATCATTCTTTCTGTCCCACCTGACATCAGTATTGAACATCATTAGATGCAAGACATACAAATCTGCTTCCATTCCCCCAGCTCTGATAAACACAGAGAAAAAAATCAAGTTCCAAGTGCTTCTTGGTCTGGCTGAAGATCTGTGAAAGCATTCTGGTGGCCCAAGGGCTCAGGAGCTGTGTGTCACTGAGAAGGGGACTTGAAGGAGGAGGAGGAAAAGGAGGAGCACCAGGATATGGAGGGCAAGGAGAAATTTAGTTTTCTGTTTTAAGTAAGCAGAGATGTAAAGGGAACTCCCAATGTGGGAACTCCTTCCACCTAAACCCTAGGGACTTACCAGAATGTACATAGATACTAAGGAAATCATATATGGCAAAAGAGTCATACTTGTGACTAATATGACTGGAGTCCAGCCTGAACCAGATTAAAATGTAATTGGGAAATGATTAACAAAATAATTAAAAACACAATACAGTATAGATAATGTTAGTTTGTAACTTTATAAGTTAATAAAGGGCCTGCTGGGATCCTTTTCTATTTCAGTTTGACAGCACTGCTCTAGGGTCACACAGCTAATAAATGTCAGAAATAGGATTCAAACACAGACCTTTCAATTTTTCAGAATTTAAGCCTCTACACCAAGCTCCTCCTATTTTAATTGATAAAAAAAACAGTGGGTTTTTGTTCTAGGAAGTATAGAACAAAAAAATGGTTAAGAGGAAATTTGGACTCAAGATATGAGAAGTGTTAAAAAAAAGCATTCAGTTGGACCAGATGAGTTCAAATCATTAGGCCCAGATAAACAACATCCCAGGATGCCCAAAACCTGCTGACCTGCTCTTGATGATTTTTTTAAAATTATGATAAACATATATAGAACATCATATAGAATAAGAAAATGTCTCAATTTTCAAGAATAGTAAATAAAGAAAGCAAATGAGTCAGACTATAGAACAATGCCAATCAAAACCAATAAGCATGTCAAGTTTTCAGAACCTGTTATTAAAAGGATAATTTGTGAGTACTTAGAAAAGGAAATAGTCATCATCAAGAGCTAGCATGTTTTCATCAAAAAACAGATTACAGTAGACTAAATTCATTTCATTTTTTTGAAAGAGTTATCAGATATTGTAGACTAGGGGAATTCTGTAGACATAGTGTATCTATATAACACTCCCTCCAGGCTCATTCCCTCCAACCACATTGGCACTAGCAGGTTGGATCCCTGAAGGGTACTACTTTCAAAGGTTACCCTGTCAGTAACTATCCTCCTTAAACCAGCTCATAAGCCCCTACCACTGTTTCCCCTTTACAATTAGCCAGTAGACTCAGTACTTAAGTAAAGGCAGTTACTCAAATGGCATGGCAAGAGTGATCATTATAAAGTATTTCCCCACAAAACTGGGATACATGCTCCCACAAATACATGCAGACTTCATGTGATGGGGAAAAATGAAGATGAACTTAAAATACAATGGTAGATTCCCCAATAGATAAGAAGTCAAAGATATAAACAAACAGTTCTCAAAAGAATTGCAAGTGTTAACCCACAGGAAAGAATTCTTCAGGTTACTGATAATAAGAGAAATACAAATCAAAACAACCCTGAGGTTCCATTCCCCCAGCTCTGATAAACAAAGAGAAAAAGATCAAGTTCCAAGTGCTTCTTGGTCTGGCTTAAGATCTGCGAAAGCATTCTGCTCTAGGGTCACACAGCTAATGTCAGAAATTGAAAAATTGACAAAGATGACCAAAAAGATGACAACAGTCAATGTAGGAGGGATTTGGAGAATATAAGCACACCCATGCATTATCAGTGGAGCTGCAAATTGATACCGTTATTTTGGAATTATGCAAATAAAGTAGAAAGAAATGCCCATACCTGCTGAAGCAGAGATTCCATTACTGAACTTACAGGTCACTGATATGAAGGAAGTTCCTATATACACCCAAATATTGATGGTAGTGGTTTTTAATAGCAAAGAAATGGAAACAAAGTGGATGCCCATTGACTGGGGAATGGTCAAGCTAACTATGTATAGGAATATAATGGAGAACTGTTCTGTAAAAAAATTATGAATGTCATAGGGAGAAGCATGTATTTATATGAACTGATACAGTGTGAAGTAAGCAAAACCAAGGAAAAGTGTGTGTGTGCGTGTGTGTGTGTGTGTGTTTCAGTGGTTACAGCAATGTAAATGGAAAGAATAGCCATGCAAAAAAAAGTAAATGTTGCAAAATTATAAAAATGAAAAATGATTTGAAAGAAGTGATGAGGATAGTTTCAACCCACTCCTTCACAAGAATAGGAGGTCTACAGGTGTCACACAGAGGCACTTGCTTACAGACTTTTTCAATGTATTGATCAGTTATGTTGGGGGATTTTCTTCTTTTTCTTTTTTTTAATCTTTAAAAATACTATTTGTTATATGGGGTGGTTCTTTGGAAGGAGAGAGGAATACTGGGGAAAACCATGATGGTGCAAATAATAAAATATATCAATAAAAACTTATTTTAAAAATAAAAACCATTTCATCAATTTAAGATTTAAAAAGTACAGTGGCAATGAGGTATACTCATAGGGAGTCTAGAACTATAGAGCCTCAACGTCTTTGCTTTCTCAGTAATGTTCTCTTGAACTTCTTTGTGAATCATAGTAATGGTGACGCATGAGTCACTCTTCTGGTCATCTGGGTTTCCCTTCAAAGGACATATTATCATTACTGGAGAGGTCAACCTATTAGTCTTCCTGGGCTTGCTGTTTGATGGGCAATTGTAGTCTTTTACCATATTCAGCCATTGAGTCGTCTGGGTGATACTAAGCTGCCTTTAGCTGGAAGGCTCTTTTCAGTTGAAGTACTGCTGTACGTTTTCATCTAAAGCAATGGGATTGGAAGAAGCTTCTCCTCTTTGACTTCCTCAGAGCCTCATGAGATTCATCACCTCCAGAAATAAGGCAGAGGAGATCTAAAGAGAATTATTTCTCTTTTGGGGCCAGTTTCTTCAACCAGAGATTCTTCCTTGGCTTATGGTGACCAATTCTGATGCAATCAGTTATACTTCCAAGAGTCATTTTGGAGTGTTGTTCAGATGAGTGTCTAGAGACAAAAATATAAAGGCAGTCTGTGCCCTAGATGAAAGTTAATTGTCTTTTCTGGACTTTTTATAAGGAGTTGAACAATTCAAGCAACAGACCCCTTCTGCTTTCTTTTGCATCTGAAAGAATTTCCCCCATAGATTTTAATTTTTCAGTATTTTCACCCCTAGTGAAAACCATCATCTCTGCTAAAGTTTTATAATAGTACACTGTTACACTTGCATTTCAGTAAAGTATCTGACAAACTCTTTCATGTTATTCTTATGTTCAAGATGGGAAATTGGGGGCTGGATAAAAGCATAATTACAGTCTGTCAGGAGAATACAGTTTGGCGGTACAATGGATAGAGCTTTGAACTTGGAGTTGGGAAGACCTCAATTCTGACGCTTGATCATGAAATGATCCTGGAGAGATGATCCTGACTATATGATCCCCTCTTCCAACCTCACTCTCCTTGCATGTAAAATGGGAATAATAATAGCACCTACCTCATAGGGTTCTTATGAAGAACAAATGAGATAATATAGGTAAAGTGCTTTACAAACTTTAATACACTATGTAATGCTAGTTATTAGATATAGTATTTTAAAAAGTTATGATAATCTCTATCACCATATCCTTGTGGGCAAAACAAAGAAATACCATTTAGAAGAGAGAAGTAGAATGGATTCAAAGAATAGTCAAATAATAGGTCAATGTCAACTTGAAGGAGCATCACTAGTGGAGTTCCCCAGAGATCTGTCCTTGATCTTATTCTGTTTCATCAATGATTTATATCTAGCATGGTGTGATAGGAATAATAGATGCTTAGCAAACAATAGTTGAATGGAATCACAGGTAAGGGATTAAACTTGCCAGTAATTTACCCAACAGTATCCAGAAAATGACAACAAGACAACGAAACTTGAGCAATACTTGATTCAGATCTGATCCCTTTTGATAGTATTTAGAAATAACCTTTTTTGGCTAAAGAAAGTATTGTTAAAAGCATATAATCTCAAGGATACAAGTGGGATGCAATTGACCCTATAACAGAAGGGAGTCACAAGAAAATGACAGGAATGCTAAATCAGTAGTAACCAGGTCAAGATAACTGGAAGATAAACTGATAGATCATCATTGCATGTGTAAGTGCTCACCAGTCATATTATAAATGAAGATAAACACCTAAGATTGTAAATCTAGGACCAATGTTTGTACTACATTTAAGGAATTATAAGAGAACTACAAGAGTGAGTATCATGAGAGGTGAAAGGGATGTGTCTTTCTTAAGATAAAGTATTCCTGAGGGAAGGGAAAATTGGATTCTACATGCCCAGCAAGCTTGGTCCCTAGAGCCATTAGCCAGACCTATGTAAGCTTTGTAAAGTACTAAGGTAAGGCTAGGTTTCCTCTACTTTACTCCATAAGCCTAAAGGCCAGAGGGGAGAGAGGAAGAAACAAGTAGAACAAAGGCATAGATCACATTCTAATTAAATTTGAAAGTGAAAATTTTCATGAAACTGGGGAGGATAACCAAGACTTTGGATGAAAGAGTTACAATCAGTATAGATCCTGGTTGACTGAAATAGTGGATTGAATCTAATGTGACAAAAAATCAATAGAGAACAATATAAATTCCTAAACTTGGGTTGAAAAACATCAACTCTCCAAATTCAGAATGAGGGAAACATTGCTAGGGAGAGGTTCATGTGAAAACACCTGGAACTTCTAATGGGCTTCATGCTTAATATGAGTCCATGGCATAACCAATCATGGTAAGATCTTGGGCCACATTGATGGAAACATGGTATTCAGAGTGGTAGAGATAATAGCCCTATAGTACACTGCCCTGAATATCATATTCAGTTCTCAGGGCCATGTTTTCAGAAAAGTGTTGACCGGTTGGAAAAGATCTAGAGGAAGATGATCAGGATCATGAGGGACTAGAAACTACACAATTTAGGAACAGGTTGAAGGAATAGAGGACATTCAACATAGGGAAGATTTTGAAGGAGGAACATAAATTTATTGAAGTGTTTTCATGGAGAATAAAGGTTGAAGTCATGTTATTTTTCTTGGTCCCACAAGGCAAAAAAATAAGAATAGCAGATTCAAGTTGCATAAAGACAAATTGAATTCTTTATAAAGAGAAAACTCTCAATCATTCAAGCTATCCAAAATGAGAATGGTCCTATTGGGGAGGCAACAATTTTCATAGCTCGACATCTTCAAGACAAAACAGGGCATTGTAGAGGGGATGGCTCTTTAGAAAATGACTACCCTACCTGACCCTACAGGTTCCTTTCAATTCTGAGATGATTATTTTATATTTTGTTGTTGTGATTGTTTTTACTCTATGAATGATTACAAGTTCAATCTAGTAAACAGTGTACTGTGGCAGTCAATAAAGTTCATGTAACATCTACAAGTTGATTAAATATTTAGTAAACATCTACTGTATGCAGAAAACTGTTACCTACAAAAATAAAAAAAATTAAACAGTTCCTTCCCTCAAGAAGCTTACATCCTACTGGGGATAGGGATCAGGAGATACACCATGTACACAGATACACATGCACACGGTAGGGACTGAAAGGCACAATATTGTGATATTGAAGAGTGAGAGAATAACACTAGCTGGGTGAATTAAGAAAAGATTCATAGAAGAGTTGACATTTCAGTTAAGCCTAACAGGAAGATAAGAAATCTCAAAGGAGGAGATGAAGAGTGAATTCTAGACAAATGCATTGAGGTGGAAGATAGTATATCAAGTTCAGGGAACAGTTAATAATATGATTTGCCTAGAGACAAGAGGGATCTGCAGATTTTTTGGCAATAGTCCCACTGTATACTGGCCTTTTCAAAACACATCCATAATATATTGTACAGTCTTAGACGCTACATTTTAGAAATGATAACACTTTCTCCAATTGATAAATGGTCAAAGGATATAAACAAGCAGTTTTCAGAGAAAGAAATTAAAGTTATCTATAAGCACATGAAGAAATTCTCTAATTCACTATTGATTAGAGAAATGCAAATCAAAACAACTCTGAGGTACCACATCTCACCAGTCAGATTGGCTAAGATGACAAAACAGGAAAATGACAAATGCTGGAGAGGATGTGGGCAAATTGGAACACTAATGCATTGCTGGTGGAGTTGTGAACTGATCCAGTCTTTCTGGAGAGCAATCTGGAATTATGCCCAAAGGGCTATAAATACTTTCATACCCTTTGATCCAGCAATACCACTCCTAGGGTTCTATCCCAAAGAGATCATAGAAATGAGAGAAAGACCCATATATACAAAAATGTTTATAGCATCTCTTTTTGTGGTAGCAAAGAATTGGAAATTAAGGGGGTGCCCATCAATTGGGGAATGGCTGAACAAGTTGTGATATGTGCATGTTATGGAATACTATTGTGCTATAAGAAACAAGGAGCAGACAGTCTTCATATTTACCTGGAGAGGCTTAAAAGAACTGATGCTGAGTGAGAAGAGTAGAACCAGGAGAAATTTGTACACAATTATAGACACAACGTATGTATGATGACCAACTTTGATAGACTGGACTCTTCTCAGCAATGCAGTGATATAAGTCAATCCCAAAAGACTCATAATGGAGAGAAATATGTGCATCCAGAGAAAGAACTAGAAAGAACTAAGTTTATATCCAGGTGGAAGCAAAATACCTGATCTTTTTCTTTCTCTTATTTGGTTTTATGTCCTCTTTACCATTTTTCATTCCAGCTGGTACAATCCATCCTTATAACCTGACTAATGTATAATGTGAAAGTATTTACAGATCCTATACTTGACTATAAGCCGCCATGGGGAGGGGGGGGGGA
>NW_027187419.1:10320817-10421840 GCF_028583685.1 Petaurus breviceps papuanus | reverse complement strand
GGGGGGGGGGAGGAGGGAGGAGGACAAAATGTGAAACTCAAGGAATTGTGGAATTGAATCCTGTAAACTAAAAGGAAACAAATTAATAAAAAAAAATTTAAAAAAAGAAATTTCATAACATTTTGGAGAAGTAAATGGTGAGAAGATGTATTATCAACCACACTAGCACACAGAGGGGACTGTTAGCACAGGTTCTTTGATCTGCTTTTCTAAGGAAAGACAGCTTTAAAGGAGTTAACTATCTTACTTTAACAGACAGATAAGTAGTCCAAGAAAGAATCCAACACACAGGGCTCCAACTGGCTAACCAGAGTAATAGATACCTAATCACCAGACCAGAGAGTGCCAACAGCTGGGTTTAGGCACATCCAGGGGGCTCCTTAACAATGGCTACTCAGAGTCTCCTCTGACCAAATTACAAAGAAACATTCTTCCCATGAGTGAACTCCACAGCAAAATACCAATCTCCCAGTAGATATAGTTTTCAACCAATAGGCTCAGAGCCAGAAGGCACCACAACACACAATTGGCCCAGTGTCAAAAGGTGTGAAAGCTTTCCTATAAGCAAACCTCACCATAAGCAAGCTTCCCCGTAAGCAACCTTCCCCTTAGGCAAGTTCCTCCCTCAAGGCAATATAAATCTCCCTGAATCATCTGATGGGCTCTGTATGACTCAGGATGTGTCACAGCTATGAATTGAGGAGAAGTTCAAAGCAGCAAGATATCCATGATTGAAATACATATGTACCTTTAGACCTGGGAACAAAGCTCATGTTGTAAAGGGAAAAGGAACATGTGTGGCCACATAGGCCTATTAATGGATAGGGAAGATCTTATATTCCATTAACCCTACAGAAGATTCAAAACCATACCATAGGAAGATTGGGTGAAAGAATTAGGGATGTTTAGCTTGTACAAGGGAAGAATTTAAGGCACATCATAGCCATCTTCAATTATTTAAGGGGTTGTCATGTGAATATCAATAAGACTTCTTGGTCTCAGAAGGCACAACTAGAAAGTCAGTTCAACATCATTTCTAACAACTAGAGTTGGCCCAAAATAAAATGGGCAGCTTTTAGGAAATGGTAGGGTAAGGGATGTGGAGAGGGAGGGAAGGAGCTAAGTACCCAGCAGAAGACTTCAAGAAGCTGGATAGAGTAAATGAGATTTATGCTTTTTGTAGGACAGATAAAACTAAATGATCTACTTTCCTTTCCAACTCTGAAATTTAATAAAGAATGAAGGGAGGGGGTGGCTAGGTGGCACGGTGAACGGAACACTGACCCCAGAGTCAGGAAGAATGAAGGGAGGCAATGGAATGTACTAGAAAGAGCATGGACTAGTGTGTGAGGACTGATTTTGATAGACTTAGTCCTTCTCAGCAACGCAAGGACCTAAAACAATTCCAAAGGACACACGATGGAAAATGCCAGTCACATCCAGAGAAAGAACTGTGGAGTCAGAATGCAGAATGTAGCATACTATTTTCTATTTTGTTTTGGGTTTTTTTTCTTTCTCATGGTTTTTCCCATTCATTATAATTCTTCTATGCAACATGACTAATATAAAAATATGTTTACTAAGAATGTATAAGTAGAGCCCATATCAGATTGCAAGCCACTTTGGGGAGGGGAGGAAAGAGGGGCAAGAAAATTTAAAACTTATGAAAGTGAATGTTAAAACAAAAAAATAAATAATTTAATAAAAATGCATAAAAAAAGAAAAGAAAGAGCGCAGGACTTGAGTTCAATCACAGGATGTGGGTTCAAATCTCACCCGCAGGCACTTACAACCTGTGGAAGCTTAGACAAGTTCTTTACCTCTCCCTCAGTCTCAGTTTACTCTTCCATAAAATGAGAAGGTACAACTAGATGACCTGTGAAGTCCCTTGTAGCTCTAAATTCATAAGATTTCAGGATTCGAATAGACTATGTAAGGCAACATATCAAGTTTTATCTAAATTCATAGGGCAACCTATTCTACTGCATTAATAGTATCCGATTCAAATATAGTTTTATAAGGTTTGACAGAGCACTTAACATACAGTATCTTGTTTGATCATCACAAACACCCCATTTAGTAAGTAGACTAAGTATTTTTAGGCCCATTTTACAGAAAAGGAAACTAAAACTCACAGAGTTGCCCAGGACCATATAGTTATTAAGTATTGTTCCTGGAAAGGTTAGATAATCGATTTACTCAACCCCATGTCATTTAATTTGATGCTTAATAAATCAGTGTCCTAGGCTTTAGACTAAATGTAGGAGAGCAAGGGTATGTAGTGATACTACACAAGAATCATGTTTGCATAGACCAAGAAGATTGATCACGACTCAGAGCTCATCTATAAATTACTATCTGAGAAGAGATGGATTCAAGACCTTGGAGAAAGGATGTGATTCCAGCAGCAAAGGCAGGACTGAGCTATAGCAGAGAATGTAGGAGTTATTGAGGAGAGTCACGGGCTCTATAAGCATCTCAGAACAGAAGACCCAAGTGACACTGAAGGAAGTCCCAAGAAAATGTTGCCTCCTTATCCCCATCTTTTTCTTCTGATTTCTATTTATCCATAGACACTATAATACAATCTGCTGTTTTATTACACAAACATTTCCAATAAACTGAATTTTACCTCAACCAAAGAGAGTCTGGGGCTTAAGCAGAAATAGATATAAATGTGAAGTTAAGCAGAGAGCCCAACCTCAGCTTAAATGTTAGGAATTTTCCTAACTGGAGACTCAGTGAGACTGTAACCAAACTCATAACTTTTCAACTAAGATAAACTCCCCAAAGTGAAAAGGAAGGAACCACAGAAACCCTCAGAATCATTATATTGCCCCTTAGACTTAAGATGAGGTGACTATTGTAACAAGGTTTCATACTTCTATTTTTGTCCTCCATGGCCAAGAAGGAAAGTTTAATCCCATGTAACAATCCCTTAAATACTTAAAATCAGTCAATGAGCATTTATTAAGCACTCAGTTGTTTGAGGCACTATACTAAGCACAGGAGATGCAAAGAAATGTAAAAGACAATAACCATAAAAGTCCATGATAATGCTCACCCCATCCCCATAAGTCTTCTCCTTTCTAGGCTCAACATACCCATTCTTTTAACTGATCCTTGTATATTCTGGACCCTAGTCCCTTCACCTAAAACCTTTTGTGTTTAGTTTCTAGTCACTTAGGGTAGCAAAAGTTCTTTTTATGTCAAATGAAGCCAAACTAATTGTTGAGCATGTCTTATCTAAACTGTGTATCTTTCCCAGTGCTAGGGCACAATGTTCTTTTCACCACAAGCTCTTGTAATATTTTTGAGTTCAACTCTATGTTTCTGTGACATCCACTCCTTTCCCAGGATATTTTAGCTTTTTTAGAAAAGGTAAAAGGAAAATAAGAAGGCAAATTGAAGATATAATGTAGTGAAAAGAGGCCTGGACAGGACATCAGAGGGACCATTTTGCCATTTACTATCTGACCTTTGCCAAATCACTTCACCACTCAGGGCTCCCATTCCTTCATCTGTAAAAATGAGGAGGGTTCAGAATAGGTAATGTCTCCTTTCTGCTCTTAAAGTCCATGAAATTGTATCAAATATCAAAGAGGTAAAAGTCATCCAAAAGACAAAGGAGTATCCATGCCAGCAGTGCCTGGGATGTTTAGCAACTTTATCTCCTGGGCTTCTCCACCTTTGTCTTTATATCTCCCTAGGCTTCCAAAAGAAATAGAAATTCTCTCTTAGTCCCCTGCTATCTTTTTGTTCTTACCTGCTCTATCCCTTTCACAGCTTTTTAATCTCTGAGCCTTATTTTCACCTCTTCTTCCTTCCTTTTATATATTTCTTACTGTTGTAAGCAATTTGCTTCAGACTGTTCAATCTGTCTCATCTATTGTTTTCTGTGCTCTCAAGGAAGCCATACAATGCTTGATTTCAATAGAAATGAGGCTCAGACTCTCAACTAACTTCACACCTCAGTCGGGACCTCTGCTGATTTTCTGTAGGGTAGACAGTTTAACTTTATCTTTTGGGAACAAGGTTATGCTCACCATCTCCAGATTGGTGTGATGCTATATTCCCTAGCTCTGTAATGTCCAGAGGATTACATTTAACATTAATGTTCTTCTCTAACTTTGGCTACAGTAGATGGTAATTCTTCTATAAATATTCATTTAGCCCTTTCAAAGCTCCTTGTCACTGTCAGAAAAGAGCAAATGATGATAGAAAGCAACCAACCAGCAGAGGAAAAGTCAACATCAAAACATAATTATAGGGGCGGTTAGGTGGCACAGTGAGTAAAGTGCTAGCCTGGAGTCAGGAGGACCCCAGTTCAGTTCTGGCCTCAGACACTTATCACCCACACAAAAAAACTAGCCATGTAACCCTTGGGCAAGTTACTTAACCCCAATTGCCCTCCAAAAGGCAAAAAAAACCATAATTATATATTTACACTGGTCATCCTACTTAAGAATTTCACATTGGGTTTACAAATAGCTTCAGCTTTCCAATTTCCCAGTAAATAAGAAAAGTGCCTTCCTATCCTACCAAGATGTGATTTATCCAACTAATGAACCCAGGACTGAGTTAAGGAAAAGCATGAACTCTGTTTATGTCTTATCACTTATGATAGCAAAAGTTTTTCCTTTTATAATGTCAAATATTGTTGTTGAATCATTTCAGTCATGTCTTACTCTTCAGGACCCTATTCCAGATACGGAAATGTATGCCATTTCCTTCTCCAGTTCATTTTTGAAGATGAGAAAACTAAGGCAAAAAGGTTTAAGTGACTTGCCCAGGGTCACATAGCTAGTAATTATCTGAGGACAGATTTCAATTCAGGAAGATGAATATTCTGATTCCAATTCCAGTGCTCTATACAATGTGCCCAAAGTCAAATGCAGCCCAGATAATTGTTTGGGGGAAATTCTTTTTAGGAAATGCATTTCAGTTAGTCATAATCATTCCTAGGCAACAGAATCTGTGAGATAGAGGGGTTAGTCCAGATAACTTTGCACCCAACTTGAACATTCTATAATACTATGAGATACTATGATTCCATGATACTTCGGCACTTGAAATTGATGTAATTTCCTATTAATTCCCATATTCTTGCATCAAGTTCTTAGAACAGTAAAACTGGGGTGTGTCAGAAAGTTTAAAGAAATGAGGTATTCTGGTCAATTTGATTTTCTAATTAAGTTAAATGTAAGCAGAAAATCTTTCTTCATGTCAGTCCTTGCTACTGAAAATCTTACTCAACTATATTAGTCTTTTTTAAAAATTAAATGAAGATAGTATGCTAACTTTCCTCTCTAGAGCAAATCCTTGCTAAGGATGGTGATGATTGGGGATCTTTGAATGTGTTATGGTGAATATTCTAAACCTTGTCATTGGACAGTAATACAAAGATAGAGATTTAGTCTGAAGTTGCACTGAGTCAGGATAGATACTTTAAAGTGAGTAAGGCAGAAAATGGTGGCATATTTTTTTAAAGTCCTTGTCAACTTGTGTTCTTTTCATTTGTTACTTTTTCCTTTAAGAAAAAAAAAAGCTCAAGCAACAGTTGTATTAAAGATTCTAGGAAGTCAAATCTCAGTAACCAAGTATATACAGTTCTGGGAATAGAGTGACCACTACTCTGAATTCCTTTCCTCTTTTCATGCAGATTTCAAGATTCAGCATTCTCCTAAGTACAGATGATTTTCCTTTTAGCCCAGTATCCTACCCTCCAGCAAAGATTTGATGGAATAGCATCCGTATTTAATGTTATACTTTGGTTTTCATGATGTCAGTAGAGGTAAAATAAACCCAAGTTGAAGTGGGTGTGCATTCTTTCTCCTAAGCAATAATGAAAAGGTTTCCTTTCAGCCACTCAGTTTTAGGATAATGCATAAGGAAAGTGGATGGAGAAGACATTCCATAACTTAGTGGATGGAGAATGGCCTCAGAGCCATCAAAACCAAGGTTCACTTCCACTTCTGACACATACTAACCCTGGGCAAGATACTGACCTCTCAGCCCTCTAGTCAACTGCCAAAGGAATTGGGACTATAGTTGACAATGAGCTGCAAAGAAGGTATTGATCTGCTTTGAGTTTCCACACCAGAAGTTCTCTATTCTGATGAAAAAACAGATTGCGTCAAAAGGCAAAAAAATGTAGATGAATGATCTCCCCACCCTGAAATCCTATTAGAGTGAATATTCTGGAATTACTCTCCCACTGTCCTCCAGCCCTCCACATCAAGGCCCTCTGGATAATCCTGTGGGTTTTTTTTTAATCTAATGTTAAGGTTCACAAGTCACCAAGTGGTTTACTTCCCCCATTGAGTATGAGTGATATCAAATTGCCTAACTTAATTAGATTTTTAAAAGATTTTTTAAAATTTCCATATTAGCCATGTTGCAAAAGAAAGCACGCGCACACACACACACACACACACACACACATATGAAAAAAAGTATGCTTGAATCTACATTCAGAGTTCATTAGTTCTCTCCCTTGTAGGATTTTTTATCGTAGATCCTTTGGAATTAACTTAGAGCATTGTCTTGATGAGAGGAACTAAGTCTTTCACAGTTGATCAATGTTGCTGTTACTATGTACAAAGTTCTCCTGGTTCTGCTCACTTAACTTTGCATTAGTTCATATAAGTCATCACAGTTGTTTTTTTTTTTTTTCTGAAACCATCCTGCTCAAATGGCCATCTCTTTAGTTTCCAATTCTTTGCTACCATAAAAAGAGCTGCTGTAAATATTTTTGTACAAACAGGTCTTTTTCCCTTCTTTAAAAAATCTCTTTAGGATACAGACATATTGCTGGGTCAAAGAGTATGCACAATTTTATAACCTTCAAGCATGGTTCCAAATTGTTCTCCAAAATTATTGGATCAGTTGATAACTTCACCAACAATGTATTAGTGTCCTTTCCAGCATTTATAATTTTCCTTTTCTGTCATGTTAGCCAATCAGCTAGGTGGGAGGGAATATTTCAGAGTTCTTTTAATTGGTATTTCTCTAATCTATGGTGATCTAGAGCATTTTTTCATGTAACTATTGACAGCTTTGATTCCTTTTTTTTGAAAATTGCCTATTTTCCTCAAGTTCCTCAAGTTCACATAATAAGCTAGTAGTAGAGCCATTTGTAAAGCCAAGCACAAACAGCTTTCCAGAGGTCTGCTGCTGTGAACAGCTTCAAGGTTCTGATTTACACAGTATAGTGAACTCTCTATTTATTTAGTAACAAATTAAGGCAAAATATTCACAGAAATCAAAGTACAGCATTCACAATGTTATAACTTAACAACTAATCACTAAAGTGGCCACATAGTTTTTACCAAAGTGGTCACATAGTTTTAAGAAAAAGATAACATTCATTTAGTAAGAACTCAATCATTTAGTAAGTCCTTAATTCAATCATCCTTAAAGAGGCAAGCCTCCTTAATTGACACAAAGTTCAAAGGTCAAGGTTCTCCACTCCTAGGTCACATTGTCTTAATCTCTTCAATCAAAAAGTCTTCTTTCTTCTTGATTGGAGAAGTCCTTAACTCAATCATCTAAATATAAAGGTCAGAGTTCTCCACCCCTAGACCACAGTAAATCATGATCTCAGTTTGTATTAAATACCCAAGGAGAGGTTTTTTCATCTTGACTAGAGGCAGGCTCTCAGCTTCCATGGTTCCTCTTCCATGGTCCCAGCTCCTGCCCAAATCTGTCCAACTGCCACCTGGGTTCAAAGGCAGACAGCTCTTAGTTCTTTGTCCAGCTTCTTGTGCAATTCTTGTTCCATATTGAAGCTCACAGTGTGTGGTCCACCTCAACTCCTTCACAATTTCTGTTTCTGAGATGACAAAGCTTAACAAAGCCACAATAACATCCATACACATTGCCAGCATCCTCATCAATTTACTTTCTGCCTTAGAAATCAACATAGACCCAACAACAAGGTCAGAGACAAAGTACATCAAAACAGACAGACAAAGTACTGGCACCACAGTCATGCTTCCTCCCAGTTGTCCTTTCTTCTCATTTCTCAGTTCTCATTCCTGGCAGTTCTGGCTGGCTCTCAGAAGTTCTCAGAAGCTCCTGCTGGCCCTTAGATGTTCTCAGCAGCTCCAGCTGGCCTTCAGATGTTCTCAGCAGCTCTGGCTGGCCCTCAGAAGTTCTCAGCAGCTCTGGCTGGCCCTTAGAAGTTCTCAGCAACTCTCAGAAGGTTCTGCCACCACAAGTTCTGTTCTCAAAATCTCTCTTCTCATTTCTCAGTTCTTCTCAATCCTCTTCTCAGTTCTCAGTTCAGTTCTCAGTTCTCTTCTCAATTCTTAGCTCCTCAGCCTCCATGCTGCTTGCTCCCAGAAGTTCTGGCTCTCTAGCTAGGGATTTTCTTTATATAAGGTATTGGCACCTCCCTGTTACAGCCCTTTTCTGTTATAGCATCAAGTCCATCCCACTGTGGGATTCACAAGTTCTGGGTCTTAATACTTGACACTATCATGAACTTGGAACAAGGTGCTGAGTACCTGTTTGATTGTAAATACAAGGGGCGGGGAAGATCTTCAAATTCCCATTACCATTACACTATTAAAAAACACACACACACAGGATTCAAAATCTAACAAAATTTCCATTTGTCTGCAGCACCACTTGGTATAGTGCTACCCACACATTTCATTCAGTACTTCAAAATTCCCTTAGTTCACTGGCATCAATAATCACTATAAAATCAATCAGGAAGACATGGGTTCAAATCCTGCATTTGACACTTACTGTGTGACTATGGGTAAGCCACTTAATTTCTCTGAGTGTAAGTGTTGTCACCTGCAAGATGGAGTTAATCATGCCATGGTCTATCTCACAGCAAGTAGCCTGTCATAGTGAACAGAGAGATGGCCTTGAAATAGGTTTGAGTCCTGTCTGACACATGCCAGGTGTGTGAACTGAACAAGTCATTTTACCCTCCTGACTCCAGAAAGCTCTCTAGGACTAAAAGTTGCAGAGGGAGAGGTAACTTTCAGTAGCAGAGGGAGTTTCCTCACTGAGGGAATTCTTTATAGCAATGAAGTTACATGTCCAGTTATTACATGTCCCTTTGTTGTTATTCAGTTGTGTCAGTCTCTTTGTGATCTCATGGACCATAGCAGACTAATACTATCCCTGGGCTCGTTTTTTTGTTTTTGTTTTTGTTAGGTTTGGTTTTTTGTTCTCCAGTGGATAAAGGCAAACAGAGATTAAGTGACTTGCTCAGGGTCACACAGCTAGTCAGTTTCTGAGACCAGATTTCAACTCACAAAGATGAGTCTTCCTGACTCTAGGCTTAGATCTCTACCCACTGAACTACCTACCTGCCTCCTATTATACCCTATTCTACCCCAATCCCCTACCTCACACAATTTTTGTGAAACTCAAATGAGATAATATATGTAAAGTACTTCACAAATTTCAAAGTTTCATATAAATGTAAATTAGTGCCTACCATGTGCCAGGCACTATGGTAAGCACTGAGGATACAAAGACATTGTCAATTATTGTTATTACTACTTCCACCAATGCAGAACATAACCTTTCCACACCTTAGCAGATGATATTCATGAGTTGCTACAGCCAAAAATACATATGTCAACCTGCAGCTAAACTTTTGGTAGTGAGCCTCTGTGAACTTAGCTAGGCAGCCTAGACATCAAAAATATGGTTCATTGCCCAGATCATTCTCAAAGCCCTTCCGGTTTAATATGAACAATCAGAATTGGAGCTCCACTGACATTATTTTTAAAGACCTAAGTCACCACCACACCATAATGAGGTATTAAGAATAGGACTTGGGTAGAAGCTACAACATATGATTCTATTTTTCTGAGATTCGTTACATAAGTACTAAATGTTTATTAAATAAAGCTAGAAGCAACACTACAGTCATATGTCACTAGCAGATAATATTTGAATATGCAGCTCTTGGATAATATCTTGTCCTGCCAAGGCAGCATCATAGAGTTGAAGGAATAATACCAAGAGTACATACTAAAGAGTTCCATGAGCAATAGGTGGCTATTGACAAATAGTGCCAAACTGTGATATAATTCTCATTTTAAATGTCAATTAGTCTGATCATTCTAGAAAACAATTTGGAATTATGATAACAAAGTGACTAAAATGTCTGGACCCTTTAACTCGCAGATCCCACTCTTAGGCATATACCAGAGGGAGGTCAGGATTAGAAGAAAAGGTTCATATAGTTACCAGAATAGTTTTTAGTATCAAAGAATTGTAAACAGAATAGATGCTTGTCAATTAGGGAATGGCTAAACAAAATGCGGTACGTGAATTTAATGGAATATTATTGCCCAGCATGGCACAGTGGATGGCCCCCAGAGAGCTGACCCCCAAATCAGGAAGGTCTTAATTCAAGTCTTGCCTGTGATACAAGCTGTGTGTCCCCGTGTAAGATACTTAAGCTCTTAGTCCTCTGGACAAGACCATAAGGTGTAGGATAAAGTATAGACCTAGAATGGTAAAATAAGTTTCCTCATCTGAGAATTTCTTATTTAATAAAATCACAGTTCCATTCCATATTCCTATCCTTATTATTGTGCCACAAGAAACAATGAATATGAAGAATGCAGAAAATCATGGGAAGATATACATATGTGTGTGTGTTTAAACTGATGCAAATTGAGGTGAACAGGACTAGGAAAACAATATACACAACTGAAATAATGTAAATGGAAAGAACACCACCTACAAAGATGAAACTTAACTCTATACAATTTCAATGAACAAGGCTGGTGCTAAAGAAAGGAGGAAAAACATCTGCCTCCCTCTCTTCTTTGTAGGAATGTGTGACTATATCATTAAGCCTAGAACATTGTGTGTATTGCTAATCTCAGTTGATTTTGCTAAATCGCTTCCCTCCACCCCTTTCTTTTTTTTCTTGTTCTTTGGTAAGTTGAATGACTCTCTGCGTAGGGAGGAGGAAAATATATACTTGAAGGTGACATGATATAAAACAAAATACAGCAATAATTTTTTTAATTAAAAATACTTTCCTATTTCTCATGTTTTCCTCCTTAGACTTTTAGAAAGGAATAAAACCAATATTCCAACATTCCAAATTCAGGGAAGATAGACCCATTTCTCATCTTACATGGCTAGAATTTTGACCACTATGTATATAATGACAATCTCATTTTCCTACTTTTGTTTTTTTTAATATGCATCTTTATGTTTGTTTCTGCAAAAAAGCAAAATTAATTCCCTGTCTCAAAGGGAGAACTGAGTAGAATAGTGTTCATCATTCTTAAATTACATTGACAACTTTCTATAATAATTCTGAGGTCAAGGACAAATTACTGTAAAAAGACAATGACCTATATTACATTTTTACATTACTAAAAACCCCATTCACAATTTCATTTGAATAGACCAAGACTCTTCCTATAACCACTGGTAAATAACTCTCTGTAATCAATCAGATTTAGGGTGCAACTTTTAAAAGCTTTGTGTGGAAAGAAGAAAATGTGTTTTCATCTAACCCTTAAAATACCAAATCACCAAGAAGACACACAGTCAAAAAGCCTCCTGTGCCAGACTATTCAGCAGAATCAAGGGGAAAGGCATAAAGTTGGCAGGTTAACAAATACATTTTTAAAGATTTTCGCCAAAAGCTAGTTAGGATTCCAGAGCATGATATAAAGTGAAATGATAGCAATATATAAGGTCATTACAATGAGGAAGAAAATAAGAAATTGTCTAAAGAGACCAGTGTGGATGTGCAGGGTACTCACTGACAGATTTAGATTTTTAAAAGGCATATGCAGAAGATTGGATTAGGAGCTGTGAAGGGGAGATAATAAAAAAATCATAAAATGTATAGTAATATTTGAATCAGGAACACTAAAGCTCAGAAGGAATTAAGAGTGGGGAGGAGTACTAAAGCCTACAAAAAAGAAGGTTGGTGGGGCTTCTTTAGCTGTTGGGAGAAAGGGATAAACCAAAGAGAACCCTGCTGAGGTTAGATTAGACCATGATAAGAGATGATAAGAAGCAGAATCACAGAATTCTTAGGTTGCTTCTTTAAGAAGGCTGAAATATCAAAAGGCTTTTTGCCAGCCACCTAGCCATAATAACGGCAGGACTTTAGGACAAAGGATTGATGTGGATACTGGTACCTCAATGAGACTCCTGTGAGAGTTTTTTGTTCTTAACTCCACCCCCCTTTTTATGTAAGTCATGAAGGATCTTGAGGGATGAGAAAAACTTGAGCCTTGGATCCAGACAGCCCTTGGCAAATTTTTGAAAAGTGTTAAAAGTTCCTAAACGTGATTTTGAAGAGGGATCCAGTTGACAATGGGAACTGATTGAAATTAAAGGAGACCTTCTAAGTCTAAGTCATATAGTGACTTAGGACAGAGCTATTGCTCCTGGTGAGCAGATGGAAACTAGTTCAAATACAGATTAAATTCTTTCTAGTTCTATTTAGCTAGTTATCTGCTCTGTGATTCAAAAGAGTTTGACTCCTAGAAGCAAAGATTCTCTTTCTAGAGAGGAAATTCACACATAAAGTCAGATCCCAGCTACCTGGAAAACTGCAAATTCCTCTCCTTGTTGAGAAAAGCTGCTGAGTCTTTCCTTATTCTAATGACAATGTAGAAAGTTCTACTTTTCCCACTAAAAGAGATTTTAAAGATTAAAAAAGATTTAGAGATTTTCTTTAAAATATTAATAAAAGAGATTAATTAAAAGAAGATGGCAGCTCTCCTTTTTCTGGAGAAATGGTAGTACCTCAAATGAAAATTCCAGCTACTAAAAACTGGTTAGCAAAGAGAAGCTCTGTAACAATGTAGATGGGCAGCAACCATAAAACCAAACAATATCCAATAGCTTCCACACACTGTCAGATCACTACCAAGCAGAAACCACACATGATAGAGACCATGTGGCTATCAGAGCCTCTGATTCACACAAGATCAGCAGAAGCAACATCATGATAGCACCCAGAGATACTGGAAGACTTACACTAGTTTTATTCTTTCACACATGTCCTTTTATCATACACATTCCCTCTATGCACTCTTCCCACTTATGGTCTATGTATATCTGGGACTGTGTGGCCCAGGTTCATGAGGGAAATGTTCTACTGCTATTTTTCTTATTATTGTATTTCATTAAAATCTTAGCTTCAAATTAAAATCTAGGAGCATTAGAATATTAGAAGCAGAGATTTAGAGTTGGGTGAAACCTTAGAGAACATCTTGTCCAGCTCCTTCATTGTATAGATAAGGAAATTTAAATACAAATAGGTGATATCACTTGTCATACCTGGGTGGTAAGTGGCAAGACTGAGACTCAGACCTAAGACCTCTGATTCTAAGTTCAATCCATTTCTTCTTTTACAAGGAAGTGGAGGCACTTTTGTTAATTGTAGCCTTCTGCTAATGATAAAAGAAACCACATTAGTGAGAGCTCACAAGCTATATTTTTTGAGTGGATAGAGACACAAAGAAGACCTTTAACCTGAGTTAAATTTTCTGGAGATCCAATGTACAATGAGAGTGCCCCAGATACTACACTTTTATTTTCTCTGTTGAAGAAGCATGAACAAGATAATAAAGGGTCTAAAAATCTTACCTTACAGGGAGCAACTGAAACAAGTGGGGATGTTTATAGCCTTGAAGAAATGAGAGGTGGAGAGGACAAGTTTTATCAATCAACAAGCATTTATGACACAGACTAGCACCCCAGGCATTGCACCAGAGATACTAAAACAAAAGAAAATAGTCCCTGGCCTCAAGGAGCTGACATTCTAACAGAAGACAACATACACATATATAGATATACACAAAATATATACAAAATAGATGCAAAGTAACCTTGAGCTAAAGGGCACTAGCACAAATAGCTGTTTACTATTGTTTGAAGGACTGTCTTGTGGAAGAGAGATTGTATTTGCCTTGCTTTTAGACCCAGAGAGCAAAATTAGGAATTACAAGTGAAAGTAACAGAGTCAGATTTTGGTTACATATAAGGGAAAACTTTCTAACAATTAGAACTATTAAAAGTGGGATAGGCTGTGTTGGGAGATAGTGGGTTCTCTTTCATTGTAGGGAGGAAGTGTATTCAAAAGGTTAGATGAACACATTGGGTTATGTTGTAGATATAATTCTTATTCATAGATTCAGAGTTAACAGATCTCAGAGGTCAGAAAGTTTGATGCTATCATTTTATAGATAAAGAACTAAGGTTTAGGCTCCATGGGATACAATGTATAGGAAGGGACAGGAGGCTAGAGTCCTAGATTCTACACTTTTGTTTTCTGGGCTGAGAAAGGATGATCAAAATTAGAGAAGATTTCAAATCTTACCAAACAAAATGATCTGTCCAAGGTTACACAGGAAATCAGTAGTAGAGCTGGAATTTGAATTCAGATCCTTTGACTATAAATAGAACCATTTTTCTCCATACCATGTTTCAGGTACATATTAAGCAAGATAATCTTGGGTTTTCTAAGATTCTATGATTGTAGGGTTCAGCTAAACACCCTATTTGTTGCCCTAGGAATTAACTTTGCTTCTTCACTATTACTATTCTGAGCACTGGGCAGTAGGAGGATTGAGAGAGGAGTAAAAGGAAAGTATTGGAATTTTTCAAAGCTCTTGAAAAAAAGAGAGGCTAGATTCTGTCCCTTGAGGTCATAAAAATAAAAAAGGAATCTATTATATGGAGTCAAATTTCACAGAGAAATAAAGCTATTTCAATACCCATTTCCTCTTAAAATCTGTGTTGGTCAGTTGATTATAATATGAATGGTAAAAAAAAATCACATTACTAATCATAATGAATATGAAACTCTAAGCCAATGGTTTCCAACTTATTTTTTATGACAACCCAAAGACTGTTGCAGAATTCATAAGATGAAATATATGCAATTTAATTTTAAACTCCAAACTCAAGGAGCATTTATTAAATATCTACTGTGTACAGAACAATGGAATAGTAATTATGCAAGATTTAGAAAAGATTTGCTTCCTGCTACTACTAAGCTTAAAAGTAGATCTTTAGAAAGGATGATGGGGAGGCATCATAAAATAAAACAAGAAAGAATCTCAATTGTCCCTGATTCCTTGGAGACATGTAATCTTCCTCCTCAGTCTATTTGTGATCCTTCTATATAGCTTGATCTGTAATCTGACTTAATTTACCTATAGCTTGTTTGACAAAGTTTGCTTCCTTAGAGGATGTATGAGAGTATGGCTTTGTTTAACTAAATTTGTTTAACTTCATGACATTGAAGGAAGTATAGGATTATGTATCTATCTTCTTTTTAATTTTATTACATAAGAGGAATGTACAATATTGCAATATGTAAATGAATTCTTTCTGTCACTCAAACATATTTTTGCTATAAGAAGCCTTGACAGAATCCTCATGAGAGATTAGTTTTTCTCTAAAGCCTGAAGGTTTTCACTTCCATAATTTCTGTGTTGTGATAAATATTTATTTGGCAGCAGTTACTCACCACATGAACTTAGAGAAGAACTATTTCTCCCATAGCAAATTTGGTGAACAATGGAGGTACAGGCAGTGAAGTGGGGAAAACGGGGGCTTCCACTTCAGAAATTCTTCAGTGTGCACAAAGGTGTGTTTATCTTGGAGAATTCTGAAGGGGGAAATTCAGCCAAGTCATAAAGACTGCTATACAAAGAGGAAAAAAAATAGTAGAGAGGAAGGTAAATTTGTCCTCTGTACTTCTATACATTATTCCATATATTTTTTTTGTTTTCTGTCTCTTGCATTTGAATAATAAATCTGCTGAGACTTTACTTAGTCTAGTAGTCACCCAGATATTCTCATGAACACACTGTAATTCAGAGATCTAAAGCAAGGACTAGACTGAGAAACTCTGGGTTTTAACAGATAGGACAAAGTATCCCCTCCCCAAAACCTATGCCTTTTTTAAACTCATTTTTGCAGGTACATAAGCAAAAGATTTCTCCATGTGTTATAGTCATTGTCTCTGGTTTGACCTGGGTTAAGATCTAGCATTGTATTTCTAACCAAGGTCCCAGTTCAGTGGCTCTGGTCCCGTAGAAAATGCTGCACTGAGTTACTCAGGGATCTCTCCCTTTTGGTCTGGTTCTGTTGTTTAGATGATCCTGGTAAGAATGCCCATTCAGCATATAAACTCAGTGTATATTGAGGGCTGTCAGAAATCATCTCGGGATCTCATTTTTCCATTTACTGTCTCAGTTATCTATTTTTCAGCAGCAACAAACAACAAATCTGGGATGAAGATATAAAAATTTATTTTGAGGGGTTCAGTAAATTGATTTTTGTAAAGTGAAGTGATTTTGGTGATTATGAATTGGTAAAAAAGTATGATTACAAAATAATTCTTTGGGGTCTTTTGGATTCTGGTTCTGCTGGCACTAACACTGCTCAAAGATCTTGAAAGTAAAAAATTGGGATTTTGGAGAGCTTTTTTTTTTCTTTGTTAATTTCATTGAAATAAGAAGGATATAAAAAACATTTTGGAAAAATGCCTATTAGCAATTTAAGACTTACAATATTCTACCAAATTACATTATCAAATGGAAACTATAGTAATAAATTTGCATCAAGTAATTATTTGAGTATAGCAAATTAAAACTCTGTCTTTGAAAGACTATTGAAGGGTGTGTTCCAATTTAATGTGGGGAATATACAATAATAATATCATTATGTTTACAATTTCCATATTTTAGGAGACCTTCTTGGACCCCCAAAAGAAGAAGATGAAAATGTGAAACTTCCACCATAAATCTTTGGAAGTGAGCTAACTCAAAGAAGTGGGCCCTTTAACCTGGGATACTAGCAGCTGATAGCCCTTGGAAAAAAATTGAGATTGAATGCTGTAATTTGTAATTGAAATTCCAGATTTGATTTGATTGATTTTGTCCTGAAACTAAATTATAATGTGGCCTCATATAAGGTGAGATGTGTTCTCCTATTTGGATAATTGTGATGCTTGATCCTCTATAGATAAATAATACACTAAAGCAAAATACACTTGATATTTGATGTTAAGGTGATTTGCTTTAGAAACTTCACAAATAAGAATTAAAGGTGTAATTAAACTATAGTGGTCTTTGAATGTGATTAGTATAAAATGTCAAATTAATAGCTGGATGAAGGGATTTTCTATATAAAATGGTTGGGAAATGCATTCAAATGAATTGATGTTATTTGACAGTCAATACATTTTTGTGTTTTAAAAAGGCATACTATTGTTTATGCTATTTTTAGGCTTTTAATTTTTCTCATATTGTGATTTTGGGGAAAGTCATTGCATAAAGAATTCTGTGAGTTTGAAAAATAACTAAAGGGTGATGTAATAGTTTCCTTAGAAAATTAACAACTCTTTTTAATCTGGATGCTTTTAAATTATGTATTGAACTGTTAGAGAATGTGGTCATATGTTTAAAAACATTAAGTATTTAATTAGGTATGTTCTTCTTTAAAATGGACGATAATTAGTTACTTAGTGTTTGGGAAAAGTACAAGAGTTTTTCTGCAAAGTTTTTTGGAGGCTTGCCACATTCTCAGACCCCTGGACCTTCAGCCTTAGTGAGGTAATAAGATCTTATCAACTCTGTGAGAGAAATTTCTGAAAGAATTGTGAGGTTCTAAAATACTGAAGTGGTCTAATGAGAAACTAGGATCTCTCACAGCTGAATAAGAGAGAATACAAGTTTAGTATATAAGAGGGGATTTTTATCTAATAAAGTATTTGACCATCGCTTATGATAATTATAAAATTGTACTTGGAGTATGTATAGAAGTTATGCCTTTAAGCCGACTGAGTATCAACAAACTCCAGATTTAAAGATCTTATTTTTGCCTTGCAAGTTAATATGCAATTCCTTAAGATATGGATATCTGTCAGCACGGAAGTTTTAGCAACCAGTGTTCTTGGTTTTTAGTTAACTATCTTATATTCATTGTATATTGTAATTACAGAATGTGATTATTTTCTTAATTTCTAATGATTGGTTGCTGTTCCAGAGTGGATTTAAACTAGAAAGGATGAATAATATAAGGATTTGTGTGTGCTTATTGTTAACTAACTGTTACAATAACAGGAGAAAAAAAAATGACTAGCCTTAAACTGTGATTAGTTAAGCTTGCTATTTTTAGGTATGTACTCTTGGGAACACATTTTGATATTGTTTTGAGTTTTAATTTTAGGTATGATTATCTCACTTGTTATTAAGTCAACAATCCACCATTCAAGATAAATGCCATGTGCTGTTCAAAGGCAGTCTGAGAACTACTACAAGTAGCTAAGTGTGCCTGAGAAGGTTGAGTGGATGATCTTTACAAAATGCAATGATAAGATTCTCTTGAATCAGTTTCCCCATTCTGCTATTTCCTTTTGGAACAGAAAATGTTCCCACCTAACTAATCCTGAGCCTGGCTATGATACCCCATAAATAATGTGAAATTTTACTGCATGATTGAAAATTCAAAGAAGATATAACTTTGATCATTCCCTACAATCAAAGAGCTAGTGAAGATTTATCCTGTTAACACTTATGTCAGGTTGGTCTGCGCCCTTGAAGGGACAATCTTGATTTTGCTATAACCATATCCCTCTTTCCTTTCATAGCAAACTACTACAACTAGGGCAAATGAACTTTAAAGATTTTTGTTTTGTTTTTTTAGATGATGTTGCAATATTCAAAGTAGCTTTGTGAGTTAGTATAATAGGTTACAAATATGAAAGACTTTAATGTTGTTGTTATTGTTTTATTTTACTATTTTGACTTTGCAGTCACTGATTGTTTCAACTTCTGTAGCGGCAAGCACCCCAAGCCCGTCCTCAGGGTTTGCTGCTACCACAGGTTCTTGCATCTGATTTGACAAAGGAAAGCAACTCAAAATGGGTTAACAAGCTTACTTTAATCAGTCAGACATATATCGTTTACCTTGTTCAGGAGAAAAGGTCAGTACCCTGAACCTCAAAGTATACAGGCATAATTATCAAGACAGAAACATCAAGTAGACAGATTTCCAAACTGTCCAACCATTACATCCATACCCAGTCAACATCTGGGTTTCCACATTCTGGGTTTTTCAAAGCCGGGGGACTCTCAACAACGGCTTCCCAGAATTCAGATCAAATCACAGAACACTTCTCAAAGTAAGTCCCAAAACAAAGCTACACATCAGGGCTTATATAGCCTTCTCCTGGCTCAGAGAATGTAACAACCTTATTGACTCACTGGCCAATCAAGAAGTATCTACTGAAAAACAAGCCTCCCACCCCAGGCTTCAGGTGCACTTTAGCCTAGGGGCAGGGAAGATCTTTAAAATTTACATTGGCATTACAACTTCCTAACCCAAACAACTAGGTGAATAAGTCCTTAGGTTTGCCATTCATCCTATTGTTAATGATTATGCATTTATGTGTAGAATCAGGTCTGCACAGTGCCACCTCTCCTGTAGATGACGTGAGAATAGATATGTATATTTTCATGGATATATACATATACTTACATATTTAACTTTATATGTGTGTGTATAGTCAAAGAGGAGATAATTTCAAAGATATGATGTAATAAAGATGTAAAAGCTTTAGATTTAAATTTTATATAAAAGTTTTAAGTTTTAATGGAGTAGTAAACTTCACTTTAAGAAAAGCAACAAAATTAGACTTTTTCCCCCTAAAATGTAGGGTATATATTAATATTCTTGAACTTTTATTCTTCCAGGTTAATTTTGTTATTTTTTTTTCTAGCTCACTAAAGTAGTCTTTGGTAGTTTGATTGGTATGACATTAAATAATAAATTAATTTAGGTAGTATTGTCATTATTTATTATTTTGGTTCAGCCTACTTATGAGAAATTAACATTTCCCCATTTATTTAGATTTCCCTTTATTTGTGCAAAGAGTATTATTGTGTTTATAAAGTTCCTGTGTGTTTCTTAAAGGATAGACTCCCAAATATTTTGTACTGTCTGTAGTTAAAGTGAAATTTCTCTCTTTGCTAAATTTGCTTGGTAATACATAGAAATGTGGATGAATTGTGTGGGTTTATTTCATATCCTGTAACTTTTCTGAAGTTGTTCATTGTTTCAATTAGTTTCTTAGTAAGCCATATACATATATATATATATATATACACACACACACACATATATATATACACATATATATCATCTGCAAAAAGCAATAGTTTTGTTTCCTCTTTGCCTATACTAATTCCTTTCATTTCCTTTTCTTGTTTTATTGCTATAGCTAACATTACTAGTACAATACTGAATACTAATGATAATAATAGACAACCTTGCTTCAATCTTTGTCATTCTACAAAGGCTTCTAGTTTGCCCCCATTCTATAGAATATTCTATCTTGTTTTAGAGAAATATTACTTATTTTAAGGAAAGTTCCATTTATTCCTGTTTTCTAGTTATTGCTGTTATTCTTTTTTAAATAGGAATTGGTGTTGTATTTTGTCAAAAAGAATTTTTTTATCTATTGTAATCTGATGTGTGTTGATTTGGTTATTAATCTGGTCAAATATGCCTATAGTTTTCCTAATACTGAACCAGCACTACATTCCTGGTGTAAAGCCAGCTTGTTTTAGCAAGCATAAAACCTTTGTTATATATATGTGTGTGTGTGTGTGTGTGTGTGTGTGTGTGTGTATGTGTGTGTATGAATGAATATACATATATGTATATATGTGAATGTATATACATATATGTATATATCTATATACAGAAAGAGAGAGATGTAACTGATTGCTTGTATGTCATTTAAATTTTTTTGCATCAATATTCATTAGGGAAAGTGGTCTATAGTTTTCTTTTTCTGTTTTGACTTCTGAGTTTAGATATCAAGATGATATTTGAGCCATAAAGGGAATTTTGTAGGATGCTTTAACTTTTTTTTTTTAACAGTTTATATAATAATGGAATTAATTGTTCTTTAAATGTTTGGCAGAATTTGCTTATAATTTTTTTCCCTGTCCAAACTCATGGGTACTGTGAAATCTATTCATGAATTCCTTGGAAATTCATGAACCTCAAATTAATAACCACTCTTCTAATGCAATTCATTTCCTTTTAGACTGCCTGCCTAGTCCAATCCCTTCTTTATGCAGATGAGAAAAAAAATGAGGCCCAGAAAGGTGATTCTATGGGAGAGGAAGCCTACACACTTAAATACAAAATATATACATAATAAATACCAAGTAGTTTCAGGGTAGGGGTAATGAAAGAGGTAGCAGGAGGTGATATATACATGATTGATATTCAGGATATCAGCCACATTGTGGGGAGGGAGAGAGCCAAGGCCTTAGGTCAGGTGCTGGAACCTGGAGATCTGGTGGTCAGTGCCCCCAGGGGCTGGCTACATGGAAGGGGCCTTGATCCTTTTAGACAGTGGGGGTGGGGGTGAGAAGGAGTCTGTAGCAGCCAGGGGCAATGATCTGTGAGACTTTCTCAGCACTGAACATCATCCCCCAATGTCTCAGTGATGTGGGAAGTATTGGGACTCTCTCTGTCCTGGAGCAGTCCTTTGGAGCTGGTGGAAAACACTGTACAGAGGAGGCTTATATATTTAGTCCAAATGGACTTGGCTTCTAGAGCCTCCAAAGAAGTCCTTCTGTGCCAGGCTGAGGGTGAGGCAACTCCAAAGCAGTGCAGCTGTTAGTGGGGTGGGGAAAGAGGGGAGTAAGGGTCAGAAAAGACTCAAGTGATCAGCAAGTGAGGGGTGCTTGAGCTGTGGGTGATCAGCAGATAATGTTCACGTTATGTAGGCATGATGCCACGAGATCCTTTTCTAGAAAGTAATCCCTTCTCCCTTTAGGCCATAAGTGGTAGGCCAGAAGTTAGGGCAGCTTCCCACCCCTCCACAGACCCTTGCTAGAAGGGACCTGAGAACCAAGCAAAGGTGGTGGAGGAAGTGGAGACTGCAGAAGCAACTAGAGCAGCATCTCCCCATACTCTAAGCCCAAAGCCTCAGGGGATCCAGGGTGGGGACAAGACAATCAGAGGTCAAGATCAAATGGCAAAGGGGGGAGAAGAGGGTATGATGTTGCAGGTGAGTGGCTTCCCTGTGATTGAATGTGGTGTGGGGTGTGGGAGAAGCAGGACTTCTACATGTAGTCCTCTAGGGTCAGAAAAGCTGCATCATGTTGTTTCGATCCCCCATGCAGGGGTCTGTGGAATTATACAGCAGTCTGTATAGCTGCTGTGTTCGAGGGGAGTTTGAGGAAGGGTGGGAAACAGCTCAGGTCTTAGTCAAAGGGTAGCTTGCTGCAGGTTCTGCTCTCAGTCTCAGCTGGTTCAACCTTTTTACAAAATAATTTGTAAAAACCAGTATCACATGCTTATCTAATTTGCAAATGACATAAAACTGGGATGGCTAGGTATCATGTTGTAGGACAGATTCAGTATTTTAAAAGCCCTCCACAGGTCAGAATAATAAACTAAATACAACAAATTAAAAGTTACTATGGATTACTGTAAAATCTTACATTTAAATTCTAAATATCAGCTGCACAGTTACAAGATGAAGAAAAAAAGGGAAAAAGAATTGACATGATAACTTTGTTATATATTTGGAGGGAATAGCAAGTTGTATATGGTAGATTTTACAGTTTCATGGTACAGTTATCTTTTTTTATAGTACTGTCTTATAGAAATGATTCTTTTGTTCCATAAATTTTTAAAACTACAAGATTGGGTGATACTGAGAGGTAGATATTTGTGTGAAAAATATTTAGGTACTTTGATTTACTGAAAGTTAAATATGCATCAATAGTGTTATGTACCAACCAAAAAACCTAATGAAATCTTAGGCTGTTTTAATGAAAATCTATTAATGAAAGAGTTAGGTGATAGACTCTGTCATATAACCCTAGGAGCATTATGTACAGTACCAAGCAAAGTGCTTTAATAAGCATTTTATTATTAATAAAGATATTAATAAGCACAAATACATGCAAGAAGAGGGTGACCAGGATGGTAAGAGTATTCCAAATATGCTGTCCCCCACTTTTTGAGGACTTCTCATGAAGGAGAAGATATTCAATGATTCCCTGCAGTCCCAAAAGACAAAGTTAGGAATAATGGGTGGAAGATACAGGGGCAGAATTCTGTTCAGTAAAAAGAAGAGCTCTCTAACGATTAAAATTACTCAAAAATGCAACACGTTGCCTTGCGAACTTCCATGTTCCCTAGCACCTGAAGTCATAGAACAGAGATTTGAAGTCAAAAGGAGCTTTAGAGGTCATCAAATGAGGAATTGAAGCTCAGA
This sequence comes from Petaurus breviceps papuanus, assembly GCF_028583685.1. NCBI lineage: Eukaryota > Metazoa > Chordata > Mammalia > Diprotodontia > Petauridae > Petaurus > Petaurus breviceps. Next base: position 10,398,553 of record NW_027187419.1, on the reverse strand, counting down.
CATTAAATTGCCTGTTCATGGTTACATGGGTAACAAGTAGTAGAGGCAAAATTTGAACCCAAGGGCTCCAATTCCAAAACCAGTACTCTTCCCACCATATTACTGTACCACCAGTATTAAGACATAAAGGTCTGATTAACCACTTATAGATAGTATAGAAGCAAAAGGGTGGGGGTCGCACTACACTAGATTGGAGGGTTGACTCAATGACCTCTGAAGTTCTTTTCCACTTTAAGATTCTATGATACTGTGATTCCATGAAAATATAGCTTCCTTATCCTATCATCATGCACTGTCTTTTTTCTCTATTCTTATTTCTTCAAGTCATTGTTGTCCCTATTGGGCTGAAAGCTGCTTGAGAGTAAAGGGTATGTCTGTTTAACATTCTTTGTATAGCAGCTTCTAAAAAAAAAAAGGCTTTTTAAATAATGGTGACGCAAAAGAAAACAATCAGGTCCAGCCAGAAGCAAAGACAGAGTAGGCAGTTACCTTTATGTTATAGTTTGAAGGGCACAAGAAGGTCTTCCTGCCCTAAAATAGTTTTCCTACCAGCCTATCACATTTCCTGGAATTCCAGTATTAGAGGGTTATTCCTTCTAGTGAAGCAGCATCCTCTTATATTGCTAATATCCCTGGGAGGTATATCAGAATTTACCATCATATCTTAGTGCAGATAAATTTAATCAGATCCTTTTCCCCTAGCATCAATCTAAAATCAACGTACTGAGTAAAGGAGAGGGGGGGAGCAATTTTGGAACACAGGGCACCACCTAGAGAGGGTGTGACACATAGTAATGAACTGGTGGATGAGAAGGTGGGGAGTTCTGGAAAACTAAAGGAATTCACTTTCTAAATTCTCCTTAAGCACTTCACGGCTTCTAGGCAGTCTGGTGGCAAGTCCAAAAGCAGTTATGATTGTGATCAGGAAGGGGCTTTGCTATGGAAAGATAGTCCCTGTATGCTTGTTGTTGTGTGTTTTTCAGAAATACATCATCAGGAAAACAGAGTTTAGGAAGGCAGGACAGGATAAAGTAACATTGAATTTAATAAGCATTTGTTTAGCACCTTTATATGCACAAGATTGTACTGGTACTAATGGGATACCAAGTTTAACTAAGACATTGTCCCTGCCTACCTGAATCTTACAGTCTAGGATTGGAATTAATCATATGTGTAGATAACTAAGGGGATGGGGAGGGAAAGAGGACAGTGGGATATCTTTGGATTAATGACTTCACTTGTGATGGGCATTCTTGGTATAGAAATTCCCTCCAAGGCTGAAGATTGGCCATTTGTCCTATTGAGCACTGAGGCTTGCCTGTGATCACATAGATGGTGTGTGTTAGAGGAAGGATTTGAACACAGGACTTCTTGACTCCAATACCAGTCTTGTACCCCATGCTGTCTCTCAAAAGAAACTAATATTGCATTGCCATTTTGGATTAAATTGGATAATATATATGGACACACACTAAGTACAGTAAAGTGATATGAAAAAAAAACACTATGGAAATGTAATGTGTAGAGTACTGAACTGAGAATCAGGCTCCCTTGGTTTTAGCTAAACTCTGCCCTCTTTGTAACCAAGTCTTGTCATCTCCCTGGACCACAGTTTCTACATCTGTAAAATGAAGCAATTGGACCAAATAACTTTCATGGTCTCTGAGTTCTTCAGTTATATGTTCCTAATGAAAAAAAGTTGTCCAAACTCACTAATTAATTCTAATACATGCCCAATTACAAATTGACTTAAGAGGACACTGAGTACAATGTGGTTTCAGGAGGCAGGTGAGTCATTGCAGGGAGCTGAAGTTTTAAAAGCAAACAAGGCCACCTTTTTTTTTTTTTTGGTCTTTTTGGAGGGGGGAAGGAAGGGCAATTGGGGTTAAGCAACTTGCCCAAAGTCACACAACTAGTAAGTGTTAAGTTTCTGAGGTCAGATTTGAACTCAGGTCCTCCTGACTCCAGGGCTGGTGCTCTATTCACTGCATCATCTAGCTTCATACCCCATAAGGCCACCTTCTGATCTGGTTAGCCCTAACTCCTTATTTTCTGATGCCCATTAACATATCCCAAAAACATAGGCTCAAATTTCATTCCTGCCTATAGCACTTCTTCCAGGGAAAAAAAAGGGAAACAGAACATATTTTTTATGTACAGCATATGTACAACCAGCTGATGGTAACAATGTGTGCAAACGGAGTGACTTAATTTGGCAAGTTTCTAGAAAGCAGTGAGGGAGTTTTAAGGCAATACCCTGTATTTTACTGAAAAGAGGATTCACCAGGGAATCTCCTGATAATTTGATAAGTCCTTAAAATAATTCTGATGAAATTCCAGGGTGTGGACCTTGACTAGACCTCTCATGGAGATAAATTTGTGCTCTGGCCCTTTGTGAGAGAACCTGGAGTTTCCTCTAAGATAACTGACTACTGAGAGCAAAGGTGGGGGTTGGGGGGCTGACGAAGAAGGGTAAGGAAGGGGAGACTGAAGTCTTAGAAATCATTCTTTCTCTTTGATCTAGAAAATTCAAAAGGCTCAGACCTTTTTCACCACCTTTCTTTCCCTCAAGGCTCTATACCTGGATTGCTCCAAGGAAGAGGAAAGGACTGCTCCCTTCCCACCTCACCTTACAGAAGTAGAAAATAGCAGCTTTCAGGAAAGCACATGATAAAGTCCAAGGAGTTACTGTTGGCCACTTTCTTCTTCCTTTCTATTACCTTTTCTGAGCATGAGTCATAAATGAGAGTTCCTGAGAATAAATTTTGCCAGACTAAGAGGATTACTTCATGATTAATCTCAAATTCAAGAGTTCCCAAGTACTAGAGTTTCTGAGTAAAAAACATATATATTCCAGTGCCAAAATTCATAAAGGGAAAAGATTTTCTATATGTACCATCTCCCCGATTAGATTGTGAGCTCCCTGAAAGCTGGGACTGTCTTACTCTTCTATTGGCACCTCTGAGGCACAGTGCTTTCCATATAGTAGGCACTTAATAAATGCTTTTTCATCCTTAGTTCATTCCTCAATAACATGAGCCTAGGACAAAAGCATGGATGCAAAGACAGAGGATTGCCAATGGACTACCCTGCAGCTGATGGACTGATGCTATGGCATGGAGAGTAGAGGGTGGGGAGGAGGGATGTGAAGAAAAGGGGGGAAGCAGGAGATCTGGTCTTTGCTAATTGCTATGTTATTTCTATTTCTGTTGTTATTTCTATCAATTCTCAGATGAATTTTGAGTTCTTGTTAGCATCCCCCAAAGGGTCTTTACTTTCTGGGAAGTCTAACAAGCTACTAGGTGCTATATATTTTATATTTATTTATGGGCTCCTATGAGTTCTTTGTATATTACAAGAATGTTCTGTATTGGGTGAAATAAAGATTATTCTATACCAGATGCACCAGATACCCATATTGTACATTTAATGTCTATACAGTTGAGGATGCTGTTATACTTGGGGAAATATAGACCTAAGCTAAGCATCATTTTGCTTAAACTAACTACAGGTAGAAGCAAGAAGTAAAAAAATAAAATAAAATAAAATGACCTTTTGCAGTCATCCCCCCCACCAGGAGAAAACAAGATCTCTAAGACCTCAAAGACCTTGGGAAGGCGCTAGACCATAGGTTATATTGTTAAGGTTTGAATGAGGTCTTTATACCTTTATAACTAATTCCCACAAAGAAATTTAAAAATGCAGCATGTTACTTTAAGATATAAAGAGCATATCTTCTTGCCATTGGCCTAGCCTGTTGCTGAACCTTCAGGACCACCAGACTTAGAGACCTTACCCTTTAGGACTTAACCCTCTCACCTCTTAAACTCCTACTTTTGGATGATGTGGTACTTTTAAGTGTCATATAGCTCACTAACTCAAGCCATGCAACACATTCTAACCCAGTCATCCTTCTTCATGTCAACCCCATGTTGTCACCCATGTTATGCCTTTACCTTCCAACCCCCATCTCCAGCTCTGAAACAGTGATCAAATCAATGCTGCCATCACTCTTTCAAAAGTTCTGTAATGGATCTCTTTATTATCTCTGTGACTTTCAAACCAAAACATTCTCCCTGACCACTTCTACCTTATATGTATTATCTCTTCCTTTTAGAGTGTAAGCTCCTTGAGGACACTCACTTGTATGGTATCCCCAGTGCTTGGCACATAATAAGCATCCAATAAATTATGTTTTATCGATTTATTCACTCCATTCATTCATCAGAGGAAAAATGACATAGCAAAAATAATGTTGGAGTTGAGTTGGGAAGATGTGGGTTCAAATCCTGTTCTAACACTGTGACCCTTGTGTAGTTACAATGTCCATGTACCTCAAACACCTTCCCAGGACCAAGTCAGAGACTGGTGGGAGGACCCGTACCAATAACTCTGAGCTCAAATCTAGCCTCAGACACTTACTAGCAATGTGATCTTTGTCAAGTCATTTAAACTTGCTTCAGTTTCCTCATCTGTAAAATGGAGGTTACTAACAGTACCTACTTCCCAACATGGCTATGAAAATAAAATGAGATAATTGGTAAAATGCTTTGCAAACCCTAAAGTACCACAGAAATGTTGACTATTATTATTAGCACCCAACATTAATAAAATGATCAGTCTAGACAAACTTTGGAGCTACAGAACCCCAAAATGACACAAAGAAGCTAACCTCACGCTGAGAACAGCCCAGCAGGCCAGCAGCAAGCCACCAGTCCAGAGCTCTGGGTGCTGAGCCCTGCCCTGGGAGAGCCTGAGGTTCTAGCCTCAGGGTGGGCCTGACCAGCCACCGCTGGAGGGACTTCAAATCACCAGCAGCTGTGGCAGTTTCCAGAATTGTTAACCCATAGATACCAAGCACAAAGTAAGAAGTCAATGCAGGGTGGACTTTGGGACCTGGGAATTCGGAATGTGATCCAGCCTTTGCCCCTGGGGCAAGAAGCAGCTGAGGCACAGTAGCTGTGCAGCCACCCACTCGTAGTTGCTTCAGAGCTCCTGGTCTGCAGATTGTAGGGGAACCAAGCAACCAGTCTGAGGGCTAATCACTCTTGCTTTAACCTGCTTAGATCTGGATTGCTATCTAGGGTGGAGGCCCTGGGGTGAGTGAGCAGTTTGTCAGAGCATGTGGAGGCTTCAGAGAGGGCACCCAACTAATACCTCCGACAGCTGCAAAAACCCCAGCGTTTGGGATAAAGCTTCCGTTTTTGGTAGCAGAGTTTTACTGTGGCAAAAAGCTCAAAAGTCAAGTAATTGAGTAGCAACATGAGCAAGCACAGGAAGCAAAGAAAACAGAGCAACCCAACATTATACTCCTATTTTGGGAACAAAAGGGATCAAAGCATAGAAAAGGAGGAAGACAGTGAAGTCAGAACTCGTGCACCAAAAGCTTCCAAGAAAAATACAAGCTGGTTATAGGCCATGGAGGACCTTAAACAGGATTTTGAAAATCAAATAAGAGAAGTGGAGGAAAAATTGGGAAGAGAAATGAGAAAGATGCAAGAAAATTATGAAAAGAGAGTCAACAACCTGACTGAAGAAAATAACATCTTAAAAAATACACTAACTCAGATGGCAAAAGAGGCTCAAAAAGGCAATGAAGAGAAGAATGCCTTAAAAACCTGAATTTGCCAGATGGAAAAAGAATCTCAAAGGCTCACTGAAGAGAATAATTCCTTCAGAATTAGATTGGAACAAATGGAAGCTAGTGACTTTATGAGAAATCAAAATATTATTAAACAGATCCAAACAAATGAAAAAATAGAAGTCAATGTGAAATATCTCATTGAAAAAAACACTTACCTAGAAAATAGATCCAGGAGAGAGAATTAAAAAATTATTGGACTACCTGAAAGCCGTGATCAAAAAAAGAACCTAGAAATCATCCTTCAAGAAATTCTCAAGGAAAATTGCCCTGATGTTTTAGAACCAGAGGGCAAAATAGAGGTTGAAAGAGTCTACCAATCACCTGATGAAAAAGATCCCCAAAAGAAAACTCCTAGAAATATTATAGCCATGTTCCAGAGTTCCCAGATCAAGGAGAAAATATTACAAGCAGCGAGAAAGAAACAATTTCAATATTGTAGAAACACAATCAGGATAACTCAGGACCTGGCAGCTTCTACATTGAGGGATCTAAAGGCTTGGAATATAATATTCTGGAGGTCAAAGGAGCTGGGATTAAAACCAAGAATCACCTACCCAGCAAAACTGAGTATCATGTTCAAGGGGAAAATATGATCATTCAGTGGAGTAGAGGACTTTCAAGCATTCTTGATGAAAAAAACAGAGTTGAATAGAAAATTTGACATTCAGATACAAGAAGCAAGAGAAGCATGAGAAGGTAAACAGGGAAAAGAAATCATAAGGAATTTATCAAAGTTGAACTACTTATATTCCTACATGGAAAAATGATAATTATAACTTATGAAACTTTCCTCAGTATGAGAATAGTTGAAGGGAATAGAAATGTGTGTGTATATATATATATATGTGTGTGTGTGTGTGTGTGTGTGTGTGTGTGTATGTATATATATATATGTATATGTGTATATGGGTGTATGTGTATGCATACATATATGTATATATAGGAGGGTATATGGGTGTATGAATACATATATGAGTGCATGTATATATGTCTATAGGTATACATAGACAGAAGGCACAGGACCAATTGAATAGGAAGGGATGATACTTAAAAGGTGATATTAAGAAATGAAAGAGGGAGAGGAGATGAGGATTGACGGAATGGGGTAAATTATCTCACATAGAAGAGGAAAGGGAAATTCTTACAATGGAGGGGAAGAACAGGAAGGCAAAAGGGAATGAGTCAATGTCATTCTCATTGAATTTGGCTTAGGGAGGGAATGACATACACACTAAATAGGGTATCTCACCCTACAGGAGAGTAGAGGGGAAGGGGAAAAGAGGGGGGATAATGGAAGGGAGGGAAGGCTGGGGGGGAGGGAAGTTGGAAGCACCCATTTTTAAAAAGGGACAGGATCAAAGTAGAGAATAGAACAAGTGGGGGTGGGATAGGATAGAGGGAAATATAGTCAGTCTTTCACAATATATCCACTATGGAAATGTTTTGCATAGCTACACATGTACAACCTATATTGAATTGCTTATCTTCCCAGTGAGGGTGGTTGACAAGGGAGGAAGGGAAAGAATCTGGAATCCAAAGTTTTAAAATCAAATATTTAAAAATATATATGCATATTATTATTTTATATGTAACTGGGAAATGAGATATACAGGCACTGGGGCATAGAGATCCATTGTGCCCTACTGGAAAGTCGAAGGAGGAATGAGGGAAGACATGGGAGAGAGCAGATCTTGTGGAAATGAATGATGTAAACTAAAAAATAAAAAAAGAGAAAAAAATAAATAAAATGATCAGTCTTTTAGTGTGCTATTAGCCTATAAAGATCATGGTCTGCGTCCAATGCTAGAGTTAAAATATGGCCACTCTAGAGTTCACCATTCCATAGAGAAGGCTGTGAAGAAACTGTTCACACCTCTGCCCCAAAGGTTGGTCTCCAACAAAAGACTTCCTCAAGCAAACTCCTGCTTCTGGCTGCCTTTTTGAAAAACTTCCCTCCATTACCTATCTCCTCTGAAGACCTTCTGTCTGGTTCATGGTCTTTTTCTATTTTCTCTTCTATAAAAGTACCCCAACTCAACTGTATCCACTATAGTCCAGTATGCTCAGAGTGTCTTCTGCTATACATAATATATAGCAAAGAGGGAGGGAATTTTAAGATACAAATTACACATAATTGAAGTAAATTTTAAGCCTATATTCTCACCTTAATCTCTGGCATTAAGTATTCTCTGTTAATTAAACATTCCCTGTTGTCACTCCCTTTTCAAAATACAGGCCTTTTCTCTAACCTCAGCCCTGAAGGTCACCCCTTTCTTCCTTGTCTTCCCTAGATCATGCCCTCCAGTTCTATACTCTGGTCAAGGGAGAGCTCTCTTTTCTTGCCATCTAGGTCTTTGAAGCAGTTTTCTTCTTCCCAAGTCCCAGGTGCACACCCACTTCCCTTTTTTCCAATACAAAACTTAAGGTAGCCTTTCTTCTTTCTGGTTAGGGAATTTCAGTTCCCATTCAGTGTGTGTGTGTGTGTGTGTGTGTGTGTGTGTGTGTGTGTGTGTGTGAGAGAGAGAGAGAGAGAGAGAGAGAGAGAGAGAGTTATAGACATGTATGAATAAGCATTTATTTTGGCACTTATATGCCAGGGACTGTACAAAGTGCTCAGAATACAAGTACAAGCAAGTATGGTAGTCTCTGCCCTAATAAGGAAGGACAACACATATAGCTAGAATTGGAAAGAATGAGAGGAGTCATTGTCTGGAAAGTGATATGTTGGACCTGAGACCAGGAATAAATAAGAAAAAAGTTCATAAATCAGATCCTCATTTTATCATTATAACAATCATGTAAGGCAGATGCTAACCCCTTTTACAGATGATAAAATTATGAGAAGTTAAATTATTTGCTCAGGATCATATAACTATTAAGTGTTTGAGGCACAATTCAAATTCAGATTTTCCTGACTCCAAGTCTAGTACTTTGTCTACAATGCATCTCCTGGAAGATTGCCCTCCTGAGGGCTCCACACTTTCTATATCTCTGCACTGTATCATCCTTATCCCACTTGAGCCAGCCTGGAGGTCTCATCTCCAAGAGCATGGATCACCACAATTCATGCTGAATACTAAATAGACTCACTATTCAGCCCATAGGCTCAACACCCCTATATTTGTAAGAACTTTGGAGGAATGGAGTACTTTTTGCCACAGGATCTATATTCACTCTATATTCACTCTTCCCAATGGTTGCCTTTAACGATGGTGAGGCAGAGAATAGAAGAAAGAATGTGAGTGATTATAGATAGAAGTAATTACTACTGCCCAACTCTATCAGGATTAAACCTGGTAACTTACGTAGATGATAGTGGAGTGGGGATAAACTGCAATTATGATGAGTAGGGTGAGGTCATTGGTGGCTATGGGAGGGTAGAGAGGGTAAATAAATAGGGGAATGAATGAATGAATTATTGAGTCCCTGAAAATTGTGCTTCTATGAACAATATTTTCTTAACTCTCCCCAAAAATAGGTTGCCTCATGAAGTAGTAATTACCCATCTCACTAAATATGCTCAAGCAAAGACTGACCATGCACTTGACAGAAATGTGGTAGAAGAAATTCAATTTAGTATAATTAAAGCTCAATGACCTTTGAGGTCCCTTTTAGTCCTGAAATTCTGTTCTACTCTGTGTCTTGTTACTTGTGACTGTTACCCTCTGGTATTTACTACTGTGTGACTTTAGGCAAATCACCTCATTTTAGTGGGAGGGACATTTTTCTCATCTGTAAAATGAACGAGTTATTCCAAATGCAGGGCTATACACAGAAAGAGGACTAGACAGATTCAGAAGACCTGGGTTCAAATCCCAGCTCTGATATGTATTACCTGTATGAATTTAGATGAGTCATTTAACCTCTCTTTACCTCAGTTTTCTTTTGTGTAAAAAATGAGTTTGGATCAGATGACCTCTGATATCCTTTCAGCTATACATTTAGGATGCTCTAATATCTAAGACCCTTTCCAGCTTGAAATCCTAAACTCACATGACACTTTTTTTTTATCATAACCTCACTTAAAACAAAAAGAAATCTTGCAAATAATTTCTGAAAGGAAACACTAACCAATAACCCTTTGGTCTGCTCATTTGAATAGCAGATGGGTTGTCCAGCTTCTGCTTCCCTATTCCCATAGTTAGCCTATGCATTCCTTTCAGAAACAAAAGGTAACATCATTAACATATCTCAGCTGGCCAGTAGAAGGAAGTTGTTCAGAATCAGCAGCAACCTATTGTCCCCTCAGGCTTATTCTGCCCTTGCCTCTGTTTTCCTGGAATCTCTGAACTGGCTTTGGCATTTTTGACATCCATCCTTGGTTGCTCCCTTAGCATGATGTTCTCAGCTTGTACTCTTGTTATAATCTTTAGCACCAGCATTCTAGGTATTAACTGAATGGAAACATCCTGTCCCTATTGTGGCATCTTGCCTCTCACTCTCCTCCAGGTCCCACCTGGCAACTACTCCCCTACTGTGAGGGTTCACCTCTGAAGCTTCCCATTAACCCCTAAATCACTACAACTCAGTGTTAGGACATGTAGTATCTGGTCTTTGGCCTAGCCAGCCTAACTCAGAGATTTTTAGAAATCCTTATTCAAGACTTTTTGCTTGACAATTTATAGTAGTTGATCTTGTGAACAAAGACATCCTACAGGTGTTAACCACTGATTGGCAACTGGATAGAAAGCCACATAGACTGTCTGTACTCCATTTCTTGGTCCCAAGCATTTTCTCTGGCTGTCTGCCATGGCTGAAACTCTCTCCCTCCTCATCTCTGCCTCCTAGCTTCCCTGACTTCCTTTAGGTCTCAGCTACAGTCTCTACTCCTACAAGAAGCGTTTCCCAATCCATCAACTTCATACCTTCCCTCTGACAACATCTCCAATTTATTCTGTCTATATCTTGTTTATAAGCAGCCATTTGCATATTGTCTCCTCCATTAGCATGTAAGCTCCTTGAAAGCAGTGACTTTCTTTTGCCTTTCTTTGTCTCCACAGTGTTAAGCACAGGGCCTGGTACATAGAAAGTACTTAATGACTGACTGACAGACTGACTGATATGCCTAGAGCCTGGGCCTATGAACTTTAAATAGAAGATGGCAAAGTAACTAAGAATCAATGGCCTGTCATTCCTAAGCAACTTCACATCAGACACATCAGACAAAAGGAAATTGGTCCCTCACTTGCCATTGTTAGAGCAAGTGAATGTTTCCCTGTTTTCTACCCTACAATAGACAGGAATAACCTTGAAAACCACTGGGAAGCTTCTGCAATAACTGGAAATACTCTACAATCCAATGCAAGAGCAGAATGAATACCTCTCTAAAACAGTGGGCTCTTCTGGGATATTCCTGAAGGTTGTAATCAGTGTATGAAATATGCCACGTGGTAATGGACTGCACAGGAAATCACTTTTGCATGAAGGTCACCTATAACCCAGTCAAATTATCTGCATACCAATTTTATATATTTCTAGAGCACTGTGTCTTGAACATAGATTAAGAAACCACATTCTAAGTGTGAGCAATGGGGATTTACAAAGCTGTGAAATAGAGAAATGAGATAATGTAAATGAAAGCTCTTTTAAAAGTATAAATCACTATACAAAAATGCAAGCAACTATAAATTATTTCGAAGATGAAAAGTGGTGTTAAAGGCAGTAACGTGGCTGATTCCATAAACACTGTCATGTTTCTCTCTCCTCTTTAAAGTCTTCCCTATCAGTTTTTTCTTCCCTATTCTTCTCACTACTAACTTTATTGTTGAGTACCCAGTGTTTTAAGGACTGAGCCCATGTCTAGAATTGCTTTCCTTAAGAAGATGCTGATAATTGTGTCTCTCAATGTACCTGAGGTAGGCACATTGCAGGCAAACCAGGCCCAACATCAAGAATGTTTAAAAGAAAATGTAAGCAATCATTATCTGTTTTACTGATCCAGCTTAGAACCACATATGGCCTTGTGAAACTGAGCTCAATCCTCTAACCCGAGGGAAAGGGATTTAGATAGCAGACTTTGGGTTTTAATAGGCATAGACTGTGGGGAATGGACTAGTTTCTGAACACCAGCAATGGAAGCCCTATTTCTCCTTGCTATTATATGTGTGTGTGTGCGTGTATGTATATATATGTCACATATATGCCTGTAGACAGCTCCAGTGTGAGAGACAGGTAGACTAATTCCTCAGTTATTGGCTAAAGTTACTATCTTCCTCCCCTTCACAGCTGAACTGTACTGCTTTCTTTGCTGTGCTAAAAAGGAGTATTGCTAATCACATCATACAATGCCCTGGTCAGAACACATTTTTTTTAAGAGCAAGGTTAACAAATTAAAGCATAACCAGAGTTTTCATTTTAATTTCCATAAGTATTAGTGATTTAGAATATTTCAAAATACAGCCATAAATAGTTTTCTTCCTCTGAAAAGTGCCTGTTCATACCCTTTGGCCATTTTATCAATTACAACATCTCTGGAGTTCCTTCTCACACTCACCAAAGTATCGATGTTGATTAAAAAAAAAAAAGAAAGAAAAGGAAAATGACAAATGCTGGAGAGGCCAAGAGAAGACAGGTTCTTTAAAGCTCTGTTGGTAGAGCAGTGAACTGACCCAGCCATCCTGGGAAGCAATTTGTTAACTATGCCCAAAACATTATTAAACTGGTGATACCTTTTAACCCAGCGATGCTACTACATTAGGTATTTAAAAGTCATCAAAGAAAAAGGGAAAATATTTATAGCAGCTCTTTATGATGGTGGCAAAGAATTGGAAACTGGGGGGATGCTCATCAATTGGGGAATGACTGAACAAGTTATGGTATGGATATGATGGAACACTATTATGCTGTAAGGAATGGTGAAGGAGATGTTTTAAGAAAAACCTGGCAAGACTTGTATGAACTGATATAGAGTGAAGTAAGCAGAACGAAGAGAATAATTTATGCAATACCAACATTATTGTAAAGGCAAAGAATTTTTGAAAAACTTTAGAACTCTGATCAATACAATGACCAACAGAAATTCCAGAGTACTCATGATGAAACATATGACCACCTCCTGACAGAGAGGCTATCGACTCAAAGTGAAGATTGAGGCATATTTTTGTTTCGTTGTAGCTACTAGGAGAATTTGTTTTGCTTGACTATGTATATTTTTATGAGACTTTTGTTTTTATTTATTTTTTAATAGGAATGGAGAGAAACAGACAGATCTGGGAAGGAGAGAAAATAAATATTTGTTAATTTTTTTTTTAAGTTTAAGCCATTAAAAGGGGGGAAGTTGGCTAAGGCTTTCCCTGCTGTTACATAAGAGGTAATGGCAAGTCAGGAAGGCAAACCATATACAATTATAGATTTAGAGCTAAAAGTTATCTCAAGACAGTGTCTAATCTAATGTTCTCATTTTACAAATGAGGAAACTGAGGCCCTGTAATTTAAGTGACTTGCCTACATCTTACAAATAACAGATCTGAAATTGAATGGGTCCCTTCTGACTCCAAATTTTATCAGAGTTATTTTTCTATTTTTCTTTGTTCTTCCTCTCAATTCTTAAAGACTTTATTCCTTTACACTAATAAGTACTTATATCAAAGCATTTGCAGGGGGAATGTAGGCACTTTGAGTGAAGATGATAAGGACAGTTACCATCAGGGCTTTATATAGCAATTATAACTTTAGAGAATAATTCATTTGGGGAGGAGAAAGGAAGAAGGGACACAGTGAAACCACTGGTGGTAACAGTGGGATAGCCGTGTATGTCTGCACAGGAAATTTACTGGAGTGTGGCTATAGTGAGGGAAGGAAATGAACTATATCTAGAAGCTTCCCATTTTAACTAATTATGTGGTAATTATTTTTGTCAACTAGGTACAAAGCATGGTTGTTTTATGTTATAAAAATTAGCACACTCAAAATTTTAGTGCCTTTAAGCAAAACTCCAATGGCTCCAACCTAGTTATGAATCTGGTCACCAGAAACCATTATCAAGCTACAAATTAGCTGTTATTACTTGAAGGTCACCAGTCTAGAAATTCAGAACAGTAAGGCACACAGTTACTATCTTTTTGGCTCTTACTTCTTTGGAATCACAGTATAGGCACGCTTTTTTCTTCCCATTTGGACCAAAGTACTTTTCCCCTACTCACTTAAGTGTGATTTTTACTTATATGGCCCAATGAACAAGGTCATTCATTGAAAAGGCAGACCCATTTAATGGTGTCTCATCTCTGAAGAACATTCACCATTTCACACAGATATTTGATAACCTACATTTCTTCCAGGTGGCAAAGTCAGTATTTACCAGACGCAAAAATGAAGTCACATCATTCTTCATTGTTTGCCTACCATAACTCCCTGCAGGACAAAGCATTCCCACATACAAGTCTATCTGAAAAGTCACTTTAACATGCTCCAAGTGGCTTACACCCCGTTTTAGAGAGGCTGCTGCATTTTGCAATAGCTGGAAATGTGTCTTCATTTTGGTGCAAAAAAGCTTGGACTTTATTAACATTCAATACTTGGGGCAAAGCACACCTCCTCAGTTTCCAAATGAATGAAAATGACACATTCATAGCTAGGTTAGCCACAGCAGCTAACTGCCAAGCAATTACTAATGACTCACAGGAAGATAGAGAGGATGTGTAAGCATCAATGAAGGTCACCCATTTTGTCAATAAGCATTGCATGGGAAATATGGTGTCACTATGCAATCACAAAAAATGTACCATCAGAAATCACTGAACCTCTTAAGAATATTTTTTTGCTTTCCAGATGACTGATAAACCTCCGATTCCAATTTTAGCGACATTCTAGGGGAGACACTGAGACTGCTGATATTGAAAATGTCTAGATTGGCCACGCTACCTCATCATGTACGGTATTGCTGATCTTTTGTGAAATGGCAATTAGATTGCTTTGCTAGGAGCATTCATTTTAAAACATTCTAGCTAGTGAACCACAAACATTCCCACAATGACAAAAATAGAATCAGGGTACTTAGATACATATATGTGTGTTCAGAGGTCTAAGCATTGAGAGTACCCTGAGAAATCTAAGAATAAATAAAATATTTAGTGTGCTGTTCTTTCCTTATTAAATATTTTATTGTGATTTTTTTGGTTATTAATATTATCTACCTTTCAGTGCTATACTCCTAACATATCTGTAGTGTAGCTGAGTTTTTGAGATCAAGGTATTTTACAATGCATAAGCTTTTTCTATCAACACTTTTTATGCATAAAAAGTTATTCACTGTGTTTGATGCCATAAACAAGCCCATTTTATATTTCAGCGATGTGTCATGTATAAATTCAATACTAAAAATAATTTAAAAGAGAGTAAGAACCCTCCTAATGTGATGTTCTACTTAAGTAGAAGGATCTGATGACCTTGCTTCCCTTTTAAGGTGGATATCTCGACAATTTGACAGAGAACAGTGCACTCTGAGAAGGAAATGCACATAGCAGTAGGAGATTTGGATCTTAACAATGTATTCTCATTGTGCTAGCTAGAATCATTAACTCCTGGAGCTTGAAGAGACCTGGCATCCTTATAAATAATAATAATCATATTACCAAAGAGTTCTACCTCAGAGCTGGAGAATGAATGCTATCTCCAGAAGATCAAGGGACCTGAGGCACTGATAAATACATAGGAACTGGTCACAGTGGCATCACTGATGATTAGCCCAAGGATGTTTCTTATTTGAATGCCAGGACCTATTTTGCAGAAGCTCATGCTTATGTACTCGTACAAAGTACCATGTGTGCCATGTGCCAATACAGGAGAGCACTTGCATCCTGGTTCCAAAGTCCTCTGGAGGCCTCACTGTTAGTTTTGGCCACCTCTTAGCCCATACTGGCTGCGTCCTTTCATGATATTTAGTCTATGGCACCACTGTGAGATCACCTCCAACTTTAGACAGGGCCAACATTCTCTGTATCCCACCCATTATCTTTATATCCTTCTTCCAACTTTCCTGGCAGAACACCCCGACTTGTGAAAAAAGATACATGGTTAGTTGCTCCCAGACCATTCCATCCTTCTCTTGAGGAGGGAAAATTCTGGCTGAAACGTTATCCAGAAGTATTAGACTTTGTAAGCTAGACAGTGTTCAAAGGACAGCAGTCAGAATGCTGAAGAACATTGAACTCAAATATCCTATGAGATTCAGTTGAATGAACTACTAATATTTAACCTGGATCACAGTATCACATAATTGAACTGGGAAGGAACCTTGGAGATCATCTAGTCTACCACCTCTACTCATTTTTACAAATGAGGAAACTGAGGTTTTAAGTAGTTAAATCACTTGTCTAGAGTCATATAAGCAGTGAATGGCAGAAATGGAATTTGAACTTAGGTCCTCTAAATCCAAATTCATTTTTCTTTACTTGGGGTCAATATAACAGCAGTCTTCAAGTAGTTGAAAGGATGTCACCTGAAATTACTCTGGCTATGTCTGGGCCCCAGAGGGAATAAGTAGGTACAATGGATTGAAGATACAAAGAGGTTAATTTAGACCCAGTATAAGAAAAATGTGCTAATAATTATCCAAAAGTGCAATGGATTGCCTCAGGAGATTTCCTTGCAGAAAATTTTCAAACAAAGGTCAAATAACCTCTTGTCAAGTGGGATATAGAAGAGATTCTTGTTGATCTATAGATTGGATGACCTCCCAATATGTGATTCTATAATCAATAACATTAGAAAATTGGTCCTTTCTGTGTATTCGAAAGAAGATAAATCCCAGGGGAGAATCATTTTCTTATTCCTTTATAAGAGAGTTAGAAGTATTGCTACCTACTGATTTAAGTATATCTAAATGAAATGTTGAGGCAATTATACATCTGATTTATTTTCTGAAGAAATATATTGCTTGGGACCTGAGCAATTCATTTAACTTATCTGCAACAATGGCAGTCATTGGACAGTTGCTCACCTCTTCATTTCACCATTTTTGTGTTGACATTTCCTAAGTAGTAGAGCAGCCTGGTTGATAGTTCTCAATCTCTTTAGCCTCTTTATGTTTGACGTTCAGCCACTCCACTCCATTTTAAAACTTCCTTCCCTTGGATTATATTAAAATAATTTTCTGATTTAGATCCTAGCTATCTCTATGACTGGCCCCTTCTCTTCCTCCTAATAATGGACATCCTTCCAGTACTCAGTTATCAACCCTCTGCTTTTTTGCTTGTACTCTCTCTGTCTAAAAACTAATACATTCTTAAGATTTCAACAATCACCTATATTCCTCTTTATCTCATTTCACTTGAAATCTAATCCTGTCTTTTCAACTCCCTTTGGAAATTAAGGAATCTTAGAGATTATGAAGTACCCTTTACTCCCCATTTTACAAATGAGAAAACCAAAACCCAGAGAGTAAAGGCAACTGGCCTCAAGTTACATAACTAGTAAAAGGCAAAACTCTATCTAATCTATGTTTTCATCACTTTTTTGAAAGAACAGTGATAAGCTGGAGACCCCACAACCAGAGAAGAAGAACCAGAAAGCTAAAAAAAAAAAGTCTTGAAATCAAGATACATGAGAATCAGATGAAGAAACTGAGAATGTTTAGCCTGAAAAAGAGAAGGTGCGAGAATATGGAAGAGCTTTCTTCAAGTATTTCAGGAATTCATCACACAGATTGTATAAAGACTTATTCTGCTTGGCCCCAGAGCAGTATGAGCAATGAATGGAAGCTGCAAAGAGAAAATGTAGGCTTGAATATGAGGAATAATTTCCTAAAAATTAGAGCTGAACAAAAGTGGAAAAGGAGGCCTTGGGCAGTGATGAGTTTTCAAGGGAAAGTCTTCAAAGAATCATAAGACCACTTACTGAGTATACTGGAAAAGGGATTCTTGCTCAGGTGTGGGTTAGACTAGATGTCCTCTGTACTGCCTTCATCTCTAAAGATTCTATGATCCTGTGACTCTGAATCCAATGATCTTTCAGTTATTCTATGATCTCTCCACCTATAACTGCCATCATCTCAAACTAAACATATCTCAGTTGAGTTTAACTTTGTTGCTCTTAAAGCTAACTCCAATCCCAGTTTCCCCAATTTTGTATATGGAACTACCGTTCTTATACTTACACCAGATCAAAACCCAAAAGTTATCTTTGACTCTTCCTCCACTTCATCTTCAATGTTTATCTGTATCTTTGTGACTCATTAACAAACCTATCTCTGCCACTAGATATGTGACCGAATATATGGCATCTGCCTGACTGATCTTTTGACATTTAGTCCCCATCCAGAGCTTCCCTTAGAACATCAGATAGATAGATAGATAGATAGATAGATAGATAGATAGATAGATAGATAGATAGATAGATAGGTGGATAGATAGAAAGATAGATAGGTAGATAGATAGATAGATAGATAGATAGATAGATAGATAGATAGATAGATAGATAGATAGATAGATAGATAGAGATAGATTGGCTTATGTTGCTCCAAGGGCCATTCATTCCTATGCAAGTATTTAGGTGAATAAAACTTCAAATGTAAGATAGAGTTTTATTTAATACTATAGAAAACACAAACCTATAAAAAAGCCAATAACAGTTCTCTTTCCCTTTCCAATGAGTTTCTACTTTCCCCAAAAACCTATCCAGTTTCCCTGACTTGTAATTCTACCTTGGTTTCACACACACACACACACACACACACACACACACACATACACACACATATACACCCATACATGCACACAGAGGAAAAAAATCAGAGTTGCTAGAAAATTCAGCAACCTTCACCTCTGGTGAGCATCACCTTCTATGTATGTGTGTATATGTGTGTAAATATGTAATATATAGAAAGATAGAATGTATAAATATAAAATATGTTAAATATAATATAAAACAAATATATAAAATATATACATATTCATATGTGTATAGATTTTTATATATTTATATATTCCTAGGTGGATGCCCTTTTGACCCCAGAGGAGAAAGAGCTCAAGGTTTAGAGTGAAGTCACTCTTCCAGTGACAGGTTCTATCTTTAGTGGGGGCCATTCCTATTTACCTGAGGCCATGTCAGTAAACAGAGACATCTGGGTTACACCATTATGTCATGTCTTCCTGCTCTACTGATCCTTCACATCTCCATCTAATGACAACTCCTTTCTTTGCACATCTGCCTGTGGGCCAGGCTATTGGTCTGTGTCTCCACCTGGGCCACTTTTTCTTCTTCTGGAGAATAACATGGTTGCATTTCAGATCTTAATGTGTTTATCTATCTCCTACTTCTTTTCGATCTGTTCTCCCTCTGACACCAGCTTCACAATGTATGATTCCCCAGAGGGACAGAATGGTTGCCTAGGCCTATCTCCAAAGAATAGAGTCCTATCTGTCTGCATCCTCTCCTCCTCATAGTATCTCTCTTTTCAAGGTCAAGGCCAAGAGGTATGTGAATTTGAATCTTTGCTAGAGTCAAAGCCTCAGGAGGAAATTAGAAGGAAAATTTACACTTTATCTGGAGATTTCACACCTTGTCAAGGGATTTCATAGCTAGTCAAGGAAATACCAGAGAGAAAAGAATTGACCTCTTTAAACATGCCTAGGCATATCTGCTACATATCTACAAGTATTTCTTCCTTCACAGTGTCAACTTGTGTTTTTTTTTTCTCCATGATCACTGCCACCTCCCTAATCTGAGCATTCAACACTTCAGAGCTAGATTATTAGACTAAAATCCTAAATGGTCTTTCTCTTTCTTTTCTTTTCCCATGCCCCTCCCATATCCACTAATCTTCCTGAAATACACTTCTCAATATGTCATTCCTCTAGTCAAGAGTTTATAGCAACTCCCAATTGACTATTGAACCGAACCCAACCTCTTAATTGGAACATTAAATTGGCCTCTATAGCAGAGGTTCTTAATTTATTGTACACAGACCCTCAAGAAATCTGTAGATCTGTAAACCTGAACAGGAAAAAAAAAAGATATTTATTTTCACTAACCTTTTATTGAAATTTAGTATTTCCTTCAGTTATGAATTTAAATTTTTTCTGACAATAGGACTATAGAACAGACTGCCAAGGACTCTAAACCTCAAAAGGGATTAAGAACCCCTATTCTATAGTACAGTCCTCAAACTTTACCTACCCAAACATCACTTTTTTCTCACTATTTCCCAAGATGTACCCTTTTCTCTAGAAAGACCGGTCTCCTCGCCATCAGTCCTATCTCAGCATGTTTGCTCATGTTTTATGCCAAGGTCCTTCCTCTCTCTTTTAAAATCTTTCTGATCCAAGAGCGGCCAGGTAGCACAGCGAGTAAGAGCACCGGCTCCAGTGTCAGGATGACCTGGAGATTGAATCCCAGGCTCAGACACTTAGCACCCACCCAGAAACACCTGGCTGTGTAACCTTGAGCAAGTTACTTAACCCCAATTGCTTAAAAAATAAATCTTTCTGATCCTTCAAAGTGCAACTTAAACCTGACCTCTACAGTAAAGCTTTCCTGGGAATGTCCAGGAGTGTTCATACTCTAGTCTAGCCCAAACTTATCTTTCTAAGTTATGGATACCCAAAGAACTCTCTCCTTGTTGTACTTAAATGAGTTCACCTGAGTATTTAAAAACACTAAATTATCTTGTATAGTCTTTTGTTTTAAATGTTTAAACCTTGTTTCATAAATAACAGTTTAAGGTCCTAGAGGGTGATGATTAAAATTAAAGAATGTTCTGCTTCCAGGGGCTTTGGAATGGAGATCATCTAGGTCAAGGGTGGGGAATCTTCGGCCTTGAGGCCACATGTGCTTCTCTAGGTCCTCAAGTGTAGCCCTTTGCTACAGGTTCCCCACTCCTGATAGGTCTAGACTAGCCTCTCATTTAGCAGACAAGGAAACTGAAGTCCAGAGAGATTAAGTATTGTGTCCAAGATCACACAGCTAGGACTACAGCATTCCTACTCCCAAATCAAATGCTTTTCTCCCACTACACCACATATGTGTTGTTGTTGGGGGTTTTCCCCCCATTTCTATATTTGACTTACTCTGTACTGGGCAAATAACAGGTAATCCATAAGTGTTTTTTAATTGAAGTAAAAAAAGATAAAGAATCTCAAAGCCAGTGGAAACTCCATGCATTAAGCTCTGTTCTCTCCTGAGATCCAGTCTCATGTCCTGCTTCCTCACTTTTACAGCCTCTCAGTTTCTCTGACTTCTTTTATGACTCAGTAAAAATACCACCATGTACAGGAGGCCTTTCTAGGTCCATTCTCCCCCATCCTTCCTCCCTTCCAGCTTCCTCTTTCAGATTACTTCCATTCTTCATATAGTCTGTATATAAATCATGTGTCCCTCCCCTCCCCAGTTTGTGGGTCACATGGATAAATATGCCTGACACTTGGCTGACCTCTGCAGAGATCAGAACTAAGGGTAATATCTACATGGATAGAGTACTGCAGGGGTGGAGTAGAGGGAACTGCAAAGAGGGGGTAGAGAAGAGATGAGGAAATGGGATTTCTTTGTTCTTTTCTCTAGTAGAACTAGATTTCTATCTATTTGCTACACTTCAGGCTACACTATGTACCTAAGAGCATGAAGATAAGCAGAAAAGAGGTACTTTCCCTGGTTCCCTCCTGAGAGGATAACTTAGTTTATACCTGCCAGCTTAGCTCCTTCCAACCAAATGCTGATTACAGAAAAGACAGTCACAAATAGCAAATAAAAAGTAAACCCATTTCTACAAGTAAATAGCAAATAGAAATCAGGGAAGATTAGAATATATTAAAGAATATGCAAGAATGAATTCTTCTGCTGGGAGTGAAATTAGATCTCTGCTCAAATCAGAAGATAAAAAAACTTTCTCACTCAAAGGAAGTCCATTCTATCACTCACTAGAATTTCAAGCAAGACCAAAGACACAATGGGACCAACTTCCCATGAAAGTATTCCATTTCAAAATCTTCCTCTCTCTCCATCCCTGGAGTGTCTTGTCTTAATTTGTCTCTCCCCAAAAGAGTCTGGCACCAGTTTGGCAAGTGCCTAACACAGATTCATAGCCAGCTCAGCATAGCACAGAGCATTGAGATGCTCCTCCCCTAGCCTTGGGTGACATTACACTTCTATGTACCTATTTAAATGCTGTCTCACATATTAGAATGGATGTTCCTTGAGGGCAAGAACTGTTTTATGCCTTTGTTTGTATACACAGAATTTAGCACAATGCCTGAAATGTAGTAAACACTTAATAAATGATCATTGACAGATGTAGAAAAAGTTAGAAATTTTATAAGATTTGATGAGCCAAATCTAATGAGATCAAATTTAATATTAGGAAATGAAAAATTTTATACTTAGTTTCAAAAAATCAACTTCAAAGGTATGTAAGGTAAGGGGAGACTAAACGTATGAAAAAGATCTGGGGATTTTTATGAGAAAACAATATGACTTGGAAGCCAAAAAAAAAAAAACCTAATAATATCTTAGCCTTCACTAAGAAAAATAAGCAAGACACCCAAATCATAAGAAGTCCATTGTACTCTGCCCTAATGAGATAAGAATTGTAGTATTATGCTCAGTTCTGAGTACCACAATCTAGAAACCATTTAAAGCACATTCTTTGAGACACTTAGCCCAGCTCCCATTCACTCTGATAAAGTGGGTTCCCTAGAGCTTGACTATTAGAGTTCTAGAGGTAGATTTAAGGGGCTGAGTAGGTTGTCTTTTTAGTACTACATCTCATGAGCCCCCTCTGTGTGCTTCCCCTCAAGATTATCAGTTGAAAATCAATTTAGTTAGTCAGCTTTAAAAGCAGTTGGTATAAAACAAGTCTCTAAAAGTCTGTCACATATTGTCTGAAAAGCACATACAGAACCCAGGAGATAGTGGGCTCAAGCTTAAAGAATAAATTTGGTCGACTACAAGTTTATGTTATCTAATCTGAACTGGACCCTCATGGCCATCAGGCAATCATTCTACTTCTCTCGAATCAAATTAGAAGAGATGGCCCTTTTCTCTGCCAAGACACCCCCCTATTCCCTACTTGTACCCTTGACCCCCATCCCTCCCATCTTTTCTGGAAGGTTCCCCCACTATCATTCTCTCTCTCTCTCTCTCTCTCTCTCTCTCTCTCTCTCTCTCTCTCTGTCTCTGTCTCTCTGTCTCTGTCTGTCTCTCTCTGTGTCTCTGTCTCTATCTCTGTCTCTGTCTCTCTCATCTCTCTCTCTCTCCTCTCCCTATCTACTGCCTCCTTGTCGGCTTTCTGCCTATGCCTTCCCAATCCTTTAAAAGCTTTCACTCGATGCTATCATCCCTATTGGATATCATGCCCATCTCTCTTCTCACTTTTTTTGAGCAAACTCCTTAACAAGGTCATCTGGTGCCTCCACTTCCTCTCTTCTCACTTGATTCCAAACTCTCTGCAATCTAGCTTCCAATCTCATCATTCAACTGAAACTGCTCTCTCTGGATGTAGTAATGATCTCAGTCTTCTTCCTTCAAAAACTCTCTTGCAGCATTTGAAATTGTAGATCACCCTCTCCTCCTGCACAATCTTTAGTCTCTAAGTGTTTGCAACATTGTTCTCTCCTCCTGTCTGTCTACTTCTATATTCTTTCTCCTTTGTTGGTTCTTCATTTTTGTCACTCACATCCATTAATAATAACAAAGTACTTTAAAAAGGCTATCCTCTTTTATCTTCACAACCACTTTGAGAAGTAAATGCCATTATTATCCTCACTTTACAGAAGAAGAAATAGAGAGGTTAAGTGACTTGATCAGAGTCACATGCAGGCTTTGAACTTAAATCTTCCTGACTCCAAGTCCAGTTCTCTATCCACTGCTCTACCTAGTTGCCTCAACTGCCTAAACATCGACTAACCCCAAATGTACCCTAAGGCTCTGCCCTGGGAATTCTCTTCTCCCTCTGCACTATTTCAGTTGGTGATCTCATCAGATATAATGGGTTCATTTATCATCACTATACAGTGGATAGAGTGATGAGTCTGGATTAGGAACTCATATTTATTCACTGTGTGATCCTGAGCAAGTCACTTAACGATGTTTGCCTTAGTTTCATTGTCTATAAAATAAGCTAGAGAAGGAAATAGCAAATAGCAAACCTCTTCGGTATCTTTGCCATCTCCCACCTCCATGCCTTTGCACTGGCTGTCCATCATGCCTGGAATACACTCCCTCCTCCCCTCTGCCTCTTAATTTCCCTGGTTTCTTCTAAGTCTCATTTCAACTCCCTTCTTTGTAGGTGTCTCCAGCCACTAGTTCCTTTTCTCTGAGGTTACTTTTCTTCTACTGTCTAAATATTTTATATAGTCATTTACATATTATATCCCTCATTAGAATGTGAGTTCCTTGAGGAAAGAAACTTTTTTTTTTCAAATCAGACCAAGGCTTTTATTTATTTATTTCTTGCATTTAAAATATTCTTCGATGACATCTTTGGCCTGAGATTCCTTGCCATAGTCCTTAACAACAACGCAACTGCAGCCAACCACTTTACGGGGCTTTCCCTCTCTGTCAATTTTACAGAGGCCTACCCATTCACCCAACTTCTTGTTGTCATTAACCTTGATCAAGCTGATTTTGATGCTCAGCACATAGGGCCTCAACCAACTTTACATACATAGGTTCATCACAGTTGGAAGCAAGTACACAAAGATGGGCTTGGCGTTTGTCCAAGGCTTTGGCAGCTTCACGAATTCCACGAGCTAGGCCATCGTGGATGAGTGCGGTCTTCAGCACTTCTTGTAGAGCGGTGTTAACGTCCATTACACCTCCAGCAGCAATGCCTTCCTCGGCCATGGCAGCGGTTCACGGGTGAAGCTAAATCTTGAAAGGACCCGGGAGCCTCCGCCTCCCGCTCGACTCAGCGGCGACAGGGAAAGAGAAACTTTTTTTAAACCTTACTTGGTATCACTATAGTCAGTAAACAATTCATAAATGTTTTCTGGTTGATTGAATAATATGCTATAGAGAGAATTCTTGTTCAAGTACCATTTGGAATGCTCCCCTCCAACTTAGATTTTGTTATTCTGCCTGTTTTAACACATACAGATGCCCTACAGTCACTTTAAACTCATCATTTCCAAAATTGAACTGGTTATCTTGTCCACAAACCCTGCTCCTTTTCTAGAATTCCCTGTTCATATTAATGGGACCAGTTCTCCCCTTGTCACATAATTTTAAAACTTTAAAGTCCTCTTCCTCCTCTTTTTTGACCCACATTTAATCAATTTCTCAGTCTTCAATGCTACCTCAAAATATGCCATATCTATCCTTTCATTTCTATTCCCCTTACCACTATTGCATTAGGCTACTAACTGGCCTCCCTCCTTCCAGTTTCTTCCTGTTTTGATCTATACTTCACATCATTGCCAGATTAATTATCCTAATGCCAAGTCTGATTGTGTCACACCTTGGCTCACAAATCTGTAATAGCTCCCATTTGTCAAATAAATAAATCCAAACTCCTTATCCTATCATTCAAAGTCTTCCACATTTACTTTTAAATCTACTTTTCATCACATTATCTCATACTACTCCTCTTTGTCTACCTTATACCCCAATCAAAACAGCTATTCATGGTATCTCCTTCCAACAAGTTGATGCTTTTGCTTATACCATTTCTTTCACCATCACCACTGTTTCACTATCCATACTAAGAATAAAACATCCATACTAAGAAAAAACATGTCATAAGCTAAATGCTCTCCCTTTCTGGGTTCTATCCCCGTCAACAAAACCACAGATATTTCTCTTATGCTTTGGAATTCCCTGACATACACAGTTCCTGAAACTTTCTCTCAACTTCCTTTTGCCGACGTGTTTACAATGTCTGGTGGTTTTATGTGCCTACTGAGAAGATGTAATATCTACATTCCACCAATAGAGGTAAAGGGTCCTCTGGCACATAATGTACTCTGAAAATTTCACAATTCTGAGGCTTCAGGCCACATGAAATTAATTCCTTTCTATTTTAGCACTTTTGAAAGTTTCATATTAAATATTTCTTTTTAAACAAATGAAAAAAAGGGGCACTTTGATCTTCCAAGATTTCACAGAGAACCTAAAAATTCAGAACTGTCTAAATCTCACATAAAACGTTAATGGTGAAGGGTGCACGTAAAATAAATGAGAGTTATTGCCATAGTCACAACATTAGGGCGATTTCCCTTTCCTACCAGTCCACGTGGTTTAATTTTTAATTGAGTAGTCTGTTCATTCTTTCTAGTCACTTATACTTAGGTTTATATCTATGGTTTATAGTTCAGTGTCCCATCCATGACATTAAATGACTAGCAAATACTTGTTGTAGATGGAAATTATCTTAAATTCCTCACATTTCTTAGAATGCTAGAATCATCCAATATTATTTTTTAAATAACCTAAAGTAGATGGTGGATATAAAGTCATTCTAGGCAATATTGCTCTAACTACAGAAAGCCATGGGTTCAATATTTCACAACCAGAGGAAATCATTGAATAGCTGAAGAGTTAGAAGTAAAGTAGCAATTGAGAGTCTGCTGGAATCAGTTTTGTGCACTGGTAGGCATCGTACAAACAAAAGATGGTTCTCAGGGGCAGCTAGGTGGCGCAGTGAATAGAGCACTGGCCCTAGAGTCAAGAGGACCTGGGTTCAGATTTGTCCTCAGACACTTAACACAAAAACTAGCCGTGTGTCCTTGGGCAAGTCACTTAACCCCAATTGCCCTCCAAAAAGCAAAAACAAAACAAAAAAAAGATGGTTCTCTTGCTCTTCAAATCATAATCATTATGCTTTGCCTTTAAGATTTATCTTTTGAGACCCAAATATCCTCAAATATCCATAATTTCTTAAAAGATGATGTCTAGGCTCTTTTTTTGATCATGGCATTCAGAGAGTCCAATAATTTTAAAATTATCTCTCCTAGATCTATTTTCCAGGTCAGTGGTTTTTCCAATGAGATATTTCACTTTGTCTTCTATTTTTTTCATTCTTTTGGTTTTGTTTTATAATTTCTTGATTTCTCATAAAGTCATTAGCTTCCATTCTAATTTTTAAGGAATTATTTTCTTCAGTAAGCTTTTGGATCTCCTTTTCCATTTGGCCAATTTTGCTTTTTAAGGCATTCTTCTCAGTAGCTTTTTGCATCTCTTTTGTCATTTGGGTTAGTCTATTGTTTAAGGTGTTATTTTCTTCAGTATTTTTTTTTTGGTTCTCTTTTAGTGAGTTGTTGACTCTCTTTTCATGATTTTCTTGTATCACTCTCATTTCTCTCCCCAATTTTTCCTCTACTTTTCTTACTTGATTTTCAAAATCCTTTTCGAGCTCTTCCATGGTCTACAACCAATTCATATTTTTCTTGGAGGCTTTGGACATAGGAGCTTTGACTTTGTTGTCTTCTTTTGGTTGTATGTTTTGATCTTCTTTGTCACCAAAGTAAGATTCTATAGTCTGAGGTTTTTTACACTGTTTGCTTATCTTCCCAGCCAAATACTTGACTTTCTAATTCATTGTCAAGGTAGGACTCTGCTTCCAGTGGGGGGTGAAGGTAAGGGTGGGGGTGGGGCTGGGTGTACTGCCTCAGGCTTCAGGGGTTTTGTATCATCCTTGGGATCCCCACACCATCTGTAGGCCTGGAGCTCTGGAAGCATCCTCTGCTGCTGTTGTTGCTATTGCTGCTGCTGCTGTCACCACTTCAGCCACTGCCATCGACACCTCTACCACCCCAGGGCTGGGGCCCAACCATGCTCCTCTTTCACCCAGGTCCCACAGAGTTTTCCCAATGACATTCTATCCTCTCTTTGGCATTTGCAAGTTGAGAAGTCTGGAAACTGCCACAGCTGCCAGTGATTCAGTCCCCTGAGACCTGCTCCTGCCCCTTCTATGCCAGTGAGGCCAGTGCCAGACTATACTTCTACTCCCAGTCCAGTGTGATATACTCTTCCTGTCAACTTTCCAGGCTGTCTTGAGCTGGAGATGTGTTTCACTCTGTCATTTTGTGGGTTCTGTAGCTCTAGAATTTGTTTAGAGTAATTTTTTACAAGTATTTGGAGGGGTTTGGAGGGAGAGCTTAAGCAAGTCCCTGCTTCTACTCTGCCATCTTGGCTCTGTCCCCTCAAATATCCATAGCAGAACTCTTTGTGGTGGCAAAGAATGAAAAACAAAGCAGGGGTTCTTTCATAAGGGAATGACTAAGCAAATTGAGGTATATGAATTAAAAAGGATGTGATTCTGTTGTGTAGAAGAAATGAAGAATTTGGAAAAATACACAGGAAGACATAGGTGAACTTATACTGAGTAAAGTAATTAGGATATTAAGAACACTATATACAATGGTTAAAATAATGCAAATAAAAAGAACATTAAAAGGAAAATGATATCTCAAAAAGTTGGATCAATTTTGCACCAGAAGAAAAAAATAAACTTATCTCCCTTCTCTCCACCGAGAGATGGAGGTGGGAGGGAGTCAACAGGAGAGAGAAAAAGGGCAATGAGGCTGCACATAATGTCAAATTCAGTCACCTTATTCATTGTTTTGCTTAACTACCTTTATTTGAAATAACGTTTCTAGACAGGGATTGGGAGTAGGAAGGGTATCTGGAAATGACTGATGTAAAAACAAAAGGCTTTAAAATAACTATAATCATAAATTCCTCTAAAATATGTTCATTCAAGGACCCTGAGAGGATAACTGGGAAATCTCTCAAAAGAAGACATAGGAGCTACCAGTGGCAGCTGATTTTGAATTATACCTAAAGAAATCCTAGATGTGGTTTGCCAATGAAGGCATCATTGGAAGGTTTCTCCCCATGGAACCCAAAGTTGCTGCTCAGTACAAACTAGAAGCAAATATCACTAATTGCCATTGCAGGATTTGCGGGCAGATCATCAAAAGTATTGACCTACTAAATTGCAAACTCTATGAGATCAGGGATCTTAACTTTTTTTTTAACTTTGTTGCAATCAATAAACATTAAGCCTCTGTAATGTGTCAGGCATTGTGCTAAGCACTACAGATAGAAAAAGAGGCACAAGATAGTCCTTAACCTTAAAGAATTTACAGTCTAATCTATATCTCACTCCTGTCTAGCCCCAGTGCTCTATACACAGTCTGTGCTCAAGAAATGTTTGTTAAATGAACTGAATGGCTATGTGTGAAATTGAAACCCTATGTGTGAAAATCTACAAGTGGGGCAAGCTTAGCATCAAAAAAAGAATTGTCCTTCAAAATCCTTAGGCTTCATAGGCTTGTTCTTCTCAGAGTATTTACTTTGTGATATAGTGATACTCTCCTACATCTTCATCTGCTGCTTGATAATAACTTCATCCATTCTTCAAAATCAATTCATTAAACACCTACTATGTGCAAAAGATTATGCAAGATGCTGGGAAAGATATAAGGATAATTAAGACATACTCCCAAACTTCATGGAGCTTACAGTCTTTCCAGAGGAGATAGCATATGCAGATATGCAATACTATATATTGTACAATAAGTAAAAATAACTACAGTACAGCATAGAATTAAGAGGGATAAAACGTATCCTTTAATTTCAATTATTATAATTAACGAGATACTCTATTCCCTGATACCTTTATCTGGTGAGAAAGTTTCTTTGAGTTGGAAAGTGAGCACTCTAAGTTGCAAACCAGGTATGAGCAATTCAAAGACACTTCTATTGAATCCATCAAAATTGTAAACTAGGTACCGGATAATTGGATGGCCACACTGGGAAATGTCATGAGTTTGGTTGAAGAGAATCAGTCACCCCTTAAAATAGTGAGCCAGATAGGAATCCTGCATTTCAGCAGCAGGCCATTCTAATGGTAGAGCAGCTCTAGTCAGGCCCCTGAGATAGAATGACTTGGCAGTGAGAAGGAGAAATATAGATTCTCCATCTCCTACCCTACCCCTTTACCTAAAGGTGATCTTGTGAACTTCAAAACATAGGATGCTTCCCATCAGAGTTGGTAGTGGTATCTCTGGGAACAGAAGGCTAAAGCCAGCATCTATATCTGGAGCTCAGGACAAACTGTATTCAGAGCAGAAAGGCAGCATTAGAACAGACAAGGACATTGATGCTTGGAGCCAAGCAGAAAGCTAGATACCAAGGGGGAGCTTCATGAGGTCTCCACAAAGAGAGAAAGATTTCTAGGAAACAGGAGCCATACATTGTACCTTGGTTGCGCATACTCTCTAAGCTCAGTCCCACTCTCCTCGGGGACTTTGTGTACGTCCCAGACTTATAAGGGTATACTTTTGTGCCAATTTTTCTTGCAAAATTAAAAGCTAATTAACACTGGCTGGCATTGATAATCATTTGGGAAAGCATACTATATGGAAGCTCGTGAACAAGAAGCACAAGAAACTATGCCCGACTCCTCAGGGTTTGCTCTAGAAACATGAGCAGATTAGATACCCTCTCAGGATCCAGTGTTGTTGGGGGAGTAGGCGTTGATAGAATGCTACAGAGTGGGTGCTATAGAACATTATAAGAATAAAAGACAAGTACAAAGTGCTATGAAAGGGAAAAAGACCTTTCCTAACAGGAGTAACAAGAATCATAGATTTGCGGTATTGAATGATTTGTGAGGCCATCTAGCCCAGCCCTTACCTGAACAAGAATCTCCTCTGCCCTATAATCCACTTTTTAATTGAAGACCTCCATGGAAGGGGAGCCTACCAGCTTCAGAAGCAACCCATTACATTGTTGGATAATTGCTAATTATCAAGTTTTTCTTTGCCTCAAACCTAAATTTGCTTCCTATTGACTTCCAGCTACTGCTCCTAGTTTTTCCCTCTGGGACTAAATAAAACAAGTCTAATCCCTCTTCCAAATTTTAGCCCTTCAAATATTTAAAGAAAGACAGCATGTCCCCCATAAAAATCTTCTTCCTCAGACTAAACATCCCCATTTCCTTAAATCTGATCTTCATATGGCATAAAATCAAGAGCTTTCTTTCCCCATTCTGGTAATAAGGATATAGAGCAAGGTCTAGTCCTTCTTCCAAATTTTAGCCCTTCAAATACTTGAAGACCAAGACTAATTTTCATATGGTATAAATTCAAGAGTTTTCCCCACCTTTGTCATATTCCTCTGAACATCATCCATCTTTATCAATGCCTTTCTCAAAGTGAAGTGACTAGAAATGCACATAATACTCCAGCAAAGCCCAGTGGAGCTCACTTTGTTTTAGGTTTAAGGGCCTAATTATGAGAGTAAGAGTCATGTTCAGTTTCTCCTCTCTATTCCCAAAACATTTAACAGGAAATTATCTCTAAATTAATAAGAAAACAAAATCCAATGCACAATTTGAATATATTCCAATAATGTTTACCACGTTACAGCTAGCCAGGTCTTGGTTGGATAACAAGTACAGGGAATGTCAGTGAGACTAGGTCCCCTTCAAGTACTTCCAACTAAAAGATGAGAAGTCCTAGGCCTGTAGAGTTTCTGCTCTTCTACCAGCTGTCACATATTACTTATACCAACAATTATGTGAGGATCACAAGGGAAATCTTTGACAACAATACAATTTGAAGCTTGAAAGAGTCAGTATATGTAGTCAGGAAGGAGTAGGTTCAAGAGTAACCCTGGGTAAGTCACTTAATTTCTCAGTGTTCTAGGAAAATTTTAAGATTCTAAGTTGCAGAGAAGGTGCCCAACCTTACTTAGTAGTGGTTCCCTCTATCCAGGGGTGTGCTGGAGCCAGCTTGAACTAGAAGAGAAACAGATTGTTAGATTTTCCTTGTGAGCATTTTCACTTCAGAAATTGGCAAGTGCTACAAATCAGAGGTTAGTTTATTGTTTTGTTGACTGTAGACTTAAGAAAGTGATGGGAAAATGTAAACAATGAATATTAAACTTTAAAATGTGTCATGGATAGACTTTTTCTCCAGAGATCTGTTGTTAAAGATTTATTGGCCCATGCCTGCCTAGTCCTTATCCCTATACAGAGAAAAAGGTAATTTTGATGTCACTTATCAGTAAAGTCTCCTGTCGTGATCTTGAGAAAGCACCGATCAGCCAATTTATTCTTAATATGTTCTGGCTTATATTCAACAACCTAAGTGGCCTCAAGAAATAGGTGACTGACCTAGAGTGTAGGCCTGTAATGTGTAGGTTCTCCTAAGTAGCTAAACAAAGACATACTTCCAGTAACCTTGGGATGTAGTAGTTATCTTAGTGCAGGTGGCTTGCACAAGTCTGGTGTTAATAATTATCTTGAGAATCAATCAATAAATATTTATTAAGTGCCTACTATGTGCCCAGCATTGGGGATACAAAAAGAGGCAAAAGACAGTCCCTGCCCTCAGGTTCTTACAACCTAATAGGGGAGACAACATCTAAACAAACATATACAAAGCAAGCTATATACAGTATGAATAGGGAATGATTAACAGAGGGAAGGCACTAGAATTAAAGGGATTGGGGAAGACTTCCTGTAGAAGGTGGGATTTTAGTTGGGACTTAAAGCATGCCAAGAGAAGTCAATAGTTGGAGAAGAGGAAGAAGAGTGTTCCAGGCATGGGCATTCCAAAGAGAATACCTAGAGCCAAGAGATAGTGTCTTGCCTGAGAAATACCCAGGAGGCCAGTGTCACTGGATCAGAGCAGGTTGAGGTAAGAAGGTGTATGACCATTGGAAAGGTAGGAGGAGGATAGATTATGAAGGACTTTGAATACCAAATAGAGCATTTTGTATCTGTTCCTACAGGGAAGCCACTGGAGTTTATAGAGTGGCTGGGGGCGGGGAGGGGAGGGGAGAGGTAGGGATGTGTGTGCAACATGGTCAGACTTGTGCTTATGGAAAATCAATTTCATGACTGAATGGAAATGAACTAGAATTGGAGAGGGGAGAGACCTGAGGCAGGCCGACCCACCTTCAAGATATTGTAATAGCCCAATTGTGAGATGATGGCAGCTGTACTGGGGTGATGGTAGTGTCAGAGGAGAGAAGAGGACATATTTGAGAGATAATACAAAGGTGAAATTGGCTGACTGTAGCAACAGATTGGATATGGGGAGTGAGATTGTGAGGAGTCCAGGATATTCCTAGGTTGTGAGTCAAGGGACTAAGAAGACAGTGTTGCCTTCTGTAGTAATAGGAAAGATATAGGGGGAGAGGGTTTTGAGGAAAGATAATTGTTCTATTTTGAATATATAGTTTAAGATGCCTTCTGGAAATCTGATTTGATATATCTGAAAGACATTTGGAGATGCATGATTTGAGGTCAACAGAGACGGTGGGACAAGATAAGTAGATTTGAGAATCCTTAGCATAGAGATGGTAATTAAATCGATGGGAGTTGATGAGATGGACAAATGAAGTAGTATAGAAGAAGAGGACCCAGGACAGAACCCTGAGGGATACCTACAATTGGAAGATATGATCTAGAGGATGATTCAGAAAACAGACAAAGAAGGACTAGTCAGATAGATAGGAGGAAAATCCGGAGAGAGGGGTATCTTGAAAACCAAGAAAGAATAAAGTTCCAGAGCCTCAAAGACTGCAGAGATGTCAATAAGAGAATGAGGGATTGAGAAAAGGTCTTTGGATTTGGCAACCAAGAGAGCGATCGTTAGTAACTTTGGAGAAAGCCATTTCAGTGGAATGATTAATTTGGAAACCAGATTGCAAAAAGTTAAGAAAAGAGTGAGAAGCAGCTTCTTCTATTCATACCTTGGTTTCCATTTGTTTGTAGTGAGAGGGCATCTAAAACACATGTTGCCAAGGCAAGCCTGAACATGAATTTGGGATGACAATTTTGTGTTTGTTTATTCTTTCTTGATCTTGAGTGAACAAGATGGACATCCCAAGATGAATGAGTCTAGACATGGAGGCAACATTATTAGTTTTGGAAATATGATAGTCCTGATTCCCATCAGGTTAGAATTGAATGAAGGCAGGTGAGGAGACCCCAGCAAGGAATACTCTAGAGCTCTTGAAGACAGATAGCTTCTAACCTAAGTCTGGCCATTTTACCAAGAAACATATGCCAGGAGTTGTTTGGATAGTACAGTGGAGATGAAAAGTAATGTGACTAATTAGCAGTTTTGAAAACTAATGAATGTACTGATTAAGTTTGTCAGTCTCCCAATAGATTGTAATGGTATTTATAAGTTAAATGACTGAATCCTGCTTTAAACTGTTTTGTTAATGCATTCTGTGAGTTTTGTGTTTTATATTTTGTGTATAACAATAAACTACCTCATTCGTATTATACATTGAGTACCTTTTAACTTCCCATTTTGGGGGAAGCCCTAGATGTGAGCCATAACAAAAGTTTTAAGTGCACTTAATCCTTAGGGGTGCCTGGATCTGGGTTTAACTAGCTGACAAGTAGGAGAACAAAGAGCCTTCTTTCATGAAAGACTAGGCTTCCTAGGAATGAACGGGACCAAATCTGAATGTGGACCCAGCTGGCCAGTTCCAGTTGGGCAACTCAGCTCATCCTTACCTTAAAAGGGTCAATGTCTCCCACTGAATCCTGAGCCATCTCTGGTCATCCTGATCCATATCATGCCACTGCACCCAAATGCCTCTAGAAGAGAAAGTGAGGCTGGTGATTTTGCACAGCCCTCCCTCACTCAAATCAAAGGCAATTGCAAGTCATGTCATCATCTCCCTGATGTCATTGTCCTCTTTGAGAACAAAGGACAAACCACAACCATAACCACACAAGGGTGTGGGCATAGTATTCCAGCCTCTGTGTGCCCAAGTGTGATTCTTTAAGTTTAGAAAAATATTCCCCTGAGCTGGTAGTCTGGTAACCCCATTCAAAAAAAAAAGAAAATTAGGTTAATAATTTGACATGAGTTCTTTATGAAGTCATGCCAATTCTTTGTGATTGCTGCTTCGTTTTCTACATGTTTACTAACCATCCCTTTAATAATAAATTTTAGAATTTTGCTAAAATTTTAAGTCAAGCTTATTGACCTTTGTTTGTAAACTACATTATTCTTCCCTTTTTTGAAAACTGAAACACTTTTCCTTTTTTAATACTGCTCTTATTCTTCATGACCTTCAAATATTACTTACAGTGGCATAGTAATCACAACTTCCAATCTTCTCAGTACTCTCCAACATAGCACATCCGGGCCTAGTGATATATGAATTTTTGGTACATGAGATAGCACGGGGCTTCTTAAACTTTTTCCACTTGCAACCCCAGGTATATAGGTATATAAAATAGGTATGCAAATCAAACATTTAGTGATAATAAATCATAAAGAAATTTACTTTAAAAGGATTCTTTGGTATGCATATAATTATACCATTTATTAAAGACAAAAGTTAATGTGCTTACTAATGAGATGGATATGCTTGTTTATTTTTACATAAAGAATTAAGTCTTGGTAGAATATTTGATACTGCAGGATGTAGAGCATCTTCAATGTTTTTCAGGGTTGATTGATCTGATTTTATAATGTCAGTGCTAAAAAATGCTGCGTCACATAAATACATAGTACAAAATGGCAGAAGTATATTTAGAGGCATTTCAGAAATTGTTGGAAATTCTGTCCTAATCCCAAGCCAAAATTCATTTAACAAATTTTTTAAGAAAATTTTAAACCTATGTCATGTGATAACTCAGCAAATTCTTCTTGAACTTTTAATAGCAGATGACATATTTTTTAAAATTCTGATTGAGTATGTTTTATGAACCCAATTTAGTATTTTAGAATCAAAATTTGAAGGGAAGTTTTTTTGAAACTGTGTCTCCAGGCACTTCAGATGATCAGTTATAACTCTTACAATTAAATCTTCAGGAAGATTATTTTTAATTATAAAATCATCTGTAGCTATAAACATTTCTAAAGAACCATTTTCCACCCTAGTCTTCCATATGGTAACTTTTAAGTAAAACTTTCAATTTTATCTTTTTAACATAAATATGTTGCAATTTTTTCCCTGAAGCAACATGCTTAAATCATTTGAGTTTTTCAAAAATTATATGACAACGGTTTTTAAAGCCATAAGTCATTATGAAAAAAATTAACAAAATTGTATTTCTGCTTAGTCAAAAATGTAACAACTTCATCTTTCAATTTCAATAATCTGTTTAAACTTCACCTTCTTGAGAGCCATCTTATCTCTGCATGTAGTAATAAACTTTTGTAATCAGAATTCATGTCTTTCCAAAGGTTTGAAAACAAACAACTATTAATGGCATGGCTTTTAATAAAGTTAATGATTTTGATAGTATTGCGAAACACAACATCTTACTCCATTGATTTTTTTTGGGGCAACAAGTGCCTCTTGATGGAGTGAGTAAAAGTGATTATGTTCATTGCCACCAGCTTTAACTTTTGCTACAAATCCAATATTCTCACCCATCACTGATCTAGCACCATCTGTGCAGACCCCAATGCAATTTTTCCACTATAAACCTTCATTTGTGAAAAACTCATCAACTTCAAGATATATAGCTTCCCCTCTTGTGTGCCTCAATAATGAGCAACAAAACAATAATTCTCCATGTATGCTTCCTTCACAAACATATCTTATGTAAACTAACAACTGTGCCATGTTAGAAATATCAGCTGTTTCATCTAACTGAATTGCAAACTTTAGGCTACCCTTAAGTTTGGTAATAAGCTGTTGAAAGTGGTCATTACTAATTTCAGAAATTCTTTTGGGAACAGTATCATTAGACATAGAAATTTTATGAATTTTACCCCCATACTTTTTCCATGAACTATTTCTGACATTTTAATAGCAGCCGGTAACACAAGATCTTCTCCAATAGCTTAGGGCTTTTAAGTTTTTTAAGTCAAATAAGAAGTTTCATAAGATGAAAGTAAATACTTTTTGTCAACAGCAACAAATTTCTGAAAACATTGTTTTTCTTTATTTGAAGATTTTAAAAGTCATTCAAAATATTCCTTTGGTTTACTGCAACAGGCTGCATGCCTGGTATGAAGATATTGTTTTAGTTTAGCTGGTTTTATGCTCTCCACAACCAAAAATTCATTACAAAGTAAGTAAAGAGGTTTTTCCACATCATAATCATTATTAGAAGTAAATCCATAAAGCAAAAATTATTTGACATATTTTCTTTTTCTTGCCAATTTAGGTGTACTACAACCTGGTAGCAAAGACTCTGCCACATTGTCACCAGTATTTTTAGTGCTTCTGTCTAAAATTGAGCCACTTATCCATAACCAAAAAATATTTTTGTCCTCAAATATAAATATTTCGAATAATTTCTCAAATAAATACTAGCTTTAGTTTATGAAATTACATTTGTTTGTGCTTAATTTTAAAAACTGATGTTCACATGTACACATACAACAATTATGGTGGAGAAATATTAGTAAAGGGCTTTTATCTTTACTTGCTGCAATTAAACATTTATGTTTCTGTAAAAGAAGGAGATAAAAGCAATTTTTAAAATCAAACATTCTAACACAATACAATCCAAAGATACACTAATTACACCTTTGATTTTGAATTAATTTTTGTTTATTGCACATTCAGAAACCTTTTACTGGTGCCAAATTTTTCAAGACCCCCACATTCAGCTATGCAACCCCTTGTAGTGTTAACAAGCACTGGTAGCACATGAGTTGAGTCTTAAAAGATGAGTAGTATGTCAAAAAGTGTCGATGACAGCAGGAAGGCATTCCAGGAATAAGGAATGATGTGAGGAAAGGTATGATGTAGGAAAATGTTGGATATGTTTAATTGACAATGTATTGTCTGTTTTGGCTGAAAAAGAAAAGCACACATGGAAAACATTACCATGAGATGAGGCTGAAAAAGTAAGAGCTTCCAGGTTGTAGGGTACTTTGAATATTGAGTTGAGAAATTTAGAATTTATTTGCCAGGCAATAAAGAGCCATTTAAAAGTTTTAAGAAAACAAGTAACATGATAAAATCTGTACACAAGAAAGATCTGTAGGCCATGGGAAGAATTGTATTAAAGGAAGGAACAGAGTGGTAAGAAGGAAATTAGTTAAGTGGATGTTGCAGGTGGTAATGAGAGCCTTTACTATGGTTGTGGTTTTAGGAATGAAGAGAATAAAATAAATCTGAGAGGTATTCTAGAAGTATAATCAACTATTCCCCTCATTTCTAAAAGGATGGTGTTGGAAAGAACCCTAGATAACCAACTAAAAAACTAGTTGAAACAACTTAACAACTTCAGCAAAGTTGCAGACTGTAAAATAAACCCACATAAATTGTCAGTATTTCTATATACTATCAAGAAAACCCAGCAGGAAGAGATAGAAAGAGAAATTCCATATAAAAT
The DNA here is from genome assembly GCF_028583685.1 of Petaurus breviceps papuanus. Taxonomy (NCBI): domain Eukaryota; kingdom Metazoa; phylum Chordata; class Mammalia; order Diprotodontia; family Petauridae; genus Petaurus; species Petaurus breviceps. The sequence goes on along the minus strand of NW_027187419.1, from coordinate 10,360,697 downwards.
AAATGCAGATGATATAAAATATTTGGGAGTCTACCTGCCAAGAAAACCTCAGGTGCTACATGAGCACAACTGAAAACATTTTTCACACAAATAAAGACAAATCTAGAGAAAGGGAGAAATATTACTTGCTCGTGGGTCAAGTCAATACAATAAAAATGACAATTCTACCTAATTTAATTTACTTATTCATTGCCGTACCAATCAAACTACCAACACTTTTTTATAGAGTTAGAAAGAAACTGTAACAAAATTCATCTAGAAGAACAAAAGGTCAAGAATATCAAGGGAAATAATGAAAAAAATGTTAATGATGGTGAGCTTTTAGTTCCAGATTTCAAACAATATTATAAAGTGGTAATCATCAAAACAATCTGCTACTGGTTAAGAAAAGAGTGGTGGATCAGTGGAATAGATTAGATACACAATACACAGTAGTAAATGACAATAGTAATGTAGAGTTTGACAAACCCAAAGATACAAGTTTTTAGGGTAAGAACTCAACATTCGATAAAAAAAAATTTCTGGGAAAACTAGAAAGCAGTTTAGAAGAATATAGATATAGACCAATACCTCACACTATATGTCAAGATAAGGTCAAAAATGGACAAATGATTTGGACAGAAAGGGTGATATCATAAGTAAATTGGGGAGCATTGAAAAATGTACCTGTCAGGAAGAGTTTATGACCAAATAAGAGATAGAGGGGATTACAGGAAGTAAAATAGATAACTTTGATTACATGAAATGAAAAAGCTTTTGCAGAAACAAAACCAATGCAGCCAAAATTAAAAGGAAAGCAGAAACCTGGGGAGGGGGGAGGACTTTACAGCAAATTTCTCTAATAAGGTCCTCATTTCCCAAGTATAAGAGAAAACTGAGTCAAATTTATAAAAATAAGAGCCATTCTTCAGTTGATAAATGGTAAAAGGACATGAACAGACAGTTTTTAAAAGAAGAAATCAAAGCTATATATATAGTCATAAGAAAAATGCTGTCACTCACTACTGATTAGAGAAATGCAAATTAAAACAACTCTAAAATACCACTTCACACTTATCAGACTTGCAAACATGAAAGAAAAAGAAAATGACAAAATGCTGGAGGGGAAATAAAAAAATTGGAACTCTAATACATTGTTGGTAGAATTGTGAACTGGTTCAACCATTCTGGAAAACAATTTTGGAATTGCACTTAAAGGGCTATAAAATTGTGCATATATCCTGTGATCTAGCAATACCACTACCAAGTCTGTATCCCAAAGAGATCAAAGAAACAGGAAAATTACCTATTTGCACAAAAATATTTACAGCATTTCCTTTTTTATGGTAACAAAGTATTGGAAAATAAGGGTATGCCCATCAATTGGGAAATGGCTGAACAAGTTGTGGTATATAATTGTGATGGAATACTATAAGAAATGTGAGCTATATGTGCTAGAAGAAATGATGAGCAGGATGGTTTCTGAAAAACCTAGGAAGACTTATATGAACAGAAGAAAAGTGTAGTGAGTAGAACCAGAATACCTTAAACAATAATAGCAATGTTATAAGAACGACCAACTTTTAAAGACATGTTTACTCTGATCAAGTCAATGATCTAAGACAATTCCAAAGGATACATGATGAAAAATGCTCTCCACTTCCAGAGAGAAAACTGATGAACTCGGAATGCATGTTCATGCATAATTTTTTAAACTTTATTGCTTTGTGTTTTCTTTTGCAACATAGTTAATATAGTATATTTTGCATGACTTCACATGTATAACTGAAATCAAATTACTCGCCTTCTCAAGGGGGTGGCACGGAAGGGAGGAAGAGAATTGGGACTCAAAATTTTTAAAAATTGATTGTTAAAAACATTTTACATGAAATTGGGAAATATTCAAAAAAATTTTTTTTAAAAATCATTGAAAATAAAATGATGATGTCGGACTAATCCCTGCATTCCAGTCTAGTTTTAAATCCTATTATGCTATGATCCTGTGAGGTGGTAACTGGTTAGGTATGGGAAGTGAGAGCTAGTTCTTCAACTATGGTCAATTCAAGGTCAAGCCTAAATTTTTTTTCAAATCAAATGGTTTATTAACTTCTGGTTTACATCATTCATTTCCACCACATTTTGAGTTACAAATTTTCTCCCTGTTTTTCCCCTACCTACCACCCCAAAATAGCGATTCCACTGGATATCCCTTCCTCCAAAATGCTCTCTCCCATATCTTCTCCCATACCCCCTCCAACTTTCCAGTAGGGCACAGTGGATCTCTATGCCCCAGTGCCTGTATATCTTATTTCCCAGTTACATGTAAAATAATATTAATAATAGCATATATATATATTTAAACATTTTATTTTAAAACTTTGAATTCCAGATTCATTCCCTTCCTCCCTTGTCACCCACCCTTACTGGGAAGATAAGCAATTCAGTATAGGTTGTACGTGTGTAGCTATGCAAAACATTTCCATAGTGGATATATTGTAAAAGACTGACTTGTTCTCCCCTTGTTTTACTCTCTACTTTGATCCTGCCCCTTTTCAAAAGTGGGTGCTTCCAACTTCCCTCCCCCCAGCCTGCCTTCCCTTCCATCTTCCTCCCTCTCATCCCCTTCCCCCCTACTCTCCTGGAGGGTGAGATACCCTATTTAGTGTGTATGTCATTCCCTCCCTAAGACAAATTCAATGAGAATAAGGTTGACCCATTCCCTTTTGCCTTCCTGTTCTTCCCCTCCATTTTAACCATCTTCTCTTGCCTCTTCTATGAGAGTCAACAATCTGACTGAAGAAAATAACACCTTAAAAATAGACTAACTCAGATGTCAAAAGAGGCTCAAAAAGGCAATGAGGAGAAGAATGCCTTAAAAAGCCAAATTTGCCAGATGAAAAAAGAATCTCAAAAACTCACTAAAGAGAATCATTCTTTCAGAATTAGATTGGAGAAAAATGGTAGCTAGTGACTTTATGAGAAATCAAGATACTATTAAACAGATACAAACAAACAAAAAAATAGAAGGCAATGTGAGATATCTCATTGGAAAAACCACTGACCTGGAAAATAGATCCAAGAGAGATCATTTTAAAATTATTGGACTACCTGAAAGCCATGATCAAAGAAAGAAATCATCCTTCAAGCCTAAATTTTTTTTTATCATAAATTAATTGATGTACTATGAATTGGTAATAGCAACATTACTATGTTTCTCGAAATACTATCTTAAAAGCTCTTTGGTTACGTTATAGAAAGAATCTTGGCTTAAGTTTCTGTATCTGTGCAATAAAGGATTTAGTTCTTTCCAGTCCTAAAATACTGTGATGCTATCAAAATCCTTTCCCTGGGTAGTCTCTTTTCTTCCATGTTAACTTTCATGTTTAGGGAAAGGGAAAGAGAATGTAATCAGGATTTCCTACTACTCATTTACAGAATACAATATAACATATAAACATGTCATGATTTTTAGAAATTTTTTTTCAGATTTAGTTTCAGATGAATAGCTATGTCATTGTTGTCTTCTTTTTTCCTACCCTATTACTCTTTCTGTAACAGATAAAAACCTCATTTAGCTAACTACTTTTAGATAATGCTGCTGAACATTTCTATGTGGTTATCCTTCAAACTTAATGTATCTGAAACCAAATTAATCATTTCCCATCCACACCTAACTGACATCCACTCCCAGCTTCCCTTATTTCATTCAATCACCTAGGCTTAAAACTTGATGGATTAGAAAGAGCATTTGAACAGAAGATAGGGGTTTTGGGTTTGGAGTCTTGCTCTACTACTTGCTAGCTGCATGCCCCTTGGGCAAATCATTTTACCTCAGTCTCAGTTTCATCATCTATAAAATGAGAGAATGGGATGAGATAATCTCTAAATTCACTTCCAGGTCAAAATTCTATGACCATGTAAAAATAATCTTTGACTTATCCCCCAAACTTAGCCTCTGTAATAAAACCCTCATAAGTCCATTCTTCCTTTACCATATTTCTCAACTCTTTCCTGCCCTTTCCCAAGGCCAGCACCTTTTCAGTTATCACTTCACCTTTGGCCTATGAAAGTAGATTCCTTAACTGGTCTCTCTACTTCTGGTGTCTTCTACTTCCAATTTCTGCAGATATTTCAGATCTACCTAGAGCCTGATCTTGCTGCCAGACTGATTTCACCTCTGTCATCTTCCCTGTTCAAAACCCTGCCACATCAAGTACCACATCAGTCTGATCTTCAAGGTCTTCTATAATCTGGCCTCATTCTATTCTTTTTTTCCACTTACTACTCATTTACATGAACCTTCTACTTCATACTAGGAAGAATCACTACTACCTGAGCAGGCACTGTTTTTCTGCCTTAGTTCCATCTCCCAATCTTGATTGACCTTCTCTTTTCATTTTTCCCAATTAAAATCCTAGTTACATATTCTAATATCCATCTTAAATCTTTTCTTCCTTCCCAGACTGCTCCAATCCCAAATATTTTTTCCCTCTACTGCCTATAACCACATATTTGGTACTTATATATTACTTAAGTATTATCACTCTCTTTTCAAGTCTATACATCATTTCCCCAACTAGATGGTAAATTCTTTGAGGACAGAGACCATGTCTCACACAGTGCTGGATATTAAACTTATTGATGTTTAAAGTGTGTGAATGGTTTTAATGTATTGATTTATTTAATGATTTTAATTTATTCAGATTAGTCAGCAAGCATTTATTGAACACTATGTGCCAGGTACTGGGGATACAAGTACAAAGGTAAGATAATTCCTTCCTTCAAAGTTACTTACATTCCATTTTATTATTATCATCATGCTCCCCAAAACAGGGCCTGTCCTAGACAATTTTTGAAGCTCTTAGGTGAAAGTAGTTTTTGAGAGGCTCAATCTCCCTCTTTTTCCCCCTGGGTATATGTTATTCTCCTGTTCTCTTTCCCCATCAAAAACTATCAATGAAAAAAAAATCTAATAGATTAATTCACACCAAGGAATAATTGACTGCTAGAACTTAATGTGCTACTTCTCAGAGGGTATTTTCAAACTTCAGGTATAAACTAGCCAATGAAAAAAGTACTGGGGGCACAGGAGGCTGAGATATGTGTCTTCCCAATCTGTGTACACATAGGGATATTATTTCTGTGTTTAAAACAGACTGTCAGACGAACCAACCAACTATCAGATTCTTGCCCCTTTTCTTAAACCCCTCTCTCAAAGAGCTTCTGTTCTGGTGGTGTTCCAAGTGATGTTCTTCAGATCGCCACTCACCACCACCCTGCCCCCCCTCCTTATTAAATGAGCGTCAGGACTGCATATCAAATACTGACTGCTTTGCAAGGATACCTAGAAATGTTACCAGAATTGTGGACCAAGAGAAGAGCTTTTCTGTTTTGTATATTATTGGTCAGACCCAGAAACAATGCTGAAATTGCAAGTAGGCTTGTATTCCCAGTAGGACTCTCCACCTGTCACCTACTAGGCAGAGTTAGCAAGCCCAATGGCACCAGTCTGCTGCTCTTAGCATGGTACCCTTATCTATCAGTAATAGCTGATGGACAATGGGGACTGGCCAAAGATGTCTGGAAATGTCAGAATATTTTGAAGGTTACATTATTTAAATAATCAGTCATAAAGGCAAAATTGTTGTAGCTACCAGCAACCTGAAAACTGTAAACTCTGAAACTGAACATTTTCACAAATAATCACCAATAATTAAAATACACTTAGGGCAGCCAAGTAAATTAAAAGAGGACAAACAGATCCAAGGCTGAACTACATTTGGCCTGATTAAAAAAGCATCTGGCTCAAGGAAAGCAATGATTTTTAATAAAAATGGAAAGCATGGCCCATAGCATTGGTCATGAACTATATATTTATTCTCTGAGAATACCTGATCACAGATGTCTCATGCCTAGGACTTTGCAAAGGGTAGAAAAACCAGGTGAAAATCTGCAGCCAGGCAAAGACTTTGTCAGACTATGATTTGAAGCTTTCTGCGAGGTTGACCTAGATTGTGTTGGGTGCTGTGCAATACACAAAAATAGAAAGGCTCGTTCTGAGTGCCTTTCACTGTCAGAACCTTAGGTGCCAAACCTTAGTTCAGTCACTTACTTTAACTAGGAGTTAACCAAGGAAAGATACCTGGATTCACCTAGAACTTGACCTAAATTCTAATATTATTGCTTACTCTCTGTAAAGCCCAGTTTCTTGAACGAATTTCTTTCCCTGTGTTACATTCCCTTAATAATCTTGCTAGGGTTGATTATCTTTTCTTATTATTAAATAACTAATGAATGCCATTCATATTTATGATTCTTAAGATATAAAGTATTAACATACAGTATTATATATAGTATGAAGTGTTAGACATATGGTGTTTTACAGTATAGTATAAAGTATTAACCTATATGGTATTTTAGTGTTTATATAACAGATGAAATATTAGTATAAATGGTATTTTAGAGTATTACATACAGTATAGAATAAGCATTTTCACTTTCTCCGTATGCAGTGACTTGGAAGAATAATCTCAAGTTTGAAATGGACTCAAGGATATTCGAGTGTTTGCCTCTAGTTCCACAGTCAGGAAACACCAGGGCTATGCTTTTGAATTCAGGTCTCATGACTTTCTCGGGGCTCTCTACCACTACACCACACTACCGAGAAATAGGCAAATGATTTAGTGAAACCGGCCTTGGAAGGAGTCTCGTTTTTCTAGTGGCTCAGGGAGGAGCTAGATTATTGCCTCGGGGAAGAATGCTAGACTTGAGCTAGTGGCAGCTTCCCTGGGTTAGCAGCCCCCCCGGGGTTAGCTGCCCTTAGTGCGGCATCCCGGTCCAAGCCCGGCAGCCGCCGCATCTCCCTGGGATAGACAGAGTGAGACCAAAGGAGGGGGCAGAGGAGCCGGGGCATGCAGCCCTGAAGGGCCCTCCCCAGCTGTCTACACCTGGGACGTTTGGGCCGCTCCCGGGCCGAGCGGAACAGGTTAAAGCAGCTCCCCCTCTCCGACTCTCCACGCCTCCCAGGTTTTCCCCCTTGGCTCAGGGTTTCCTGTTTCAGTTCTTGGTGATCTCCGGCAGCAGCAGGTGCTGGTTTGCCAACCCTGCCGTTTAGAGGAGAAGGAGGAGGACAAGGAAAGGAGAGAAGAGGAAGAGGGGGAAGAGGAGGAGGAGGAAACAGCGGCGGCGGCTGCTGCGGGGGGAGGGGGGAACAGAGAGAAAGGGAGGGAGGGAGAGCAGCGGGGAAGAAACCCCCGCCCTGCTCCGCGCGCCCGGGAGCCGGGGGCCGGAGAGGGGTGCGGGCGGAACCCGGGAGACCCTGCTGAGAGCAGAGCTGGGCGGCGGCGGCCGGAGAGGATGTGAGGGAGAGGCGCCGGCCCAGCGCAGCGGAGCCCAACGCAGCGGCGCGGAGGCCGAGCGGCGGCGAAGGCAGGGTGCGGGCAGAGCGGCTGCAGCTGGACCAGCCGGGCGGGCCGGACGTGCTGTCGGCTGCAAGTAGGTTGAGCCTTGTGTATTTGTGTAAGTGAGAGTGTGTGTGTGAGTGTGTGTATTTGTAAAAGCCGGAGGGGGGAGGCCGGTCTCGGCGGTTCCCGCCGGGCTTAGTCCTTCCCTCGGGGACTGGACCGGGAGCCGGGCTGGGCGGGGCCGCTCCCTGGGAGGCCGGGGCGGGCGGGCGTGCGTGCTGGGAGCACTCCGGAGCTGGGGCCGGCCCGGAGCCGAGCGGGAGCCGGGGCGGGAGCGGCGGCGGGGGCGCGCCCGGGGGTTCCCAGGAGAAGGAAGCGGCTGCCGGCCCGGGCCGCCGGCCGCCGCCGCCCTTTTCCAGGCCCCGGAGGGTCAGGGCTCCCCGGAGGTCGAGTTGGTGAGATACGGAGACGGGAGGCCGCGGTCCTGGGGCGGAGCGGAAAGCCCGGCTTCCCGGGTCCTCGGTTCCCTCCCACCCCCCCACCAGCCGTGGAGACCCGGAGGAAGGTGAGACGCCGGCAAGCTCCATCCGGGGGAGGGGCGGCCAACATGGAGGCGTCCGGGGCCCGGCCCCGTGTCCGAGGGGCCGAGAACTGACAGACGGCAGGCGGACACCTCCCCATCTCTTCTCCTGCCCCTCGCCCCCGCCTCCTCTCCTGGGCAGCTGCGTGGGGGGGGGGGGGGGACATACCCGCTGACCCCCAGTCCGCCGCCTGGACTCTACATCCCCAAACGGTCGCCGGCCCTGCTTCGGCTCGCCCTGCCATGCCCTGAACCCATCCTTCCTTCCCACCAAACGGTCAGCGTGGCCGCCCTGCCCCAAGCCCCCTGAAGAGATCAAGGCTGCGGCTTCGGACACCAGCCCGCTAGCCCCTTTAAAAGTCCCGCCCGCAGCCTCTCCCCACTTCCCCTCCAGGGGCGATTTTAACTTGGGTTTCTTCACCTTGGGGCAGACCAGCGTCCCGGGTTTCCGCGGCGGGGGCAGTTGGGGTCCCTCAGCTCAAGTGTTTCTTGCCACAAAAGGACGGGGCCCAAGGACCTTGGGTTTGGAAATCAGTGAAAGTTGCCTTGTGTGTTCTTTCTCTAGCTCATGCTATGGGACTTTCACCTGTTTAGTGCATTTTCATCCGGTGTCTTCTGTTAATGGCAAATAGAGCATCAAAGGGAAGAAGCGTTTCTAGGATTTTTGAGCAAGGCTTGAAAATGTTGAGGCAGTAAAATATCTGAAATGTTAAGGCTCAAGGAATGCTTTCCATTTACATCTTTGGACTGTATATAATACAGTCTTAACTCTTAACTCCAGGTTGGGGAGAAAATCTCAGCCAAGATTAGGAAAGCTGTAGTTTTACAAGAGATAGCAATGCCTAGAAAAATGCATGTGTAGGACTAGCTTTAGGGTCCTCTTTTCTATTTTCTGTGTTTAGAGGGAAAAATAATTTGGTGTAATCAGCACATATAATTGTGAAAATAATTTTTAGATGATACTGAAGAAACCTCTTTTGATGTGTTTGCCATGTATACCAAGGATGGATTTTTTTCTTTGAAAATAATTTTTAAATCATACTAGACTAGCTAGGTGCTTTTAGCATCTGGTAACCCACAAAGGTATTTAAGTACCATTATTACAATAATGCCAAGCTACTAGTCTTGTTTTCATGTTTTTGTTATTTAGGGCTTGTACCATTCTATGCTAATGAAAATGATTTAGACTAGAAGAGAAAAATTTGTGGCATTTCTGTTATCAATTAACTTTTTGCTTAGAGGTATATCCGGATTTTAGAATGTCCAGATTAATTAGGTAGTAGGCTTCTCTAGGGGTAGATAATTCATGGGGGGAAATGCCAAATTTGATACAAAAGCAGTTTAATAGAAAATGGATGTCTAAAGTATTCTCTACTTGGTTACCTTTCCGGTGGACTACAATGATTTTCATACTCATTTTAGTTAATTCAATAAATAGTTCCTTTAAAACTCTTGGTTATTTTAATTCTTCATTGGTTTTGTATTCATGAATTCAAGAGACTACTATGCTGTCCTGGTATTAATTTTTTTGACAGAATATCCCTCTAGAGTCAAGTTAATTGAGCATAAAGGATTGGTTTTCTCTCTCTGGAAATTCCTTATCCTTTTGCAAAGGTATACAATATTAGAGTGAGTATTGAGTTTGCTATCGTTATTTGAATAAATTCTACTGCTATTTCTAAATTGTTTATTTCCCATATGGTTTTGACCACTTGTTATTTCTAAAGTACTGTACTTGTTTATAGCAAGGGACTCAAAGATTCATAGGACATAGTCCCTTTTCTCAATTAGTTCATATTCTAATAGGAAGGATGGAAGAACAGAGTACACAACCATAAAGCAAAGTAGTATAAGGTGTCAGTGAGCTCTTGCCATACTTCTTTGTCTTCCTCCATCTTCACCCCTTCCAAACACAGGGTGAGGTCCTTCCTTGCTTTCCCTACTAATGAAGATATATCACTACTTGATCCCCTCCCATATTCTCTAGGACCTTGTTCATTCCTTTTTTTTTTCTTTTTCATATTGAAATCTTCCTGCAATACTGGCTCTCCTGGTCACACTTGCATTCAGATCTCCCACAACCTTTCCCATTTACATTTTACTACCAAACTTCTAGAAAGAGTAGTCCACATTTTCTGCCTCTACTGTCTGACCACCCACTGATTGTTCAACCTGTCCTACTTTTACTTCCATTCCCACCACACTACTGGAACTTTTCTCAGAAGTCGAATGGACCTCTTAATTGCCAAACCATATGATCTTTTCTCCTTTAATATTTCTGCAGCATTTGCTTATATTGATAACCTTCTCTTTGCTGTCTCCCAAGACCTTTGATTTCTTGTCCTTCTCTTTCTCAGCATTCCTTCTTATTCTTTATCTTCCCTCTCTGGCTCCCAAAGTATAGGTATCCGTCAGAGCATTTTCTTTGACCCTCTTCTCTTCTTTCTCTAAATATATTCTTTCCCTCAATTTCATTCATTCCCATGGCTTCAATGATCAGTTCTTTGCAGATGATTCAGGTCTCTATTTCCAGCAATTATTTCGTCCTTGAGTTCTAGTTCCTCATCATTAACTGCTTGATGGAAAGAGACAGAGAAATAGGAATATATATGGAATATGTTCATGGAATGGTTTGCTATTTGGGTTAACTGGACTAAAAGATGCATATGTGGGACTAGTAAAACTTAAAGCTGGAAAGAAGTCAGTATGAAGTTATTAATAATTGGAAAAATACAAGTGGGCCTACATGACATTGCCCCAACTAATGTCATTTTGTAGTAATATCATAAATATTCCTCATAGCAAAACCTCACTGTAAAGTACTTTGGCCAGCTGTTCCACTTAAGAGGTTATTCCTGGAGAACTATGTAATAGGTTGGGCAGTGAGTATGTTTACACCAAATGGCATAAAGAAAAAGTGCTGGGCTTGGGCTGGGCATCTAAAGACCTGAGTTCATAGCACTTTGGACAAGAATTTATCTTTCTGGACCCCTTTTATCTTATCTGTAAAAACAAAGAAGTTGTACTAGAAGTTTTCTTAAGTTCTTTCAAACTCAGAAATTACCTGGTAAGCCAGAAATATATCTAAAAGTGGTAATGTTCAGAAAAGAAACAAGAGTTTAAAACTTAAGGTTTCTAAACCCCTAAAACTCAGGGGTAGTTGTAGGAGTCTGGACTTTTTTATAATAATTAAATAATTTATTTTTAATTTTCAACATTCACTTCCCTAAGATTTTTAGTTTTAAATTCTCTCCCACTTCCCCAAGACAGCGGGCAGTCTAATATAGGCTCTACTTATACATTCATATTAAATATATTTTCACATTAGTCATGATGTAAAGAAGAATTAGAACTAATGAGGGCAGAAAGAAGAAACAAAACAGCAAAAGGAAAGGAGAATAAGTAGTATATTTCCATCTGCATTCAGACTCCAAAGTTCTTTCTTTGGATGTGGATAGCATTTTCCATCATGAGTGTTTTGGAGTTGCCTGAGATCCTTGGATTGCTGAGAAAAGCTAATAGGTCGGTCAGCCAGTCATCACACGATGTCGCTATTACTGTGTACAGTGTTCTCCTGGTTCTGCTCATTTCACTCAGCGTCAGTTCATATAAGTCCTTCCAGTTTTTTTTTTTGGTCACCTGCTCATCATTTCTTATAGCACAATAGTATTCCATTACATTCATATACCTTAACTTGTCCAGCCATTACCCAGGAATCTAAAAAAATTTCTTTTTGGTGGGGGGGGGGGGCGGATATATTTTTTGAGGGAGAGAGGAATGACCAGTGGGTTTCCAATAATATTTCATTGCTTGTGTGTCAGGATTTAGTGGTGCCAGAATTTGAACAATCACAAAATTTGTCACTGTTAACAGGGAAAATTATGTATATTTAGGAATGCATTTTTTTTCTCTTAGCCTCTGCTGCATCCCATGACACATAGTTTTTCAGTAATTTGTAATAATGGTGCCAAGTATCCAACCTCCTATTTCCAGAGTGGATTCTGGGCATAAAAAAGCACTTTCCAATGGTTGGCAGAATAAGCAGGATTGGGAAATAACACTCCTAACACCTGGGAATAATACATATCAGACAATTTCTTATTAAGGCAGAGGTAAAACAATGTCTTGAATAGGATCCAGAGACCACACCCTTGGGTAAATCCCATTGATAGCCAAGAATGTGATATGGATGTACTATATCTTAAGCTTGGTTATTTATAAAAAAATTTGGTTTATTTGACCAACAGATTCTCAAGTATCAGATGCAGTGATTCTTAAAATAATAGCTGGCATAGTACTTTAAACTTTGTAAAGGATTCTACATATAGTATTTTACCAGAACTTTCCAATAGCCAGGTGAGGTAAGTACTACAGGTCTTACTATACTCCCAGTTTTACAGATTAAGAAACTGAGGTTCAGAGCCATTAAGTGACTTACAATTAGATGTGGAATTGGAATTCTGGTGTTCCTGACTCCCAAGTTCAACATATACTACTCCATACTGTCATTGTTTGCTTTTTGTAAAAAATCCTCTCTCCCTCCTAAAAGTATCCATTACTGTACACATGGTACACATTATATGAATGTGTGTGTGTGTGATACAGGTACATTTTGGGAAATAATTCTAATTTTTTGAAGGATATAAATAAGTTATTGGGAGAAAAATTGGCAGGGTGGAGATGAAAGAATATATAGGCCTCTTTTAAGATACTAATTCAGTTCTGCATGTATTAAGTGCCTACTCTGCTAAGCTCTGGGGATATGAAGACAAAAACAAAAATGTCTGCCTTCAAGAAGCTTACATCTGCTAGGTACACAGATAAGTAAATACAAAAGAGAAAGAAAGTAATGGATGTAAAGGGCTCCACTCACATTTGGGAGGGATCAGCAAGGGCCTAGTGTAGAAGGTACAACTTTGATCTGAGCCTTGAAGGGAGCCAGGCATTCTGAAAAGCCAAGGGAAGGAGGGAGAGCATTCTAGGAAGAGAGGCTCTGCAAGGAATGATGGTGAAGTGTTATAGACAGGGACCATCAGTTTGACTGAGGTGTAGTGTGTGAGGATGGACCTGAGAGGGGGACAAAAAATGTGAAATCTTCCCAGAAGGGTAACTAGAACCTGACTGAAGGATTTCATATGACAGTGGGGAACCACAGAATCTTCCTGAGCAGGAGAGTGACACAATCATCCCTGTGCTAAGAAATATCCATTTGGTCTCCCAGGCTCCAATCTCTCTCTTCTCTAATTCATTTTTCATAAAGTTGCCAATTAGAAGGCTATTATAAGAGTCCAGGAGAGGGCCTGAACTAGAGTGGTTAATGGAATTAAGTGTGTGTGGATGGGTGTGGGGGAGAGGGGGATGTGACATGTAGGTTATACCTTCTCAATAAGCTTTGGCCACTGATTGGATATAAGGGGTAGGGGTGTGATGGAGAGAGTGAGGAATCAAGGACAAAGTCAAAATTGCAAACCTGACTGACTGCAAGGAAAGTGGTGCTCTCTACACACAGATAAGGACAGATAGAAAAAGGGATAGGTTTGGGGGAAAGGTAATGAATTCCATTTTGGATAGCTTGAGTTTGTCTTTGGGGCATCCAGGTGGAGATGTCTACCAAGGAGTTGGTGGCTTACTTCTCAGAAAAAAAGAAGAGCTCTAGATAGTCAGGTTTCAGTCATCTGCATAGATATGAGAATTGAACCTATGGGACCTGACAAAATGATTGAGAGAGGATGTAGAGAATGAAAAGGATCCAGGACAAGAGAGCAGCTTGAGTGGTAGGGCCAGAAATTGGATTGTAGGTGGTTAAGAAATGAGTGAGAGGTGAGTAAATGTAATGTAGACTGCTTTATTCTTGAAATTTGACTGTGGAAGGGTTCAAGATTTAATGATGATGATGAGGTCAAGTGAATGATTAATTCAAACCACACTTAATCCAAGATATATGTGCTGATGGACCAGTTCTTTTGATGTTCTCTGATACCTTAGATACAGTTTTTTGTCTTTTTGTTTTTGCTTTTTGGAGGGCAATTGGGGTTAAGTGACTTGCTCAAGGTTACATGGCTAGTTTTTGCGTTAAATTTCTGAGGTCGCATTTGAACTCAGGTCCTCCTGACTCCAGGGCTGGCTCTGTATTCACTGTGCCACCTAGCTGCCCCAATAATTTTATAATCTTTTTTTTTTGGAGGGCAATTGGGGTTAAGTGACTTGCCCAAGGTCCCACAGCTAGTTTTTGTGTTAAGTGTCTGAGCCCAGATTTGAACTCAGGTCTTAATGACTCCAGGGCCATTGCTCTATTCACTGTGCCACCTAGCCACCCCACCTTAGATGTGTTTTGCTGAACTTGACCTTTAAAAAAATTGGATGGTGGCATTTGCTGAAACAAATTTCCATTATTTCAATATATTGTAATATAAATCAAGAAGATTCTTAAGTTCACTTAAAAGTGAAGACTAGCCTTGTTAAGCACTACTTTAATAGCAATTTTCATTTAAATACTGAATGTGTTTGTTACAAAAGATTATTTGTGAGTAGTTAGGGGAATGGTGAGTATTGGCAGCTAACCTGAGTTCACTAAGAATAAGTCATGCTAAACAAATTTCACTAACTTTTTTATGGAGTTTCTACTTTTGTATATTGGGAGAATATTGTATCTGTATTTCAGAAAGGCCTTTGGTAAAATCCCTCATGATATCTTTGTGGATAAGATGGGCGAATATGTAGGTTGGACAGTGATTCTATAAGGTTAGAAGGATTTGTAGCTGGTAGAATGATTATATTTTATCTTGATTAATGAATGAAAATAAATATACAAAGTAATGAAGCTGGGAAGGTGGAATTCTCTCTAGCGATAGAGCCCTGTCTTTTGGCACTGTGTTGGTCACCTTTTTTTTAATTGGATATTTAGATGAAGAGGTACATGATTAACTAAAATGTTTTGATGACACTAAACTGCTAGGGTTAGCCAGTATTCCAGAACCATAATTCAAAAGAGTAGCAATAGACCAAACAGTGGACTAAAACTAACAAAATGAAATATAATTGAGAGTATCCGTTATCATTGAAAAAATCTAATATCCAGGATATATATGTGTGTGTATATACATATATGCATACATATATACATACACACATTTCCATTTCCCAGTAGCAAGTGTTCAGAAGATATTAAGTTTTTGAAAGAAGAATTTCAAACTGTAAGTATTCCAAATCGAAAATGGAAATTAAACCAATTCTGAGGTTTTACCTCACATCCTACAAATTGGCAAATAGGAACAGTCATTGGTGAAGGATTATTGGGAGTTATTGGTTAAGCTATTAATTGGTCCAGCCATTCTGGATAGTAACTAGATAATTGTGCTAGAAAAGTAATAAAACTCTCCTTACCAACTGATCCAGTGATCACGTTATTGATCATATACCCTAAGGAAAGTTAAAAAAAAAAAAAGATGGAAAGAAAAGTTACATGAATACCAAGATATTCATAGCAGCATTCTTTGTGGTATCAAAGATCTGAAAACAAGTTAGGTGCCCATTAACTGGGAAATGGCTGAAAAAAATCTGATAAATGATTATTGGACAGTAAGAAATGGTAGATGAGCAATTCAGAGAGTCTTGGGAACTTTTATGTGACTTGATGCAAAGTGAAGTATGCCCCCCAAAAGAATTAATATGTACCACTCAACAAGGCCTGGTACATAGAAGACACTTAATATCTGCTTATTGATGTGAGTATTCACTAAAAGGAAGCTGAGTAATAGAAAAACCATTGAAGATCATGGAGAACAAATAATGAAACATATCCCTTTAGTCAAGAGAGGTGGTGAATTATGAAAACAGAATCATACATGTATGGTTTAGTGGGATCTCTGTATTGGATGTTTTTGTTGATTTCATTTTTTGTTTGCTTACAAGGGAGGGTCTAATATGAAAGAAGAGGGAGGTTGTTCTCCCCATGATATGATAGTCTAAAGAAAAAAATCATTTAAAGATATTTTTAGAAAACATAATGGGAGTGTATGTAGTATTTTTTATGTAGCATATTTTAGGTTAAAAAACTTACCTGTGCCATTATAGGATGGAGACAAACCTTATTTGACACTAGTCAAAAAAGACCTTGGCCTATTAAATTATATCAGTAGAAATAAAGGGTCCTGAACCAGGCAAGTGATAATCACTATTCTAGTTAAATCAGACCATATCTGTAATATTATGTTTAGTTCTAGGCACCATTTTATGAAGGCTTTTACTTTAATCTAAAATAGGAAACAAATGAGGACTAGGGAGTACACTTGACATAGACACATATGTTAGCTTTATGTGAGGAAAAGCTTGAACAAGCTGAGTTGTCCTGAAGTAGAATGAACTACCTTATGCAGTAGTGAGTTTCTTACTTTAAATTCTAAGATTCTTGTTTATTAAAAGCTCATCTAGGACTTTCCAAAAAGGAGCTTCAATCCTTTATTCCATTAATAGTGTGGAAATAGTATATTCTTTTAAAAAGGTTATGTAACTCAAACTTTAAACGAGACCTACTTTTCACCCTGTTAAACCCAGACAGTTTTACAGTATTTCAAATAGAGGAGAGTTAAAAGGAGTTGAGAATATTTTCACGTAATCAAAAAATGCACTCTCTTGCTTTGCGTGGTACATGATGAAATAACTTTTGAGATTGCTGAAACATTTCATTTTTACTAAAATCTGTTAATTACTAATATTAGAAATTGCTATTTTTTACATTAAATCATAATTTTAAAAAATTAGATCTGTACTAACTTGCTGAATATTCATTAGAGATCGCAATTAAAATGCCTAACTGCTTGAGAAGGAATTTTTAAAAGTATGCAATTGTACCAGAACTGGCCTACATAGGAAAGAACACTGCATAAGAATTATCTAGAAACAGTTTTCTAAGTCATTTATGCTAGTCAGGTTTTATTTGAATGGAAGTTTCAAGTGTAACTGAGAATTTTTCCAATGTGTCATTTTTAAAAATAGTTTTCCTCCCTTTATTGTTTTTTATGTTGTGTTAGTAGTGAACAGTAGAAATGAGAAGAACATAGTAGACTTTCCTCTTAAAAGTTCTTTGATGGTTTAAATCTCTTGTGATCTGTCATATAGGCCTCATTGGAGGTAAATGATTTTGCAAAGCCCTGTGCGTAGAGTCAGGAACACCTACATTCAAGTCTGGCCCCAGATACTTACCAGTTGTATGACCCTGAGCAAGTCACTTAATCTCTGTTTGTCTCAGTTTTTGCGGTTGTAAATGAGGATAATAATGCACCTATTTCACAGGGCTGTTGTGAAGATCAAATGACATCATATTTATAGAAGCTCTTAGCACATTGCCTGGCACATAAGAGGTGCTGTGTAAACATTTATTCCTTCCTTTCTTCTTATCATCCCCTCTAAATTATAATTAATAATGAAAGGGAGCGGGGATATTGATAATCAGTAAGTTGTCATGGACACATGTAGAGTAGACCCTACCAGGGGTGGGGAACCTGTGGCCTTGAGGCCACATGTGGCCTTTTAGGTCCTTGGGTGTGGCCTTTTGGCTGAGTTCAAGTTTTACAGAATAAATCCTTTTATTAAGGGGATTTGTTCTGTGAAGTTTGGATTCAGTCAAAGGGCTGTACTTGAGATTCTAGTGGGCCACATGGGCCTTGAGGCAGCAGGTTCCCAACCCCTGCATCTAGACTAACAGTATAGCACTGGGGAATAGGTGCAGAAATGAATTAGACCGAAGAATAGACCTGAAAGCTGGTGGTAAAGGTGAAGGCAACATGTCAGATTAGTAGCAGAGAGTGGAATGTTTGTATGAGTATCAATCACCAATGGGTCTAAAGATGAAATAGACAAGGTAAAAAAGCCTCTAATAGTAAGGTCACGTGACAAAATAGACTTAGACTCCAAGAAAACAGAATGGACATTAGGGATCAGAAATTCCAATGCCAGAGATTAGATTCTAAACAAATAAACTTGATATTAAGTGAATAAAATTTAGTCGGGAGTTCAGATAGACAATCACAAACTCAGATTGAACATGTGCATGACCCATCTACCAAAAGACTGATAGTTGATCTCTGCGTAATTCCAGAACTTTTAGTAATTCCTACAGAGGTAGGTCCTTGCCTTCAGCCTTGCATGTTGCTATATAGAACATTGGAAACAGGGCCTAGAAAGGAGTTTTATGGGTTGAGGAAAGTGAAGGGAAGCAGCTGCTTCTGACACTAGCCTTCAAGGAGTTTATATTTTGGAAGATATACATATGTGTGTGTATGTACAGATATGTGTGTATGTATGTATGTGTGGGTGTGTGTATATATATATATATGCAGTTCATAAGTCTTTCTTGTCTTTTTATGCTATGTGATCTTTGTCTATATTTTTGTATAATTTCATCTTAGAAGAGCCATTCACTATGCTGGAGGCCTTCCTTTCTGGTTCTGTTAACATTTTGTGAATGCTAGTGCAACACTTGGGCTGCCTGTTTTGTTTTTTATACCAAATTCTTACTAAATGACTGGCCCACCTCCTTTTCTGATGGCCTTGAGCAACCTGCTTAAATCAGCTGTGTCTTTTCATTACTCTTTGTATCAATGGTAAAATATTGGTGTTAAAAAGATAAGACTTGTGTTTCAGGGAACCAGTTGAGATCATGGAAATGCTCTGCAGCTTTCCACTTGAAATAACAGCCTGATCTGCCCTTTGCTTCTGGGCCCAGCCACTTGTAGTACCGGTCTAAGATGTGTGTACTTAATAGACTAACATTCAGCTACATGTTATAATCTGGGCAGTGTGTTAGCCACTTTGTTTTTTTATATGTGGAAATTTACACTGATTTCTTCAGTGAAATGGATCTTTATTCAGAAGGCCCTTTAGTGTGCTAGGGCCTGAGGTCATTGGAATAATGATAGCTGCAAATATGAACATCAGTTGAACTTTTCCATCAATTGGTGATTCCCTTCTTTGAACTTTGAATAGGATATCCTCCATAACACCAGTGAGCATTGGTGAACTTAAATACCTCGATATTTTATTGCTTCATGTTGATACTCATTAGATTTATTAAAAAGAAAATTTTATCTCTAGTCTCATCTGTTGGGGAGTTTTATATGGCCTTAACATGTAGTATATATAGCTTATTTGATAATATTCTATATTGTAGTATATACAGCTTATATTCTAGTATATATAGCCTATTAAGTCTTCATTTTGCCGTACCTAGTCTTTTTTTTTTAACCAAACAGTAAACACATAGTGAAGTGCTGTTTCCGTGTCTTGATGCAGCACATTGGAAACTTTGTTAGAATCCAAATGTGGTCGATGTATGGTCATTGATAGAACAAGTTTTACAGGGATCGTTTTTTGTTTGTCATCCTCCTTCCACTTTCATCCATGAATGCCCTCAGAATAATTTTACTTGAATTGCAAGATAAGCTTTCTCACCAAAGGTTCTTCCATCATCTTTCTCTATAAGTTTTTTTGCAAACAAACTTATGTTTTAAACTAGTGTTACTCTTAGCTGTTGTATCTCTGTTTTTTTGAAAGGAAATTATTTGCCAGCTAAGGTAGTTTCTAGGCTTTTTTTGTTCTCTATTTGGGGATTAATTTACATGGATTACATTTCTGTAGGACATTGTGATAGCTGTCACTCGTTCTGTTCTTTTTTTCTATTCCCTGTTTTGTTTTCTTTTGTTTCAGTAGCTTGTTGAGGTTGAGTTGGAGGTGCCTCAATATAAAATGACTCAATAACATGTTTTCTTTTTTAGTTCTAACTTGGTATTGATTTTGAGGTATTCTGTAACAAGTCAATGGTCTGAGTGTATATAGACTACCATAATTTGGAAGTGACTCCCATGTTTTTTGTGACATTGAATATGATTCCTGCCAAATGTCATCAAACTCATTTTGAACAGCTGTTAATTTCTTGCCTCAACTCAAATAGTTCAGACTGTTAGCATCTGTAATGTGGACTATTGCTGTAGCCTTCTAATTGCCTTTCTGCCTTGTCTCTCCACTGTTCATCTCCAGATGGCTTCTAAAGGGATATTCCTGAATTACAGATCTTGACCATATCACTGCTTTGATAAGTAATCTCCAATGGCTCCCTATTGCCTTATATGTAAATTATTTGGCACTTTAAAACTTTTATAATCCGGCTGTAGTTTATGTTTCTAAGCTTATTACATATTACCCTCTTTTATGCACTCTGAAGTCTAGCCATACTGGCCCATTTGCTCTTTCTACCACCTATAGTCCATCTGTCATTATCCTGTCTTGATTGTGCTCGCTCCTCACCTCTTCTTCTTAGGATCCTAGCTTCCTTCAAAGGTTAGCTCAAGTACCACTTCCTTCAAGAAACCTTTTCTGATTTCTCCCAGCTGTTAGTGCCCCCTTCCCATCATTATGTATGTATTTTGTTTTTAAGCTCTAATTATTGTATCTGATTAGGAGGATGTAAGCTCTGTAAGAGCAGGAACTAAATCACTTTTGTATTTGAATCTTCAGCACCTAACAGTGTGTGGGTAATAGCAGTGCTTAATAAAATATTGTTGATTGATTGGTCAGGTGTCCCATAAAATGTTTCTTGTTGTCTTTGGATGCATGATAAAACCAGATTCATGAATTCCTTTACTTGCTTCTCCAAGAGGAGGACCATTGTGAGGTGAACTCCAAGAGGTGAACCATTCTTTTTTTTTTAATTGAATTTCTCTTTATTTTCCCATTTCATTTATAATGAGAATATCAAGCTTGATATTGTTCGGTTCGTTTGATCTTCTTATTGGTCATTGGGACAATAATCTCACATTTAGAGTACCAAATAGCTAAATTATTACTTTCAAAAATTTATGATCTTTATATATTCTGCCTTCTTTTCTCCTACTTGGCCACTGTTGTCACAGCAAAAGCCAAAGTGATCTCCCAATATGTAGTGCCATGTTGCATTTTACATTGTTTCATGGGTTAGTACCAATACACTGGTTATAATTATGTTTTAGGGAAATTATTCCGATGTAAAGTGATTCACAGGAGGAAGATGATTTAGAAAGATTGTTGTAATAACCATCTTGAGCCAGTGAGTAAAATGTTTAAAAAATCTTTTACATATTTGTCTTAGAATGTATTGTGATTACAGTAATGATTTTGAGGGGCCATACTTTTGTCTGACTGGTGACAAGAGTATGGTAACATCTCATTCAGTATTATCAGGGAATTAAGTATTCCACATATTTGAATTTTATAAGTAATAAAAGCTTAGCAAAAATTTTTAAAAGAACATTTTAATTGAATTCTTTCTAAAATGTATTAGACATATACTTCCCTTCTTAAGTAATATTGCATTATAATTCCTTCTTTCCAGAAGTATTAGAATCAACTCTTTAAGAGTTGTAATTTAGTACCTTAAAGGTCATTTGATTCAACTTTGCCTGCCTGAAGCATAAATTTCCTCTGCAGTATTCTTCGATAAATCACTTCAGCCTTTGCTTGAATACCTCCATTAATGAGGAACTCATCTTACCAAGGCATCCAATTCCATTTTTTGACAACTACATTTACGAAATATATGCACACATGTTATATATGTATGTATGTATGTATACACACATATTCTTTGTTTATATTGAACCAAATCAATTTTAGTCTCTTCTCTCTCTTCTTCCCCCTTCTCCCCACCTCCAATTCCCAACTTTGGTCCTAGTTCTTTTCTTTAGGCTCAAGAACACATCTAAATCTATCTTCCAGTTAATAACATCTTAAATATTTATGGACAGTGAACCCATCCAGCTTTCCCCTTAGTTTCTTTATTGGGCTGTCCATCCCAGTTTCAATTATTATTTTGTGCTGTGGTACAGCAATATTCCCAGTAATTGCTAAGATATGCTGAAATATATGAAATGGTCCCATATTACCACGCTTTTTTTTTCTTTTTTATAGTTTTTCTTTGTCATCATTGTTGTAAAGTATATGTGTGTGTGTGTGTGTGTGTGTGTGTGCATGTACCTTGTGTGATTCCTTTCTGCTTTGCTGCACGTAGGTTGGGAAAACAGATAATCTAACATAACATTAGGTGTCTAATAAGAACAGGCAGGCTCTATGTTAAGGGTCTGTGAGATTCCTACAAATGTGATGCATGAGCCTTTGAGGGATAAATTCTTTTACATCTATTTTGACAACTTAAAGACCGTTTTTTGCTTATTTCCTAGGGTTTTATTATGTGGAAATTTTTAGATGTATGGCCTCCAGTTAAGTGAGATATCGTTGTTTTCCTGTCACTAATACCTTGTGTTTTTATAGCCCTTATGTCTTGTTTGCCGAGGTAGATGATAAAATTTCTTTGTGTTCCCTGTCCTCAGTTAATCTCACTAATTTCTTATTCACAATAATGTGGGCAGATGCTATCTTTATTCTGTGATATCAATCTGTGTCTTTTCTTGGCTTTCATTTTTATTCCTTATATTACTCTGTGCTTCTGGCCTTGATTGTGAGGAATATCCCATCTTTCAATCAGGGTAGGAGTTGGATAAGGAGAGTCATTTGTCAGTCAGTAAACATTTATTAAACACCCACTGCGGGCCTGGCACTTTGATAAGTGATAGGGAGACAAAGAAAAGTAAAAAATAGTGCCTGCTCTCAGGGAGCTCTCCCCCTAGTAGGGGAGACAACATGTCAATTCCCATGGAGAGAAAAGCTATATAGAGGACAAGTAGGAGATAATCAACAGAGGGAAGGCCCTAGAATTAAGAGGAATTGGGAAAGGCTTCCTGTAGAAGGTGGGATTTTAGCTGAGACTTAAATGAATCCATAGAAACCTGGAAAAAAGAGAGAACATTCTTGGTTTGGGGGAATAGCCCTTGAAAAGGCCCAGAATCGAGAGAGATTTTGTCAAGCTCAAAGGGCCCTCAAATTTAGCCGTTAAAAATTTATCACCAAAGTGGTTTGGTTGTAAAAGCAACTATGGCATAATCTAAAAACTAGATTTTACTTGTTGAGTACTTTTTTTAGAGATAAAAGGCACAGTTAAATGAAGAACAGTATTAAGTTCTCATTTCTAATGTTCCATTTCATTTTAGTATATCTTTATTTTGGAAAACACCACAATTTTTTTTTAATTATGGCTTTTTTTATTATGGACCTCGAAAGCTGAGAGTAGCTGTGGTTACTTTATCTGAGAGCTTCCATTCCAAACTTATACCCTCAGCCTCCCACTAGATGAGGAATTCTTTCCTTTGCTTTGAAACCAGCCATAACTTTCTGAATTATAATGGCCCCATTGTCTTATGTAGCTACCTGTTAATTTAAAAAAAATTGGATAGTTTTGTAAGTTTAGTACAGCCAGATGACTCTGGAGGTGAAAGTGAGGCTGGTGACCTTGCACAGCCCTCCCTCACTCAAATCCAAGTCGACTGCAAGTCATGTCATCATTTTCCTGATATCATGGTCTTCTTCGAGAACAAAGGACAAACACACAACAAAAGACTTCAAACATATAATGAATTTGTACCATTTTGTAAAAAAATTAGGTTTTATTGTTCCTGTTTTAACTTAGATGAAAAAGTGCTTACATAACATAAGGATCATGGGCATGGAATATGTTGAAATTAATTTAGCTATGACATGAAAAGGAAAAAATAAGTAATGTTAAGCGGGAAAATATTTTCTAACATGAAGATCTATTACTCTCACCAACCCAAATAATAAAACTGATTTCAAGTCAGCAAATATTATGCTCCTCCTGTACAATGTACGGTGCTTGGGACTAAAGATATAAAAACAAAGCAAACCCTGCCCTCAAGGTTCTTACATTCTCTTCATCTCAAATAATTTTACTCTTTATTCCCCAGTTAAATAGTAAAGTGTTCATAAATCTTAAGGCTCGAAGGGACCTTATATCCAATTTAAATCTTTGAGTATGTAAGTCTTGGTAGCATTAGCAGGGAATCCACATGGATGTCCTGGGAGCCTGCTTCCTAAGACTTGACTCTATTAGTCCAGTCCCCTGATTCAACTCTGATTGATTAAATTAAGTGGTGTCTTTTTTTCCCTTTCATACTACTAAACTTCATATTTTAGATTTTTTTTGTGGATTTTTAAAAGTCATCACTTTAAAAGAATAACTTATTTTGACAACATTTGAGCCATTACAAAGGGATAATAAGGTATACTTTAGGGCCAATTGGAATTTAATCTGCCTTCTTGAAACAAAATGCTAGGTAGTAAGTTTTGGGCAATAAAGTGTCATGAAAAGAGTGTTGAACTTTTAGTCAGAAAAGACTTTGATTTCGATCTCACTTCTGACACTTATGTGGCTGGGGCAAATCTGACACTGTCACTTATTAGCTATGTGACTCTGGACAAGTAACTTCATTTCCTTAACTGTAAAATGCTAAGTGATCTAATATTTCTTCTCATTCACAAACTATGGTCCTATAATCTGTTGAAATTGGTGCTTCTCTTTTCCCAGACAGGAATGGGACTGAGATATAACCAAGCTGTGCTAATTTTAAGTCACTTCTCATGTTAGGTTGGCCCTAATATAATATAACCTTACTCCTGGTCTTAGTTAAACTAAAGAACATATTTCTTTTTTTTTCTTATAGCAGCTGAAATCTGCTGGAGTATTTTTTTCCTTAATGTTTTCCAGATTTATGCTTAAAAAAATTGGGAGTTGTGGATTTTCCAAGGAATATAATAACAATACCGGTTTGCATATCCTGAAGTTGAGCCCTAAAAAGCCTTTGTTTTTTAAAGCACTCCTCTCAGATAGAATACAAAGAAAAGCCCCTGTTTTCTAATGTTAACTTATTTCTATTAGTGGTTGTTATATTAGCTGTGCATTTGAGCATTTGCCTGCTTCTCTGTTCAGAGCTAAAAAATTGTACAAGCTCATTGAAATGGGAGCCTCTACTGTTGTTTCAATTGAAGGTTCATACTGCTTGACGGAACAGATCTTAGACCAACAGGTTTAATGAGCTGT
Organism: Petaurus breviceps papuanus; assembly: GCF_028583685.1. Lineage (NCBI taxonomy): Eukaryota > Metazoa > Chordata > Mammalia > Diprotodontia > Petauridae > Petaurus > Petaurus breviceps. The sequence continues at coordinate 10,335,757 of NW_027187419.1, read as the reverse complement.
TTAGGAGCTTACTTGAATATAGTACCACCTAGCTGCCATAAGAGGTACATGAATTGTGAAATAACAGAAAGGTAATGTGCTTACAATAGTGGCAGTATGTTACTAGACTATCCCAGTATATTTGCATTCTTTACCATCTTTAGATGGTGAAAATTTAATATAAATATATATTTAAGTTGTATATGTAAGCATACACACAGAGACACACACATGTAAGATATCCATCTCCAAGGGGAAAATTAACCATCCTTAGAATTAAGTAAAAATTTAACTGATTAAAAAAGCTTTTTTCCTTTCATTAATTTTTAATTATAATATTCTAAGAATAATTAACACTCTTCCAGATGTATTTACTATGGTAAAATTCGGTCACCATATTCAGGATATGGGTCCCCTGATTCAATGGGAACTAATAATTTAAATATGCCTATAGTTTATTAAGTATATTATGATAAAATTTATCTTTAGTAATGAAATCTTAAAATCCATAAGATTGATTGTTTTCCATATGAAATTAGACCTGTCAGCCCAAGCTACAAAATGAAATCCTTCATAAATGCTTTCTAGAATAGAAAGCTTAGACTTTTTTTACTTGAAAATGAGGAATAAGAACAACTGCGACAACTCTTTGTAACAGTAAGGTAGGTTTCCTAGTACTTAAATATAATAAAATGGAATGTTTCTATACTTTAAAAACAGAAATAGTTGCATTCTTTTCAAAATATATCAGGATAGCTGTGATTTTGTATTCACGGGGGGAAGGGGAGATAGAAAAGGAAACCAGTGAGATTACTTTTTCCTAGCTAAAGATGAAATGAGATTTTTTATGTTTCCATTGATCATGCAGCACAGTTTGTATTGGTATATTAAAAAGAGTTCATTGGTATGTTAAAATTACAGACACACACACGCACAGAGCCATATATATATTTGGCCAGGAACCAAAGGTGTGGTGACAGGAGTAACTTTTTTTCTCCTGACTTGATTAGATGCTTCACTTTTCTCTTGGAATAGAAATTAGATTTATAATTAGAGGTTTCCTAACAAAATGTGAAACTTCAGACCTTCTGGCTCTGCATGATTGTTATAAACATATGTGTTGTTTTTTCATGATCATTTTTGAAACTTTCTTGCTTAAAGATTTCAGAGGAGTAACTTTTGAATAAAGGATTTTAGGATTGTGGGTCATCCTAGTTCTGCAATTTCCATCCTCAGAAAAAGAGTTAAAAATAATGGTGATAGCTTTGATTTATAGTACTTCAGAGGTTCAAATACATTATCTCATTTAATCCTTACCACAGATTTTTGTGATGTAGGTCGTGCAACTATTGTCCCTGTTTTACAGATGAAGAAATTGAGTCCTTAAAAGTTGAAGTGATTGGGGGTGGCTAGGTAGAGCAGTGAATAGAGCACTGGCCCTGGAGTCAGGAGAACCTGAGTTCAAATCTGGCCTCAGACACTTAACACAAAAACTAGCCATGTGACCTTGGGCAAGTCACTTAACCCCAATTGCCCTCCAAAAAGCAAAAAAAAAAAAAAAAAAGGTTAAGTGACTTGCTTGTGCTTACATAGATAATAAATGTCAGTGCCAAGATTTTAGGGCAGGTATCTTCACTAAATTATTGGAGTCAGGAAACTATGGCCTTGCCCACTTGTTTTTGTATGGTGGGCAAACTAAGAATGGTTTTTACATTTTAAATTTTTCTTAGTTCTGGGTCTGTTAAAAAACAAGACAGTGAGACAGATTTGGCCATGGGCAGTAGTTTAGTTTGCTGACCCTGACAGTCCCTTGCTTTTTAGACCATAGCATGTTGCTACTTTGGGGTTTCAAGTTACCTAAGTATTTCCTTACATGTTGAGTCTAATCTGCCTATTTTACTTCTGTTAACATAAACATTCGTAAAATTATGTGAGTGTAATTGGATTTTTACATTTAAGAAGAGTACAAAGGAATTGATGGTAATTCATAATTCATTCGTAATATTTTTAAATTGGAAATACTCCATTGGCGTCCCACAGTGGATGTGAAGGAATGAAATGTATCAAACCAGAGATAGAGTTAACTTCTGTTACATAGGAAATTACATGAGGCCAAAGCCAGAGGAGCTAGTAGAGTAGAATCAAGGAAAATTTCCTTTACCTGACAGTTTAGAATGTATGTGATGATCTCATAGAGACACACACCTAGAACTTGAAGGAATTTGAGATGCCATCAAATCCACTCCCTTCCCATTTCATAAATAAGGAAACTGAGGTCCATGTGAGTTCAGTGACTCTCCAGAGCCCATAGAGGTAGTAAGTGGCAGAGGTGGGCTTTGACTCCAGAGCTAGAGGGCTTTGCATGGAACCACAGTGATGTTGCGGCTTCTTGATTTGCCTTTCTCATCTCTTACTGTGGAGTATGATAGACTATCCCAGAGTTTGGTGGGTTCCTTTCTGCCTTCTTTCTCTCTTCCTTTTTGCAATCAGTAAAGGTTCCTAAATGAATTTAGACAGACTTATTTGTTTATTGAAATGTGGGGAGAGAATAGGTACAACCAATACAGTCTAAGCAGAATTTTGCAGACCAAATGATTTTAGAAAACTCCTTGCAAAGTAACATTTAGGCATCACTCTACTACACAGGGGTTCTTGTCATTTGTATGAAGCACAGTGCCATTACAAGCACCTCTCCTCCCATCATCTCCTTCATGCTTGCCTGTGCTGTTGAACAGAACTGAACGGGAGGAAATCCTGCTTATTGGGTCATTTGAAAAATTATGATGATTTCATCTGAGCCCCCAGTCACAAGGAATATCTATATTTCATTGATTTCTTAGCCCACTCACTACACTGCTTGTTCCAAACCCCTTCTCAGACCTCTCACACCTTGGCTCTCCTCTCAGCTGAAGATCTTACCTCATATTTTACTAACAAAAGAAAAAGCATCTTCTAAGAACTTTCTCTTCTCATATCCCTCTGATATCATCTCCTCCATCTCCTGCTTCACTTCAGTCTCTGAAGATGAGGTGGCCCACATCTTTCCCCTAGATATCCCAATTATCTCCTCCATTTCTAAATATTCTTGACAAAGCCCTATACACTAGATGCCTCCCATTTCCTCTCCTCTTCCTTTCTTCTAAATACTTTGCCATCTGGTTTTTCACCTTATCATTCAACTGAGCTACAGCCTCCAAAGTTACCAGTGATCTTTTAAATACTATTAAAACGGCCCTTTTTTCAGCTATCATCTTCTTGAACTCTTTGTGGCATTTAGCACTGTTGCTGCCTTCTCTTCCTAGATATTTTCTTGTTTTGATCTATATTCTTTCATCAACCCCCAAGGATTCAATTATTATCTCTTATGTAGATGCTTCCCATATTTATTTCAGTCCTAGTCTTTCTTCAGAGTTCCAACCCCACATCATCAGTTGCCATTTGGACATTTCAAATGAGGTGTCCTATCATTGTCTCAAACTCAGCATGTCCACAGCAGAGCTCATACTCTTTTCAACAGTCTTTGACTCCAGTTAAGATGGGAACAGATATAGTGATTTGTCCTCAGTTGGCATAATAAGTTAGCTGAACCTAGGACTTTGCAACTTTTCTAACTACTATTTAAGGTTCTATAACATACTGCCCTGAACGAATGTGGTTCTTCAACTGTTTGCAGTGCTTTTTCTGAGAAAATAGGTGATAACTAGGTTTTTTTACCTATCTTGATCTCTGAATAGACTTGAATTAGTAAAAGGTGTGTTTAAGGATGACTACCTAAATAAACCACAAGTGGGAATTCTTTAATGTACTTTTTGGGAACAACCTGGATTAAAAAAAAGTCTGTGCTGTGTGTTAAGGAAACTCATAAAATCAATGAGTTCTTTCTAAATATTTAGATTAACTGAAGCATAATGCAATTCTGTAAACTCTGACCAGTGTTTTTAAAGAAAGGTTAATTATATTAATTTTGAGAATGCTAGGTAGTTAATATAACCATTACAGAAATTCTTTTTGTAAATTATCTTGGTCTAGAAAATTAAAAGTCACACCAAATTTTATGGATCCACATATTAATTGAATCATACCAGTGACTTAAAATTTATTTATTGAAGAATGATGAAAAGGATGTGTGGGAGGGTGAGAGGTGTTAATGTCAGTTAAAAAACATTAAAGGGCTGCTATATGCCAGGCACTGGGGTTACAAAGAACCGCAAAAGAACAGTCCCTACCCTCAAGGAGCTCCCAGTCTAAGAGGGGAACACAACACATAAAAAGAATCTGAAAAAGGTAAGGGTGGAGAAGTGCCTAGTTAGGGGTATGATTTAGCCCTGTAACCAGGTGGGAAATTATGAGATGACTGCTGTATTTAAGTTGAGAATCAGGGAGGAGCTCTCCAATGTCCACACTCAATCCTTTCCCATCAGAGGCAGTGAGGGGCTCCAGAGGCCAGGAGTACTGAAGAGGTATAAGTTAGGAGATGATTTGCTAGGGCAGTTAGCTTTATTGTCTTAATTATTGTCATATGACCATTGTAGCCCCCTTATTTGCCTAACCCGTGTGAGGTTTGGGTGAGAATAAGTTTAAGTTATATATTAATCATGGTGATATCGCTTGGGCTAATTTGATTGTAATTCATCTGGTTGGTGAGGACCTTCTTTCTGAATTAGGTTGCTTCAAGCTTTCTTACTTTATCTGAATAACTTGTCTTCTGCCTGGCTTCTATAAGATCAATTTCATTATTTTGAGTGGTTCCGTTCAATCTGATTATGTATTTTAGTGTGGACTTACCTAAACAGATGCTAGTCCTTGGGGCTTACCTCAGAGATTTATGTCACTTTAACAGCTCGAGAGACCCAAGAATATTGTAAATTGGAACATGTTTAAGTTAGATGCAGAATTTCACTATTTCTGGTTATGGGAGTGAGCAAATAAAGACAAACAACCAATATATATACTATTCCTGTACTTTTATATTCACATATGATTGATTGCTTATCACACTGATCATTACCCTTCCATCACTTGACCTTTCTGTTCCTTGTGCCTCTCTATTTGTTAGCTTAAGTGTCAAAGGACTTAATTGAAGAAGGTAGCTTGGTTTAAAGCAGAGTTGTCAAACTTGCTACAGGTGCGCAACCACAAAACTACTGAATGTAGCTGAAACCAGATTAAAATGTAATTGGGAAATGCTTAACTAAATAAAATATAAATAAACAAAAATACAGTAGAATATAGGTAATGTTAATTTGTGGTTCTCTAAGTAAACATGTGGCCCATATTTATATTTGAATTTGACACCACTTTTGTAAAGGGATTTAGGAAATTTAGGTTTGAATCTTGGCTCTGCCTCAAATTTACTGTGTAACTTTGGTCAAATTAATTTCACCCCTTGGGGCATGTTTCATCATGTTTAGATGAGGAGGTATAGTCAGTGATCAAGATGGTCTTTCAGCTCTAAGATTTTATTGTAACTGATTTTTCTTTACTCTGTGCTGAAATGATTTTGCTTGACAATTAGCATGATCTCCCACAAGGAAGCTTCACCCTTCTTCCTGCACTGTACACTATGGTTTTCTTAGTTCTCATATAGTTTTCTTATATTTTTCATCCCATTTCTCCTACCATCCTTTTCTTTTGTTAGAGAAGTATAGTTTACCCAAGAAAAAATGAAAAGTCAGAATAAAACAATCACCTAGACTGGGAATGTTCACTTTAATTCCACATATTTATTCAGATTTACTGACCACCTACTATGTACCAATATTGTGCTTAGCAATTCACAAAGATGAATGCAAAACAGTTCTTGCTTAACCAGAGTTATCACATGCACTAAAGTTATGGAAATGAGAGTGCAGTAATAGACTAGTTCAATAGTAATAATAGAGAAATTGCCCTGGAAGTTCCCAAAAAGAAGAGAAATGCTTCCTGCCAAGCCTGACCATGAGGAAAATACTTCATCGAGTATGTAGTCTTTGTCCTCTGGCTTGGAGAGAAGCAGCAGCTGAACCAAAGCATGTGGAAGGAAGTGAATTCTGTACAGAAGAGGAATGGGGTTGATCCAGTCTCAGGCACATTGGGTGAATGAAGGGTGCTTAGACATCTAGTGTGTATAAAAGGGAAAAGAGGAACACAGGGATAATCTAGACTCCTGAAAGACAAAGTAGGAAAGATGAACTGAGACCAAGTCATAAAGGATCCTAAATAAATGCCAGGGTAAATAGTTCAGACTATTTGGTAGGAAATAGGGGATCTTTGAAGTTTTTCAGCAGTGATAATATGATCAGAATTGTACTAGATTTCAGTCCAGTATCAGGAAAACTAACACTAATTGCTGTTCAGAAGTGGAGTGGCTTTTGTAGGGGTAAAGAGCTCCCCATCATTAGAGGTCTTCAAGTGGACGCTAAATTGCTGAGTCAATTTGATAGGGCTTTATTAAGAAGCTCATGGTCTAATGGGAGACACTATCTACAAACAAACCGTACAAACAAGATATAGGGTGAAGTGGAGATAAATCTCATGGGGGAGACACTTGTTTGTGACCTTGGGGGATGTATTGTTTAGATGTAGAATGGATTAGGTAACTTCTGAGGTCCCTTAAAATACTAATATTCTTTGATTATGTGAAGATTAATCTGACTGCAACACTGAGGGATGGATTGGAGTAGGGCAAGATTAGAGACAGGGATAGCAATCAGAGCAATGGTAGGAATGGATATGAGAGAAACAAAGATGGGTCTAGCCGTACTTAATGGTAGACTGGATGTGGGAAAGGCTAATTAGTGAGAGGGAGGAATCAAAGAGGATGCCAGAGTTTAGAACCTCAGTGGTAGGGAATATTCTGGTAGCATTAATAGATAAGAAAAATCAGGAGAGAGTAGGTTTGGAGGGAAAGCTGATGAATTTAGGACATATTAATTTTCTGAGGGTCAAGAAATAAGTTACTTGAGTCTTCAATCCTGCCAGACCAGCCTTCTTGCTTGTTTCTCACATAGGATATTTCATTTTCTGTCTCCATGCCTTTTCCCCCATACCTAGAATGCCCTTTCTCCTCCCCTCTACCTCTTAGAATCCCTAGTTGCCTTCCAAATTCAGCCCCCATAGCAATCCTACATGAGGCCTTTCCTGATTCCCCAGCTGCCAATGTCCTTTCCCATTGCCATGTACTTATTTTGTATGTATTTTATATGTCCCTATGTGTGTCCATGTTGTTTCTCCCTATAGAATGTAAGCTCCTCAAGTGCAGAAACTGATTTGTTTTTGTATTTATATCACCATTAGCATAGTGCCTAGCCCATACTAGGTTCTTAATGAATACTTATTTATTGACTAATATATTTTTTGCCCAGTATTCAATGGGAAATATGAGACTGAAGTTCAGTTTGGGGCTAAAGATAAAGATTTGTTGATCATGTGTATGGAAATTATATTTGAAGCCATAGGAGTCGATTGAGGTTATTAAGGGAGACACTGTAGAAAGAAGAGACCAAGACTGAGGTTAGAACTCTGAGAAGAGATTAAAGGGGTAGAAAGAGGAAGAACTAGTAAAGAAGATAAAACAGGAAGAGACTACTTCAAAAAGGAGAAGGGGGTAGCTGGGTTAGAGTGGTACTTACCTTGAAACCCTGCTACTTGGGAGGCAGAGGCTGGTAGATATCTGGAGCTTGGCAGCTCTGAGTAGCACAGGGCTAAGACTACTGGGTATTTATACGGAGCTCAGCATTTATGTGGAAGGCCATGAGTTTGGCTGAGAAGAGGTAAACTTTCCCAGGTTGGAAATGGAGCAAGTCAAAGCTCTCTTGCTGATCAGAGTGTGACTGGCTATGGTAAGTAGCTCCTGAATTTCCAACCTAGCCGAGATGGGGAAACCCAATCTAGTAAGAAAAAAAATTAAAAAGGAGGAGGTGGTCCCCTCATGTCAAGCACAGCAAAAGTTTATATAATTATAAGGATTCTGAAGCCTGAATTATATGCTTGCTGCCTTATTAACATTTGTTAAATATGTTGTTGTAAATTATCTATTTGATATACTGTACTAATTAGAAGTAAAAAGGACCTTATAAACATTATAGGACAAATATGCAAGAGTATATTTAAATGAATTTGCATAAAAGGAATTATATACTAGTTTTAGCTTATAATTCTAACATGTACAATCTTTTAAAATATATATGCATGACATGTCATTACTTGTAATTTAGTTTTTGTGATCTCTTTTCTCAGAAGATATATATATAAATGGGAGTGTCCTACATTTCTCCCAAAGAAACATTTTAGTTTTTTAAGAATGATTAGTATAGGATTTCAGTTTGTAATCATATCATTTATAGTGGTTGATTCTGCCAAATGAGACTGCCTCCCAGTGCAATACTTCTTTATTTTTGTTAGTTTATCACTAAAAAGGGATTGATGGGTGTGTAGAGAATTAAACCTTCACTTTTTAAAAAAAATGCATATTTTTGTTCTTAATTTAATACACACCAAGGAATAAAAATGGAAAAAAGATTATATGTGAAACCTTGATTTTCTGCTATATAGAACATGATTTTTTGAGTATGTAATAAATTTAACATGTTACTTTAAAAGCTTTCCTTCTTGTCTCTTTCCTTCTGAACTTCCATTTGTCCTCTTCTGTGCTTTAATTTTTTTAAGTTAGTATTTTATTTTCCCCCAGTTACATGTAAAAGCAATTTTTAACATTTATTTTTAAAACATTGAGTTCCAAATTCTTTCCCTTCCTCCCCATCCAACCCCTCACTCCCTAGTTGAGAAGGCAAGCAATTAGATATGTTATACTTATATGGTCATGCAAAACATATCCGTAATAGTCATGTTGTGAAAGAAAACATAAACAAGAAAAAAAAAAACTCAAGAAAAATAAAGTTGAGGGGCAGCTAGGTGGCACAGTGAATAGAACATCAGCCCTGGAGTCAGGAGGACATGGGTTTGGATCCGCCTTCAGACCCTTAACACAAAAACTAGCTGTGTGACCTTGGGCAAGTCACTTAACCCCAATTGCCTTCCAAAAAGCAAAAAAAAAAAGAAAAAGAAAGTTGAAAAAAGTATGCTCCAGTCTATATTCAGACACTATCAGTTCTTTGTATGGGCATGGATAGCATTTTTCATCATAAGCCCTTCAAAGCTGTCCTGGGTCATTTTATTGCTATGAAAATCTAAGTCATTCACAGCTGATCATCTTACAATATTGCTGTTACTTTGTACACAGTACATTTCGCTTTACGTCAGCCCATGCAAGTCTTTCCAGGTTTTTCTGAGAGCATCCTACTCATTTCTTATTGTACGATAGCATTCTATCGTGATTACATACTACAACTTGTTCAGCCATTCCCCAATTGATGGGCAGCCCCTCAACTTCTTATTCTTTACCCCCAGAAAAGAACTGCAACTAAATATTTTTGTACATATAAGTCCTTTTCCTTTTTGTTTTTTATCTCTTTTAGGATATAGATCTAGTAGTGGTTTTGATATGTCAAAGGTATGCATGTTTTTATAGCCCTTTGGACATAGTCCCAAATTGCTCTACAGAGTGGTTGAATCAGTTCACAATTCCAACAGTGCATTAAACTCTGATTTTTCCCACATCCCCTCCAACATTTGTCATTTACCTTTTCTGTCCTGTTAGCCAATCTAATAGGTATGAGTAGTACCCCAGAATTGTTCTAATTTGCATTTCTCCAATCAATAGGGAGTTAGACTACTCTTTCATATGGCTGTAGATAGCTTTGATTACTTCATATGAAAACTGATCATATATTTTGATCATTTATGAGTTGGGGAGTGGCTCTTATTTTTATAAACTTGACTCAGTTTTCCGTATGTTTAAGAAATGAGGCCTTTATCAGAGAAACTTGCTTCAAAATTTTCCTTACAGTTACTACCAAAAACAGCATTTACCTCCATCCTATCCCCCCACCATTTATTCTATTCTCTCTGTCCTTTCACACTTTCCGTCCTCCAAAAGTGTTTTGTTTCTGACTACTTGATCCCCTAATCTGTCCTCCCTTCTGTTGCCACCTCCCTTTCTCTTATTCCCTTCTCCTCCTGTCTTCCTCTTTTCCTATAGGGTAAGTAAAGTAGATTTCTCTACCCACTTGAATGTGTATGTTATTCCCTCTTTGAGCATTTCTGATGAAAGCAAGGTTCACTCATCCCCCCCACCTCCCTCCACTGTAAAAACTTTCTCTTGCCTCTTTTATGTGAGACAATTTATCTCATTATACCTCTCCATTTCTCTTTCTCCCAATACATTCCTCTCTTCCTTAATTTTATTTTTTAGATATTATCCCTTCATATTCAACTCACAACTGTGCTCTCTCTCTCTCTCTCTCTCTCTGTCTCTCTGTCTCTCTCTCTCTGTCTCTCTAACTATTAGGGTAGTTAGAAGGAATAGATATATATATTATTATATATATTAATATATATATATTCCTTCTAACTACCCTAATAGTGACATAGTGAGAAAGGTTTTATGAGTTACAAATATCATCTTCCCATGTAGGAATGTAAACATTTTAAACTAATTAAGTCTCTTATGATTTCCATTTCCTGTCTACCTTTTCATGTATCTCTTGAGTCTTGTATTTTCAACTCAGATTTTTTTTTTTTATTCAGCTCTGGTCTTTTCATCAAGAATGCTTGAAAGGCCTCTTATCTCATCGAATGTCCATTTTTTCCCCTGAAAGATTATACTCAGTTTTGTTGGGTGAGTGATTTTCAGTTATAATTCTAGCTCTTTTGCCTCTGCAGTATCATATCCCAAACCCTCCAATCCTTTAATATAGAATCTGCTAAATCTTGTGTTAGCCTGACTGTGAGTCCATGATACTTGGATGGTTCTTTTTTGGCTGCTTGCAATATTTTCTCCTTGACCTCGGAACTCTGTAATTTGACTGTAATATTCCTGGCAGTTTTCATTTTGGTATCTCTTTCAGGAGGTGATTAGTGGATTCTTTCCTTTTCTGTTTTACCCTCTAGTTCTAGATTATCAGGGCAATTTTCCTTAACAATTTCTTGAAATACGATGTCTAGGCTCTTCTTTTATCATGGCTCTCAGCTAATCCAGTAATTTTTAATTGACCTTTTAATTTAAATGACCTGGATCTGTTTTCCAGGTCATTTGTTTTTCCAGTAAGATATTTCACATTATCTTCTATTTGTTCATTCTTTTCATTTTGCTTTTGTTTCTTGATTTCTCATAATTTATTGACTTCCATTTGCGCCATTCTAATTTTTAAGGAATTATTTTCTTCAGTGAGCTTTTGGACTTCCTTTTCAGTTTGGCTAATTTTGCTTTTTTTTTTCATTGCTGCAAAAACAAATTTTAATTTCTCTAGTTTGATTTAACATTGCTTTTAGTATAATGCTGACATCAGCTTTGCAGAGGGGACTTTGGAGGGATGTTCATAGCAGCAATGCCTGCAGCTCTCCTTTGGTTCTGAAGGCTCCCAGAGCAGCCAGTATTGCCTCATCAGATACATTCTTTAGGCCTTTCTGTGTGAGCACAGAACACTCCACGTATCTGTCAGTCTTAAGGTCTCGGGCAAATTTTTCAGCAGTCTCTGGAGGGATGGGCTTCTGTTTGTTCTTGGCAAGTTTTTCAGTAGTAGAAGGGTCATCTCTGAGATCAATTTGGGTCTCAGCAAGCATGAAAGGAGTCTTTGGACAGTGGTGAGTTATCTCTGGTACCCACTTTTCTTTCACATTTTCAAATGAGGATAGGGTTACCACTGAAAAACAGACAAGAAACACATCTGTCTATGGATAACTGAGCGGTTGTAATCTATCATAATCTTCCTGTCCTGCAATATCAAATAGTTCAAGAGTATATGACTCTCCACCAATCATAACCATGATTACATAGTTGTCAAATACCATTAGTACATATTCACATGGAAATTTGTTTGTTGTATATGAAATCAGAAGGCAGGTCTTACCAATGGCATCCTCACCCACAACAACACACTTAGTAGTCTTCCTTACTGAAGCCTTTTGGTATCCACTTTAAGTATTTCAAATCAATGTAATCTCATCTTCTCCCTCCAGTTCTGCTTTTTAAGGTATTCTTTTCCTCATTGACTTTTTTGTACCTCTTTTGTCATTTCGGTTAGTCTCTTTTTTAAGGTGTTATTTTCTTCACTATTTGTGTGTGTATGTGTATGTGTGTGTGTCTTTTAGCAAGCTGTTTACTCGTTTTTCACATTTTCTTACATCACTCTCATTTCTCTTCCCAAGTTTTCCTCTACCTCTCTTGATTTTCAGAATCCTTTTTGACATCTTCCATGGCCTGAGACGAATTCCTATTTTTCCTGGAGGCTTTGGATGTAGGAGCTTTGACTTCGTTGTCTTCTTCTAAGTGTGTGTTTTGATCTTCCTTGTCAGTGTAGCAACTTTCAATAGAGATTTTGGGGTTTTTTTTTTTACATTGTTTGCCCATTTTCCCAGCCTGTTAGTTGACTTTTAAATCTTTGTTAAAGTAGGGCTCTGCTTCCAGGGTTGAGAGCACACTGTCCCAAACTTCAGTAGTTTTAAACAGCTGTTTTGAAATATATTGTAGGAACTTGTAAGTTTTCCGTTCTTCCAAGGTGATATGATCTAAGGATAGGTGTTTACAGGCCCTCCTGGCCCGTGCTCTGGTCTGTGAGTGACCACAAGCACTCTTTTTCCATGGAAGTGTGAGGAGGGTTCCCCGTCCACTGCTGTCACAAGCTCTGCTGTTCTAGTGTTCCCCCTCACCCTGGGACTACCACTCAGATCCAAGTATGGGCAAAACAACAGAGTCCTGCCTCAGTGCTAGCAGAAAGACCCCTATAATCTCTTTCTGACCAGCTGTTTGACCCCTTTACCATCTGTGGGCCGAGAGCTCTGGAAGCAGCCACTGTCACTGCTGATTCAGCCACTCCTAAGGCTTATTCTTGGTTTGCTGTGTTTGGCTCTGTGCTGGCACAAGCCAGCACTGGACTATGTTCCCCTCATACCCAGGTGCGACAGACTTTTCCTGTTAACCTTCTTAGTTTTCTTTGGTGTCTGTGTGCTGAGAGGTCTGGAAACCACCAGTGCTACCACCGATTCAGTTGCCCTGACACCTTTGCCAGGCTTGCTGGGGCCTGGTCTACTGTCATAGCCTGCACTGGCCTGTGCTCTTCTCTCACCCTGGACAACAGACCTTTCCTACCCACCTTCCAAGTTGTCTAGGAGTAGAAATTTGTTTCACTTTGTCTTTTTGTGGGTTCTGCTGGTCTAGAATTTATTTACCATTATTTTAAAAAGAAATTTGGAGGGGCTCAGGGGAGAGCTTAGGTGAGTCCCTGACTTTATTCTGCTGTCTTATCTCCACCTCCCCTCTCTTCTGTACTTTTTTTGCTTAAATTATCTTCTTTTTCTAATTTGTTTTAGCAGCACTATCATTAGCTCCAAACCCTCCCCAAAAGAAAACCACAATGCTTGTAACAATAAGCATATTCTAACAAGAGAAATTCATACTGTTAACCAAAATGGATGCTTCATTCTGCACCTTGAGTTTATCAGACCTCTGTTAGGATGTGAGTTAACATCCTCAATCATCATCAGTAATCATGTTGGTCATTCCATTGATCATAATTTTTAAGTCTTACTAAGTTTGTTTATTTTTAATTTTATAGCGTTGTTCTGGTTCTGTTCACTTCATTCCATCAGTTCAAACAAATCTTCCTAAGTTTCTTCTCTAAAACCACCAATTTCATAATTTCTTTACAGCTCAATTCGTATACCATCATTTGTTTAGCCTTTCCTTGATTAATTTCTTTGCTACAACAAAAAGAGCTGCTATATAAATATATTTATATAGTTTAGTCTTGTCAAAGATTAGGAGGTTGGTGTGATAGAATCAAGTGGATGGCATACATCTACATTGTTAATTCCATAGATTCCCTTCACATCCAGACTCATGTTAAAGATGGCAAAGAACATTTAAAGCCCCCTGCCCAAAAATCCCACTTCACCAAGCAGGGCTTCAGTTTTCTCTTCAGTAAAGTAAGGAAATTAGTCTAGATCATTTCTAAAATTCCTTTCAGCTCTAAAGTCTGTAATTCCTAAAATAAGACATTGATTTGGGTCTGTTCTTCCAGGGTAGTTGTAGCAGCAAGCATCCCAGCGTCCTCAGGGTGGCTGCTTACACAGGTTCTTGGATCTGCTTTGATAGAGGAAAGCAACTCAAAATGGGTTAACAAGCTTACTTTAATCAGTCAAACATGTATCGTTTGCCTCATTCAGGGGAAGAAGGTCAGCACCCCAAACTTCAGAGTATACAGACAGAATTATCAAGACAGAGAAACAGATCAAGTAGACAATTTCCAAACTGTCCAACCATTACATCCGTACCAAATCAACATCTGGGTTTCAACATCTGGGTTTTTCAAAGCTGAGGGGGGGTCTCTCAACAATGGCTTCCCAGAATCCAGATCAAATCACAGAACACTTCTCAAAGTGAGCCCCAAAACAAAGCTACACATCAGGGCTTATATAGCCTTCTCCTGGCTCAGAGAATGTAACAACCTTATTGACCTACTGGCCAATCAAAAAGTATCTACTGAAAAACAAGCCTCCCACCCCAGGCTCCAGGTGCACTTTAGCCTAGGGACAGGGAAGATCTTAAAAATTTACATTCCCATTACAGTAGTATGATCTAAGGCAGAGTCTGAATTCTGAAAGAGATGGGGGATGATTCTTCCGAAATTTTTTTGAGTCATTTCAGTTGTGTCTGACTCTTTGTGACCCCGTTTAGGGCTTTCTCTGCAAAGATATTGGAGTGGTTTGATTTTTCCTTCTCTAGCTCATTTTACAGATGAGGAACTGAAGCAGAGTCAAGTGACTTGCCCAGGATCACACAGCTAGCGTATGAGGCTGAATTTGAACTTGGGTCCTCCTGTTTCCAGGGCCCACACTCTATCCCCCTGTGCCACATAGAATATA
>NW_027187419.1:10281101-10320717 GCF_028583685.1 Petaurus breviceps papuanus | reverse complement strand
TTTATTCAAATCATTACCTAATTCACTAGAATTAGTGTTTTGATTGGGATTGAGATGATAGAGGAAAAGTTTTAGATTTGCAGAGTTGTACAGAGGGCTGTAGAAGAGCACTGAATTTCTAGAGAATAAGAAGGTCACATAGGGTCATGTTCAAGACCTGCAAGAACCTCAGAGGACAGCTAGTCCATCCTTTACATTTTGCAAATAGGAAGACTGAGGTCCAGGGAGAATAGGTGATCTTGTCCTCATTTGTGTGTACCTGTAATAGATGTCTGGCTGAGTGTGTTTGAAAACAAGTCGTTTGATTCTAGAGGCAGTCATTGTTCTTCTACCACAGTATGTGGTGGAAGAGGAATTTCAGAAGGGCAATAAAAATAAAAAGAAAGGCTTCCTACTTAGAAGTTTTGCTCATGTTGCTGGTGATAACTATGCCACTGAAAATCTCTACCATTGGAAAAAATTTTCTTCCCTTCTTGCTTCTCTAAATTCCTGGGGAGCCAGACAATGAAAGTCTGAAAGAGATGGGGGATAATGAGAGACTGAGGATGATAATCAGGATAAGATGGGGAGGGGGTGGAGTGATAGCCCAGTTTTTAACTAAGTTGATCTGCGGACTACCCGCTTTTCATTATTACAGTACATAATACTATTCTGTGCATATCAGGAAGTGCTGACTGATGTTAAACTTATTTTTTAATAAGTGATTCTATAGAATGCTTACACTTCAGTTTTTCAAAGAAGACCATAAAACATACCAAATATGGCTTGGTTATGTGATAATTCTCATGGCCAAAAGATGGCACTGTGGAGATTGGAAGAAAATCTAAATTTTTTTTGAAGGGCAGAGAGAACACATTAGTAAGATTTATACTGGACAGATGGAATTGGACTCGGACATATTTGCATAGTAGGAATAATAGGTTTATTGAGCATGCATAATGAGCAAAAAATTGTTGTTTATAAGAGTTGATAATCTGATTTTGAGCTGGAAGAGACCTTAGAAATCATCTAGGCTAATCTGCTTCTTTTAATAGATGAAAAAACTGATAACCATAGGTTCTTAAGTAACTTTTCCAAGGTCACAGAGCTAGTTAGTGGCAGAGTCAGGGACTGCCTGACTCCCAATCCAATGTCAAAAAATTTATCAATGGAAAAAATATATATAAAGTTCAGTCACATACCAATTAAGTCATTTATGGTAGACATAAAATTGGAATTCATTGGTCTGAGGGACCTGTGGTAGAAAACTCACCTCTCTTGCTAGCATGTGATTCTGTGCCTCCTTGACCATGTTTACGAAATTATAAAATGTTTTACAACAGGGATTCTGACTTATTTTTCTTAGTACCTAGCAGTTTGTTTCACATATTAGGTCTTTAACAATTGTTTATTTAAGAAAGAATAAAGCAAAAATAGTCACCCCTATAAATTAATTCATTGTAGAAAACCAGTTAATATTATTAGGTCTAAGAAAACATTTCTTTGAAGAGTTCATATTTAAGTAGTTCAATTATATACTAAGTTCAGGATCATCTACTCTCCCTTTTCTCACCAAAGGTTTAGAATCAAGTTCAAATTTTGGCTCTGGTACTTATTTGGTATGGTCTTGGGACAGTCACTTTACTGTTCTTGTCCTTAGTTTCCTTATCTGTAAAATGAGATGGCAGCCAAGGTTCCTTTCAGCTCTAAATGTATAATCCTGTTTTCCATGACTGTTTCACAAAATTAATCTTCCTGCCTTTTCACAGATTACTTTGAAGACTTTAATCAGTTAATCACTAAACATTTACTAAGTACCTACTCTGTGTCCCACTGTGCTTTCTGGGGATATAAAAAGAGTCTCATGGGGAGACACCATAAAAACAAATATATGCAAAGCAAACTGTATACAGGATAAGTGGGAAATCATTAACAAATGGAAGACACTGGAATTAAGAAGGGTTAGGGAAAGCTTCCTGTAGAAGATGAGATTTTTACTTGGGACTTAAAGGACACTAGGGAGTTCAGTAGTTGGAGCAGAGGAGGGAGAACATTCTGGGCATAGAGGACAGTCAGATAAAATGTCTGGAGCTGTGAAAGGAAGTGTCTTGTTTGTGAAACAGTCAAGAGGCCAGTGTCATCGTATTGAAGAATATTTGTCGGGAAGTAAGATATGAGAAGACCAGAAAGGTAGCAGGGTCCTAGGTTATGAAGGGTTTTGAATATGCCAGATAGAGCATTTTGTATTTGATTCTGGAGGCTCCTGATAGGAAGCCATTGGGGTTTATTGAGTAAGGGGAATCAGACCTGTGCTTTAGGAAAAATCACTTTAGTGACTGAATGGAGGATGAATTGGAGTTGGAGTGGGGAAAGACTTGAGACAGGCAGACCCACCAGCAGACTGTTGCAATAGTCCAGGTGTGAGGTGACGAAGGCTTGTACCAGAGTGGTGGCAGTGTCAGAGGAGACAAAGGGGCGTGCATGCACACACGCACACATGAGAGATATTACAAAGTTGAAATCAACAGGTCTTGGCAACAGATTGGATATTGCAGGGGTGGGAGATAGTAAGGAATCCGGGATGATTCCTAGGTTGTGAGCCTGAGAACCTGGGAGGATGGTGTTCCCTCTACAGTAATAGGGAAGGTAGGAGGAGTGGAGAGCTTGGGGGAAAGATGATGAGTTCCATGTTGAATATATTGTGTTTAAGATGTCTACTGGACATCTAATTTGATATATCTGGAAGACAGTTGGAGATATGAAATTGGAAGTCAACACAGAGTTTGGGCAGGATAAATTTAAAAGTCAACAGCATAGAGATGGTAATTAAATCCATGGGAGCCGATTAGATCACCAAATGAAATAGTATAGAGGGAAAAGAGAAGCAGATCCAGGACAGAACCCTGAGGGGCAATTATGTTTTTTTAGAGGGTGTGATCTGGAGGAGGATCCAACAAAGGAGACAAAGAAGGAGCAGTCAGAAAAATAGGAGAACCAGAAAATAGTGCTGTCCTGAAAACCTAATGAGAAGAGAGTATCAAAGAGGAAAAAGTAACAACAGTGTGAAAGGCTGCAGAGAGATCAAGAATGAGGATTGAGAAAAGGCCATTGGATTTGGCAACTAAGAGATGATAACTTTGGAGAGAGATGTTCTTGTAGAATAAGATAGGAAGCTGGTTTGTAGTGAAAGAAGAGAATGTGGAGGCACTTACTGTAGATGACCTTTTTGAGGAGTTTAGCTACAAGGGGCAACAGAGGTAGCATGGATGGAAGGATGAAGTAAGGATTTTTCAGGCTAGGGAAGACATAGGCATATTTGTAGGCAGTAGGAAAGGAGCCAGTGGACAGGGAGAAAATGAAAATAAGTGAAAGATTGAGGATGACCAAGGGGATCTGGACGGAATGGAATCACTTGAACAAGTAGAGAGTTTAACCCTTGTGTCCTTCCAAGTTTTTAAACAACATTTGATCATTTAAATAATCTGGTAACTTAATATAAAGGTGACTTAAAGTGTCATAAAATAAGGAAAAAAAATAAAACTCATAAAATCTCTGAATTACAAATAGCCTTTCTTTTTCTTGTAATGGTTATTTTGGGAAAGAATTTACTTAATTTATGTTTTCTTTCTCACTGTTCAGTAAACGTACTTTGTGTGTGTGTATGTGTGTGTTATATGTATATATATTTTATATGTATTGTACATCTATATACATATAAATATATCTTCATTTCTAAGAGAAAGTTAACCATATAATGAATGTTTTAGTTTACTGTTTGGAAAACAGTTTGGAATTATGTAAACAAGTTATTTTTCATTTCTTTTCACTTGGAAATTCTGTGGCTCTAACCCAAGGATGTTATTGATAGTAAGAAAAGACATATATATGTATATATACATCAAATTATTCATAGCATTATTTATGATAAAAAGATATGGGGGAAAATGTCCTCAGTGATTGGGGAATGGCTGAACAAATTATGATGTATAAATGTAAATGGAATATTTCAGTGCTGTAAGGAGTGATGAATTTGAAGAATTGCTCTCATTATATCAAGCCCTAGAACATTACTGAGGATTCTAAATGAGTTCCATAATCACTCAGAATTTAGCTTAACTCTCTAGCGGAAAAAGCAAGTGGATAAAGAATTCTTATTCTCCAGATTGTGATGTATATAGTTATATGAACAGGTCATAGAAGTGTTCCATTAATACAGATATCCTGTATAGCTGGATCCAGAACTGGACAGGAGAAACAGAATGAGTTTGTTTCCCCTTGGAAATTGTACATTGCTTTTAGTGACTCCAAGTTTCTCTTCAAAGCATGCAAGATGTAATGGAAGGAGGAGATGGGTATAGCTGGAGTGAGAGAGAGCCAATGTTCCATAGTATCCATGGAATTTCAAGATACCTTAAGGAAGGCCTTCATCACATTGGGTGGATTCCCTGCTAAAGCAAGAGTCACCCAGGATGAGAAAGTGTCAGTGGGTCGCAATCTGTTTCATTGCAGTGAGTACTTATATTGAAGCCATAGACCCTTCGGACCCAGGAGAGGTAGCTTATGACCCAAGAGCCCTGGGAATAACATTGCTTCTAGTCCTTCCTTCTAGCCCAGACCTTGAAGCCATCATTCCTGGGAGCAACCTTATTGAAGAGCGACCTGCCATCCCTAGGATCATAGTAACAGCCACTGACTATATTAGACTCTAATTCAGGCAAGGTTGCCAAGATCAGGTAGCATTTGATAGACCAAATGATATCCATCACTTCTCCTCAGACCCAGGTAGAAGCATCCTAGGACCCTTCATGTAAGAGCCATGAAATAACACTACTGCCTCAAGGCCCTGCTGCCTGTCCCCAGACCAGGAAAGCAACAACTATGAAGATTCTCGATATGCTGTTTCCCCTTATTTAGAATGTGAGCTTCTTGAGAAAAAGGACTACCTTGCTTTTTTTATTTGTGTCTCCAGCACTTACCATAGTGCTTTGCACATAGTACTCATTAATGCATTTTTCATTTATTCATTTATAGATCCATGGAAATATCAAAGTATGCTCAGGCTCTTACATACTATTTTTGCTTACAATAGAGGCTTAATGAATATTATTTTTGTGGAATCCCCAGAAATACCACATTCCATAGTTGGATAGTTATAATTATTATGAAGTTCTTCCTTTATGTTTAGCTGAAATCTGTTTCCCTTCATCTATTCTAGTTCTGCCCACTTTTGCCTGACAAGAAGTCTAATCTGTTGCAGATAATAATAGCTGACATTCATAAAAATTCATTAAGTTTGCAATGTACTTTAAATTCATCTCAATGAAGTAGATGCAATGAGTACAAAAAACACAATAATGTTTGTTTGATAGATGAAAAAATTGAGGCCCAGGGAAACTAAATTGCTTGTCCATTGTCACATAACTAATAAGTATTGACAGGCAGGATTCAAACCCATGTCTTCCTGCTTCTATAACCCTTTCTCCTACTACATACACAGTGTGTTTCTGAATTAACCGGATGTCAAAATAAGGGTTGTTAGGTTACTGAAAAGCAATGCAATTTGCTTGAGTCTCTTGTCAAATGAAGCGTTGGACCTGAAATTTGGGAGCAAAAAAGCATTAGGAAAAGAGTAATTCCTTCCTGAGTCCCCACATTATTCCAGAATCAAGACTTAGGAAAAGCACTTGAATGACTTATCACTCTTAAATCTAGTCTGATAAAGAAAGGAACATAGGCCCTATAAAATACCAAATGCCAAGAATAGGAGAAAAATTTCAAACATATACAGAAGGGAATATTTTCCTTCCTTGCTCCCTATGGGATATTTCTGGTGACTTTAAACCCTTCAACAATAAAATGTTAGATTATTTTCATTTTTTAAAAAGTATTGATATAGTTACAGAGATTTAACACCATGATTAAAAAATAATAATAATTAGAGACTGCTAGGTAATGCCTATAATTTTAGCATCTGCAGTCTGTCATTGAGTAAAATCTCTTGCCCATATGAAGACCTTCCAGATACTTTAAGAGGGTATTCATCTCTCTCCTAAATCTTCTCTTTGAGCCATACCGCCTTAGTTTACTAAGCTAGTTCTTCATATGGTGGTATTTCAGTCCCTCTTATGTCCTGGTTGTCTTTCTCTGCAATTCAGCAACGCCTGGCCATAAGTGTCACCAGGGTTAACAGTACACAGATGTTTTGTGACCAGAGAAGATTACAGTAAGACTATTGTTTTCCTTATTCTGGACACTTTACATTTATCATCACCTTAAGTTTCTTGGCTCCCTAATTGACTGAGCTCAGTCTCCTAAAACTTGAAGGCCATTACACATGTCTTTTTGTTCAGCTCTCTCTTCTATCCAGTACTCATTTGAGTTTTATTTTTTTAATCCAAATATGGGACTTTACATTTTTCCCTATAAATAAATTTAACCCATCTTGTCTTGACAACCATTGTCATCTTGTCTTAAAGCAGCATGATAGAGAAAAGAAAGACCTAGGGGGCAAGTCTTTTAACCTCTATGTGCTCTAGGTAACTTTCTAAGACTAAATTGTTTGTAAGGTACTAACCTGCACTGCTAGAGGGAGTTCCTAATTCCTTCTGGAAATGAATTCGCCGCTTTAGTCAGACTCTGTTCCTGTGATCTTTGAGGTCTTCATTTTGTATTCTAGCATATCAGTTGTCTAAGTCTTGTGACAGATTTTGCTTTTCTTCAAATTAGTTTAGGTATGTGTTTTTTAAATGCAAGTTTGTTTAAGGTTGTGATTAAAAGATAATTTGTGGGGAATTGAAATATATGCTATTTATGGGGGGAACCTTATTTCTTCCATTTGATTAATTTTAAATGAAAAATTATTTAAGGATATTCTCATAATTTTTTTAAAATTAAATTTGATGTTTATTTTTAGTTTACATCATTCATTTCCACAGGATTTTGAGTTACAGATTTTCTCCCCGTCTTTCCCCTACCCACCACCCCAAAAAACAGCGATCCCACTGTATACCCCCTCCCTCAATCTGTTCTCTCTTATATCCACCCCCATGTCCCCTCTGACTTTCCAATAGGGCAAGATGGACCTCTATACCCCAGTGCCTGTATATCTTATTTCCCAGATGCATGTAAATAATAAGAATAATTATATGTATATATATATATATATACACACTTAACATTTGATTTTAAAACATGTGTAGCTATGCAAAACATTTCCATAGTGAATATATTGTGAAAGATTGACTATATTTCCCTCTCTGTACCACCACCCACTTGTTCTCTACTTTGACCCTGTCCCTTTTCAAAAGTGTGTGCTTCTAACTTCCTTACCCCCCAGCCTGCCCTCCCCTCCATCATTCCCCCTCTCATCCCCTTTTCCCTACTCTCCTGTAGGGTGAGATACCCTTTTTAGTGTGTATGTCATTCCCTCCCTAAGCCAAATTCAATGAGAGTAATGTTGACCCATTCCCTTTTGACTTCCTGTTCTTCCCCTCCATTGTAACAGTTTTCCCTTGCCTCTTCTATATGAGATGATTTACCCCATTCTGTCTCTCCCCATCTCCTCTCATTATATTCCTCTCACCTCTCAATTTCACTTTTTATGTATCATCCCTTCCTATTCAATTGGTCCTGTACCCTCTGTCTATGTATACCTGTACACATATATAACTATATTTATTCATACATCCATATTCTACCCTCATATAGACATATATGTACATATACATATGTAATATATACACATTTATGTTCCCTCAACTATCTTCATACTGAGAAAAATTTTATAAGTTATAATTATTGTTTTTCCATGTAGGGATATAAATAGTTCAACTTTGATAAGTTCCTTATGATTTCTTTTCCCTGTTTACCTTCTCATGCTTCTCTTGCTTCTTGTATCTGAATGTCAGATTTTCTCTTCAACTTTGGTTTTTTCATCAAGAATGCTTGAAAGTCCTCTCTTCCATTGAATGACCCTATTTCCCCCGAAACATGATACTCAGTTTTGCTGGGTAGGTGATTCTTGGTTTTAATCCCAGATCCTTTGACCTCTGGAATATCATATTCTAAGACCTTCGATCCCTTAATGTAGAAGCTGTCAGATCCTGTGTTAATCCTGATTGTGTTTCCACAGTATTCAAATTGTTTCTTCCTGGCTGCTTGTAATATTTTCTCCTTGATCTGGGAATTCTGAAACCTGGCTATAATATTCCTAGGAGTTTTCTTTTGGGTATCTTTTTCAGGAAGTGATTGGTGGATTCTTTCAACCTCTATTTTGCCCTCTGGGTCTAAAACATCAGGGCAGTTTTCCTTGAGAATTTCTTGAAGGATGATTCCCAGGCTCTTTTTTTTTATCACGGTTTTCAGGTAGTCCAATAATTTTTAAATTCTCTCTCCTGGATCTATTTTCCAGGTCAGTTGTTTTTCCAGTGAGATATTTCATATTGCCTTGTATTTTTTCATATGTTTGGATCTGTTTAATAGTATCTTGATTTCTCATAAAGTCACTAGTTTCTATTTGCTCCAGTCTAATTCTGAAGTAATTACTCTCTTCAGTGAGCTTTTGAGATTCTTTTTCCATCAGGCAAATTCGGCTTTTTAAGGCATTCTTCTCCTCACTGCCTGTTTGAGTCTCTTTTGCCCTTTGAGTTAGTCTGTTTTTTAAGGTGCTATTTTCTTCAGTCAGGTTGTTGACTCTCTTTTCATGATTTTCTTTCATCATTTTCCTTTCTCTTCCCAATTTTTCTCCCACTTACTTAGTTTTCATAATCCTTCTTAAGCTCCTCTATGACCTGTAAACATTTTTCTTGGAAGCTTTTGGTGCAGGACTTCTAACTGCGTTGACTTCTTCCTGTTCCATGCTTTGAACCTTTTTGTCCCCCCAAAATAAATCTAGAGTCGGGTTACTCTGCTTGCTTTGCTTCCTTTGCTTGCTCATGTTGCCACTCAATTACTTGACTTTTGAGCTTTTTGCCACAGTAGAACTCTGCTTCCAGAGATGAGAACTTTGTCCCAAATCACTGAAGTTTTTGCAGCTGCCAGAGCTATGAGTTGGGTGCCCTCTCTGAAGCCTACACAGGCTCTGGCACCTGGTCATGCACCCCCCAGGACCTCTACCCTACACAGCAATCCAGATCCAAGCAGGTTAAAGCAAGAATGAATTACCCCTCAGGATGGTCACTTGGTCCCCCTACAATCTGCAGGCCAGGAGCTCTGAAGCAGCCACGTAGCACTTCTCCCTCCAGGGGCAGAGGCCGGACTACACTTCTATACTCACTGTTCCCACAAAGTCCACACTGACATCTCACTTTGTCTTTGATATTTATGGGTTGATAATTCTGGACACCACCACAGCTGCTGGTGATCCACTCTTCCAAAGTCTCTTCAGCCATGGCTGTTGGGGGCTAAAACTGCAGGCTTATGTGGGGCTGGGCTCTGCTCACAGCATGCTGCCATGAACCCTTCTTGTCTACCTTCCAGGCGCCTTCAGCAGGAGGTTTGTTTCTCTCTGTCACTTTGTGGGTTCTGTAGCCCTAAAGTTTGTTTAGAGTCAATTTTTATAAGTATTTGAGGTGGTTATGGGGGGAGTGCAGGAAGTTTTCCTGCTTCTGTGCCATCATATTGGCTTCACCCCCCCATTCTTATGATTTTTTTCAAGGGCTTTATTTATTAACTTCTGATTTACATCATTCATTTCCGCCAGTTTTTGAGTAACAAATGTTCTCCCTGTTTTTCCCCTACCCACCGCCCCAAAAGAGCAGTCCCACAGGATATTCCTTCCTACAATCTGCTCTCTCCCATATTTTCTCCCATATGCCTTTCAACTTTTCCGGTGGATCTCTATGCCCTGGTGCCTGTATATCTTATTTCCCAATTACATGTAAAGTGGTATTAATAATAGTATATATTTGAGTATTTGATTTTAAAACTTTGAATTCCAGATTCATTTGCTTCCACCCTTACTGGGAAGATAAGCAGTTCAGTATAGGTTGTACATCTGTGGCTAATGCAACACAATAACATAGTAGATATATTATAAAAGACTGACTATATTTCCCTCCCTCCTATCCCACCTCCCACTTGTTCTATTCTCTGCTTTGATTGTGTCCCATTTCAAAAGTGGGTGCTTCCAACTTCCCTCCCCCCCCAGCCTGCCCTCCCTTCTATCATCCCCCCTCTCATCCCCTTCCCTCCCTATTCTCCTGGAGGGTGAGATACCCTATTTAGTGTGTATGTCATTCCTTCCTCAAGCCAAATTCAATGGGAATAAGGTTGACCCATTCCCTTTTGCCTTCCTATTCTTCCCCTCCATTGTAACCATTTCCCTTGCCTCTTCTTTATGAGATAGTTTACCCCATTCTGTCTCTCCCCATCTCCTCTCATTATATTCTTCTCTCACCTCTTAATTTCACCCTGTAAGTATCATCCCTTCCTGTTAAATTGGTCCTGTGCCCTCTATCTATGTATACCTGGAAACATATATACACGCATTCACATATGTATTCATATGCCCATATACCCTCATATATAGACATATATGTGTGTGTAAATATATATTTTTTCTATTCCCTTCAAATACTGAGAAAAGTTTCATAAGTTAACAATTGTTGTTTTTCCATGTAGGAATGTTAATAGTTCAACTTTGATAAGTTCCTTATGTTTTCTTTTCCCTGTTTACCTTCTCATGCTTCTTGTATCTGAATGTCAAATGTTCTATTCAACTCTGGTTTTTTTTAGCAAGAATGCTTGAAAGTCCTCTATTCCACTGAATGACCATATTTTCCTCTGAAACATGATACTCAGTTTTGCTGGGTAGGTGACTCTTGGTTTTAATCCCAACTCCTTTGCCCCCTGGAATATCATATTCCAAGCTCTTGGATCCCTCAGTGTAGAAGCTGCCAGATCCTGGGTTATCCTGATTGTGTTTCCACAGTATTCAAATTGTTTCTTCCTGGCTGCTTGTAATATTCTCTCTTTAATCTGGGAGTTCTGGAACCTGGCTATAATATTCCTAGGAGTTTTCTTTTGGGGATCTTTTTCAGGAGGTGATCAGTGGATACTTTCAACCTCTCTTTTGCCCTCTGGTTCTAAAACATCAGGGCAGTTTTCTTTGAGAACTTCCTGGAGGATGATTTCTAGGTTCTTACTTTGATCATGGCTTTCAGGTAGTCCAATAATTTTAAAATTATCTCTCCAGGATCTATTTTCCAGGTCAGTGGTTTTTCCCATGAGATATTTCACATTGCCTTCTATTCTTTCATTTGTTTGGATCTGTTTAACAGCATCTTGATTTCTCATGAAGTCATTAGCTTCCATTTTCTCCAGTCTAATTCTGAAGCAATGATTCTCTTCAGTGAGCTTTTGAGATTCTTTTTCCATCAGGCAAATTTGGCTTTTTAAGGCATTCTTCTCCTCATTGCCTTTTTGAGCCTATTTTGCCATTTGATTTAGTCTATTTTTAAGGTATTATTTTCCTCAGTCAGGCTGCTGACTTTCATTTCATAATTTTCTTGCATCATTCTCATTTCTCTTCCCAATTTTTCCTCCACTTCTCTTATCTGCTGCTTAAGGTCCTCTATAGCCTGTAACCAGCTTGTATTTTCCTTTGAAGCTTTTGGTGCAGGAGTTCTGAGTTTACTGTCTTCCTCCTGTTCCATGCTTTGCTCCTTTTTGTCCCCAAAATAGGAGTCTAATATTGGAATCTTCTGTCTTCTTTGTTTCCTTTGCCTGGTCATGTCGCCCTTCAGTCACTTGACCCTTGGGCTTTTGGCCACAGTAGGACTCTGCCACCAGACAGGGGAGCTTTCGTCCCAAATGCTGGGGTTTTCTCAGCTGCCGGAGGTATTAGATGGGTGCTCTCTCTGAGGTCTCCACACGCTCTGGCAAGCTGGACACACATCCCAGGACCTCCACCCTAGACTGCAGTCCAGATCCAAGAAGGTTAAAGCAAGAGCGATTACCCCTCAGACTGGTACTTGGTCCCCCTACACTCTGCAGGCCAGGAGCTGAAGGTGCCACGTGGTGCTGGCTGGCTGTGCCAGTGTCTCAGTGCCTTCTCACCCCCGGGGCTAAAGCCACGCACTCCCACTTACTGGGTCCCAAAGTCCAGACTGCACTGACCTCTCACTTTGTCCTTCACATCTATGTGTTGATAAATCTGGAAACGGCCTCAGCTGCTGCTGATCTGGAGTCCCTCTGGCCAGCGGCTGGTCAGGCCCACCCTGGGGCTAAAGCCTTGGCATGAGGCTGGGCTCGGCTCCCAGAGCTCTGTGCTTGCCGATTCCTGCCGGCCTCCCGGGCTGTCCTCAGCGGGAGGTTAGCTTCTCTGTGTCATTTTGTGGGTTCTGCAGCTCCAAAGTTGTTTAGAGTCCCCTTTTTACATGTATTGGGGAAGGTGGAAGCCAGAGTAGCTGGGAGGTCCTGCTTCTACTCCGCCATCTTGACCCATTTTTATTATTTTTTTAAGCATTTTCATTAACTTCTCTGAATCATTGATGGTATGTTTATCTTTGAAGAGCTATTATTTTAATGATATCTTGATATTGGATTTTACCTTTTGTTCCCCCCCCATAGACTCTTCTTATCTTTTACATTTGGGGTATATGCATTTCAAGTTATGGTGTACTGCTATATCTCCCTGCATTAGGAATGTTGAGAAATGGGGAGAGTTGTGGTATGACTTGTGGTAGTCATGAAAAATTACTAGACTAGAAAGTTGATACTAGACTGTGTATACCTTACGTAGTCACTATCATATCCATATTGCTGTTAGTAAGAAAAGCATAGATAATGCTTACTTTGCATGTAGTAGGTACTCAATAAAATTGTTATATTCTGTTTGGTAAGGAATTGATACAGGTTATTTCTTCCTATAAAAGCAAAATAAGATAGATAAAATAGTATCATTACTATAATGGAGGTAAAAAAGGTTTCTACCTCCTTAAGGAGCAGGTAGGAAAGGGAGGGAGAGAGGGAGAGAATTTGGAACTCAACATTTTTAAAAATTGGTAAAATTTTTTACCTTTAATTGGGGAAAAGAAATTAAATGTTCATTTTAATGTCTAGAATTCATCTCTTTGAAGTACTGTTTATGTTAACATTAAAGATTAACCTATTACTTTAAAGTTACTGTGCAATAGTTTGTATGTGAGAACAATACTAATTACCCAAGGGCATGCATTGTAAATTTTCTTATGGTGGTGGAATGATGCCTTACGATTCATTTGAATATTTGAATATAGTATTCTCTCACTTGATACAATCAACACAATCATTTACAGACATCTGGAGACCTTTACTATCAATGAGGTACAGAGGGTTTAGGGAAATCATGTGTAAACTAAATCTGTATTGTCCTTGACTGCCATATCCAGCTGTATGTTTAGCAAGATCAGGTGTTTGCTGATTAAGGCACAATGGAATGGATCTTCTCTTTTCTTGTTCCATTTCTAGACTCTCTTGGTATCTTCATTGTGGCGGTTGCTTTACTTAGGTTAAATTTCTACAGGAAACGTTGATGGTTGATATCTTTTCCTTTTCTTATCTCTCATTTTCAGCATCAGTTGCTTATTTGCATGAGACTATTAGAACTGTTATAAGTGCACACCACATTTTTCATCTTTATCCTTCTAATTTAGAGTTGATTTTGATCTTTGTACTAACAAACTGATGTTCTCCCACATTAGTAAGTAGTCAGTTCCTTTTCCTGTATGTTAAGATATAGTCAGTTTTTGTGACATTGTTCAGAGGATGCCAAGTCTTTCATCTTATACTTTTCTTCTTTTAAAAAAGTACTCATGACATTACAGCATGAGACTTCTGTGTAATCTCCATGCCTTTGAATTCTTTAATTTCTTAATCCTAAACCATATTTTTCACTTTCCTAAGACTTGTTTTGCACTTAAATCACCAAATATGAAGTAGATCATATTGTGCTCTTACTTAACTCTTTTATTTGGGGGGACTACAAAGCAAAATAATCAGGTGTCCTATGAAAATGATATTTCCTAGTCTGTTGCGAAACTAACTATTTGCTAAGCCCATTTTCTTTTCCTTTCCAAGTAGAACCTATAAGCCATCCTTTCATTTAGCTGCCATTTCTTTATAGCTTCTGGTTTTGTTTACAACAGAAATGGCAATATAATATGATTTGGTTCCTCCAAAAGATATTTAAGTGACAGTCTAAAATTCTAATTGAAAATATGTCAAAAGGGAATACATAATACATTGTCTTTTGTTTTTTGGAGGGCAATTGGGATTAAGTGACTTGCCCAAGGTCACACGGCTAGTTGTTGTGTTAAGTGTCTGAGGTCAGATTTGAACTCAGGTCCTCCTGACTCCAGGGCTAGTGCTCTATTCACTGTGCCACCTAGCCACCCACCATACTACATTGTCAAACAAATGGTACAGATGCTTTCATAAGACTTCAGAGGAAGGTGTCACTTCAGGTTGGGGTTATCCAGGAAGGCTTTGAATATCATGAACCTAGGTTATTGAGTTGAGGGGGGGAAAGCTCAGACCATCTGTAAGGTGAATAAAATAGTTTGCCTTGAGTGAAAAATTCATAGGCCCATAGTATCATAGTTTTAGATCTAAAAAGGACCTAATTGAATTTCTAGTCCACACTCTCATTTTGCTATGAGGAAAACTAAAGACCAAGGATTTGCTCAGTGTCACATAGGCAGTAAATGTTAGAGACAAAATTTGACCTAGGTCTTCTGACTCCAAAGCCAAATAGTGAAACGAAGTTAGAATGTTAAGGATCAAATTGTGGAGGGAATGCTAAGTTTGAATTTTGTCCAGTTTTCAGTGGGGAAGTCCATGAAAGATTTTGAGTACAGGAGTTACATGTACTAGTAATGGTGTACAGGGTGAATTGGATTGAAGAAAAGTTGGAAACAAGGAGACCAAGAGAGTTGAACTTACTAAACATATGAAAAAAGATCAACTTTATAAATATAAGAAAACGGAGGCATAACTAGAAAGCAGTTGATGTGGAAAAGACTCCTTAATAAAAGGATTTGTTCTGTGAAGTTTGGATTCAGTCAAAGGGCCCTACTTAAGTGCCTAGAGGGCCACATGTGACCTCAGGGCTGCAGGTTCCCCACTCCTGCCCTAGGGGTTAATATGAGTGTGAAGTGATATCCAAGGATAACTAGTTCTAACTTAAATTGTATTTATAAAATTGAAATATCCATAGCAAGAAGGAGAGAGTCTAGAGGAGAGAACATATTTGTGGGTTTTTTTTTTTTGTGGGGAGGCAGACATTAGAAGGAGGGGAATATTATAATATTATAGTTGCCTTTTATATGCTTGAAGATCTATAATGTGGTCAAAGAAATAGACGTGTTCTACTTGGCTTTAGTGGGCAGATCTAGGAGCAATGTATGGGAGTTGGAAAAAGGGGAAAATTTAGACTGGATTTAAATAAAAAACTTAAACAATTAGAGTTAGCTAAAAGTGAAATGTGCTGCCTTTGGAGATAATGACTTCCCCTTCAGTGAAAGTCTTCAAACAAAAGCTGGATAACCACTTTTATGGTAGAGAAGATTAATGCTTAGATTGGGTATGCACTTAATGGTTTCTTAGGGCCCTTTGGAAAGCTAATATAATAGTATTAGAATCCTCAAGTAAATTCATATTTGGATTTGGGGTGTTATTTAAACTTATCTAATATTACTTATTTTCAAATGAATGAACGTTTTTATAAAAAATATAAATATCATCTGTCTTAGATTTACTTTCATTTGATATGTTTTTTTTTTTTAATATATAACTAGGGATAGCTAGGTAGCATAGTGAATAGAGTGCCGTTTCTGGAGTCAGGAAGACCTGAGTTCAAATTCGGGCTCAGACACTTGACACACTTACTAGCCTTGTGACTTTGGGTAAGTCACTTAACCCCAACTGCCCTCCAAAAAGCAAAAAAATAAAATATATAAATGTTTGCCCATGGTACTGCTCCACTTCTTTGAATATGATTGATATTGATCAGTAGTTGTGCCCCATGGTAATGAGACATTCTGACCTATAGAATAGAATTTAGCTTTCCAGTTTTTGCAGCTACTTTTTATTTGCCTTGGTATACTAAAAGTGGGTAATTGCTATTTCTGTAATGGCATCATACCACAAACACTGCCAAAATCAGGGTCTCTTAAAGTATTAGGACATTGACTCTGGGGAATTCCATACCTTTTGTTCAAAAATGAATGTTCTCTTTAGTTTCTATTTTAATCATTTGATGTATAGTATATTAAAGTGTTTGATTGACCAAGGTACCCAAAACATTGCACATATCTATCTATGTACATATTTATCACATTCATCGGATCCACAGATCAGAAATAGTCAATCTTGCAGAAAACTAAGGAGGATACTAGAGAAAATGTTTGGAGGTTAAGGACCTGTCTGATGATTTTTTTGTGATGGCTGTGAAATACAAGAGTGAAGGCCTTTCTGGAACTAATGCCTGTTTAGGAGGAAAATTTTTATAAAAATAGAAAGGGTGATTGATTACCTGAGAGGGTAATATAGGATTTGATCTTATCTTTGTTTAGGAGAACAACAGACAACATTGAAGTCTTTTTTTATAAATATGGAAGATCAACTCTAGTCAATATTTTCATATTGTGGTAATCATTGCCCTTGACTCTATGCTTGCTCAGCCTGTTTACTTATTCTTTGCTTGACTATTTCAAATTCTTCTGCTTTCTAAACTATTCTGATTTCTTTATACAAATTCTACATTTATTCTAGTACTCTAGTTCTCATCATTGTGTTCTGTTGAAAATCCTCTTTTTACCTTGACCTGGTCTTGTAATTTCTTAGCTCTATGTTCATTCAATTTGGAAACCAAATTGATACAGAAAATTTAATACTCAGTGATATAATCTAAAACAAAATTTCAAAATCTTAGGGAGAGCAAGAAATGACAATTTCTCTTCTGTTGTTTCTCTTCTCTATCACTTCTATATCAAAGTGGCTTTATTTCTCTTCTGGATCATTTAGAAGACATTTCTTTATTCTAGCTATTGTGTTGGCTTTTCCCTATTTGTATTTCAGTATTGTGAGTGATAGAGATAGCTGTGCTAGCCATCTTGTTGGATGAAGGTTTAGT
The DNA here is from genome assembly GCF_028583685.1 of Petaurus breviceps papuanus. NCBI lineage: Eukaryota > Metazoa > Chordata > Mammalia > Diprotodontia > Petauridae > Petaurus > Petaurus breviceps. Next base: position 10,303,625 of record NW_027187419.1, on the reverse strand, counting down.
AGCAAAAGTGCCTAGAGCTTTGTTCCTGTGCACTGCATAGTCTGTTCATGCCATTAACGCCTTTCACAAAGGTGACAAGGGATCCACATTGTTTCTGACTAAGGTTTTTGTTGCCCTTCTTGTTCCCAGTAGGAAATCTAGAGTTCTTGTTAAAACTTTAATGTGAATACTTTTCTCTCCCCATGAACATGATTTAATAAAATGTTGATGACTCATTTAAAAAAAAAAGTTCTTAAGAAAGGTGTTAGCAAAGTTATTAACATAATGGTTACACATAATTACAATGAATGTGACACAAGTTTCATCTTTAATATAAGTTGTTTTTTCTAGTGTGCATTTTCTGAAGATGGTCTATATTTAGGATGGGGTCTACATGTAGGCCACTATGCTGTTGAATTTTCCGTATGGTCTCAGACCCTGTGCATCCACCATAACTGGAGGATGAAAGTGCTTTGAATGGAGAAGGAGCAAAATAAGCAATGGTGAACTGAAGGCTTCAGTACCTTCCTTATGTCATGTTGTTCTGCTTAGTTGGGGGAAGGATTAGGGACACACTTATTTTTCTTAGATCCTGCTCTATTTATGTGATCTTTTCATTTTAAGTGGAATCTGTTGAACCTTATATCCTCAGCATCACTTAAAGTTTAAAAGTTTGATAAATTTTTCAAGTATTTTGTATCAAGGAAGGGCAGCCACTTATAATAGTCGTGCCTTCTTATTAATATACAGACTTAGTGGTTAGGGATATCACCTTTTGCATATTGTATATGGTTCCTTGTATAATGTGTATGCACAATAAAAATTATTATTAAGAATTGGTTCCATTGATTTTTCTCTACTCTTCTCCCTCCCTTCCACCAAAAATACACATTCCAAATGTATAACTTAGGGAAATTTTCTGCTTGTAAAAATAATGAAAATTTTAATGGTTTAATTAAATCTTTAAAAAATAAGATAAACCTATATTACATTCGCAGTTCTTTGGAATACTACTAAAATTGGATCTCATTATGACTGCATATTATCATCATATTCTAAAATAAACATCTTTATTATTTCTTTAAAAGAGATTGGACCCATTCTAACTTTTATTTCAAATAATAGTAACAAGATGACGATGCTTGCAGTTGTCATTCATGTTGCAGTGAGAAGAGGTCAAGGACTGTGTGACTCAGTATACCAGACTACTGCCCTCTTTCTCCTCCAGATGCTTTAATATGCTTAACGTTATCCAATACTAGCAACTGAGGTAGTCTAAATACCACAGCAGGATCTGATTAGCTTTTTCAGATCACTGCCTTTATTTGCTCTTTGCAAAGAAGCTTAATCCACTGCTGAAGATCAGGCTTCCTGCTGGGCTCTTGGGTAGCTTTCTCTCATTCTTTGTATTCACAGTGGCAGGAATTAGTGAGAAGATTCCTCCTCCTTCTGAATTAAAAGTTTTAAAGTAGTAACTATAGTAGATGCACATGAAAGTGAAAAGAAAGCTGAATGATAAAGTAGAGAGACAACTCCTTTTAAGAAGTTTCCTTTTGGTGTGTTTTAAATGACACACACACACACACACCACAAAATGTTTTTAAGTCATCAAAAATGTCACTTCAAAATATTAACCTCACTTATAATTTATGTTTTGTGTTAAGAACAGATGCCACTAAACCCAACTACCATAAATAGATTTATGGTATGTTCGTCATTTTTAACTCTTTAAATGTATTTAACATCTATGTATTTGCTGTGTGTGATGTGCATAGTGTGCTACTCTTCCAAGCTTCAGAGATGAAAAAAAGTTTAAATCAGACTTAATCTAATCTTTCTCTCCTCATGGAGCTTACATTTTAGCATAATTAATGCCAGTCCTAAAAATGGTCCCTTCATTGCTCCTGATCTTTAGGTTGGAAATGCTAACCATATTTTCTTGACCTTCAAAAAAAGACTAATGTCTTCTTCCATAACTCCTCTTTTCTTCATAGGCCTATGCAAGACATGAAATTGAAAAACTGTATTAGCCAACTTGAAAATTAAATAAAATTTAAGAAGTTGCATCTCATGTAAACTTTATGAATCTTAAATTTCCATAAAAGTAGATTTGGCATTAATTTGATAGTTTTATTAATGTCTCACTTATTTCCACTTGTTTTCATCAGCTTTGCTGCTTCATACCTCTAAGGACTAGGGCTGATTTTCCATCTGATTTGCAGCAGAAACCTCATGAGATTGTGAATTCCTTGAGAGCAGGGATTGTATGATTTTTTTTCTGTTTGTATACATAGATCTTAGCACAGTATTCGGTCATATCCAACTCTTTATGACTTCATTTGGGGTTTTCTTGGCAAAGATGCTGGAGAGTTTTGCCAGTTCCTTCTCCAACTCATTTTACAGATGCCGAGCTGAGGCAAACAGGGTTGTGACTTGCCCACGGTCATACATCTAATAAGAGGCCAGATTTCAGCTCAGGAAGATGAGTCTTCCTGACTGCAGGAAACTTGGCTCTCTATCCACTCTATCTAGTTGTTCCTTAATGTGATGCTGTGCAGTTAATGCTTTATAATTCATTGAAAGATTTATTGTTTATATAAATTAGTTGTCTTTATTTTAACAGGATCTTTACAACTACTTAGGGCAATAAAGCACTTTCAAAAACTTTTTTGACTGATTTTTAGTTATTTAAGCTATTTTAGAACAATGTGTTATAACATACTCTTGGAGTAGAGGGGTTCAGCTCCATAAATAATACTTACATCTAACTCAATTCTGATTTGCTTTTCCCTTCTCTTTGGAAATAGTGATTGGTGTCAAGAATTGTTTAGAAAATTGGAAATCATGAATATTTTATTTAAAGGATCAGGTAACTTAACACTCTGAAATAGTGCAGAAATTCTTTTTATAAAAAAAATGGAAAATTCCTTGCATTTATTTCCCTGCTATAACAAAAATATGGTGATGGGTCCCAAACTAGCCTGCATTTTTTTTTACTGGTACAAATGAACTTGGGAGTGAACTGATTTTCCTTTTTCAGTATGATCAATCTTTTTAAAAAATTGTTTCTTCAATTTGTAGTGCATAAAACATAAAATTTTTAAAATAAAAATGTATGAAGTCCTGGACCATAAACCAGCCGTTCTCAGGAAATTGTTTTAGGACTTCTGAGCCTTCCTCTCTTTAATTCACATTAGAATGAATAGGAATTTCTTGGTTTTTTAGATTTCTTTCATTTTCTTTTTTTTTTAATTTTGGTGTTGGTTCAATTCATTCTAAGGAGCATTTTATTAAGCACATGCAATGTGTAAGGCAGTGAGCCGTACACTGGGGATATAAGTACCTGCCTTCAAGGAATGTTCATTCTACTGGAACAGAAGCAAGAGGAATTGAGGATTTTTTTTTCTTTAGAGAAAACCCTGTTTTGGGTAATTTTGTTTTAATGTTTGAATTCTTACTACCTTTTTTTCCAGTAGTATTGATGATAATTAAAAAAAAATCCTGAAGGAACTAATTCTTGTCAGAATTAGTAGAGATTATGGGGACTTTAAAACTGTTTTTTAATGAAAAATAGTCTCCACATCCAGGAGCCTTCTCATTTTTTGCACCTTCTAGCATTTAAAGAATAATCATTATTATGGGGTTTTTACCTTTAATTAAGACAACTTTTATTTCCTGTGTGAAATTCTATTGAATCTGGCATATGATTAAGGAAATATGAAAGCTTTTGTAGACTTAATACTCTCATGTAAAGTTGTACCATAATGTGTGTTAAAGATATGCTTTTTAACCCCCTTTTAAAAGTTTATAAAACTTAATAACATAAGTTTACATTGCCATTTAAAATAGGAACACTGGGTAATGCAGATTTTAATTAAACTTTTAAATAATTTTGTCATTTCAGAAGGGAGATACCCCAAATTTTAATGCAGAGTTTAAATAGTTTTCATATATTAAGGGCTACTTATTTGGGTATCTAGTGGGCTAATTTTTTTTTATACTTTTACTCTTTCTCAATTTTATTGAATCAAATACTTTGTGCATGAGATTTATTTAATGTGGTGTTAGATATAAAACAAGAAAAGACAGCTTAGATTTCTTAACATTTTTCTAAAATAAACGTTTTTATTGTGATAGGAGCCTTTTTTAATGGTAGCAACCTGTCTTATTGTGTCAGTAATTTATTTATTTATCTTTAAAGCAGAAGGAGTGCAGCTAATTGCTTTTGTGATACACATTTTCCTTTAATTCTTGCAATAGATGTGAAAAGTTTTTAATAAAAGGATAGCCTAAACTTTTTGTTGAAACAAGCAACTTTTACTATTATAAAAAATAATTCCTTTTCTTTGTTTCATGAATTAGAAACAATGAGAGAAAGCTGAAGTCTGCCCAAGCCAGGTGTTTCTTGTTGGCAGCCTGCTCCCTAATGACTCTAGCTCTCATACAGCAGCTGCCTGCTAGTCCTCTTTGTATGGCCTATTGTTGCTACACACCCCTCGTTAATACACATGCTGCCCGGGGCAGACCCTGAGAATGACATCAACTTGCTTATCTTAGAAACCTACAAACCTGACGCAGGGTGTTGAGGTTGCCTTGCATCTGCCTAGCCAACTAATTGTGAGCTTTCTGGCCTACGATTGGCTACTCTTCCACTCAGTAATAGGTTAAGCAAAGACATTGCCATTCCATCTGTTCAACCATTCATTGTTCTTCTTGCCTGCCTGGAAGTCTGCAGCTAAAATTGGGTTAAGGAGTTACTGTTGAAGCTGATACAGAAACCAATGTCTTTGTGTTTTCCCGCTAACGTGAGTATTTGGATTACCAACTGTCTTTTAAATTAAACTTCGTACTAACTCTTCAGAATATCATTGAGAGAATAGTAAGCACTACTAATGAAAAGTCTAAATATTTTTCATACCGGTGTTTATTAGACTGTATATTACGTGTGTATACAAATATACATATATCATATGTATAGAAATATACACACATAATCTCCAAAATGCCCCAAACTGCATGCCTTTAAAATATCAAGTGTCTATCTTTTGTATTATGTTTTCTAGAGTAATATAACACTTTATGATGGGATATTCTGCAGTGCTTTAGAAGTGTCAGGTGGTTCAAATTAGAAAACTTTTTAAAAGATCTTTTGATATTTCAGTGACAAGTTATGAATTTTTCACTATGACCAACTTGCACAGATTTGGATAAACCTTTTAAATGTCTATATCATCTCTGGATGCCATACAAATTATGATGAGATTTCTCAGATTATTTTTCCTCCCTCATAGTTTAGAAGAGTCCAGGTTAGGACCTAGATTGATTTAGGCAAGACTGGCAATTTGTTGTTGTTGTGGCTGAATTAGTGGACTCTAAATAGTGTCAGGTGGTAACAAACTGTCTTCTAGCACTTCCTGGTGACTTAAGAAACTGCTTTGTTATAGTTATTCTAGTGTGAATTCATGTGTAGGGTTTTTTCCCCCCTTCATTAGTTCAGCTATTAGGTTGAAGAAATTTCAAAGTAATTCTCTGTGAACCAGTGTCTTCAAGAACCTTCTCAAGGGTGGAGGGAAAAATCTCAAAGACTTTCATATATCATTTGGGAGGGAAAGGACATAAAGGGTTAAAAGGGGGTTTTCATTTCTACCACATGCCCTATTGTGTGAACATATGCATAAGTCTATTGAAAGTTTTCAGAAGATGGGCAGGCCACCAGTTGCTGGTCTCCTGCAGTTCCAGTAGACATCTGTTGCCCCAGAGCATTAACCAATCTGTTCAATGGGACATCCTCCCTTTGTTAGCTAGAGGGATGCAGACAACAGCACTCACTGAAACACAATAGTAATTAAATACATAGAAACTACAGCAGTAGGTATTTATTACATATTCATTATTTTTTGTGTATTGTCCTCTTACCATTACCATTTGGGTCACTAACCAGTACCTACTTTCATGGCATAGTTTTATGTTAAAAACAAATGTATCATTTTAACAAGTCTATATAGCATTCATATTTTTTAGAATGTGAAAAGTATGTAAAAAGCATTTAATTGTAATTTGATTTGACATTATACATGTTATATTTTAACAAGCAATTTCTTCAAGAAAGTGTGGTTTGGTCATTGGTGAGAAATTTTAGAACCATTCAAGAAATTCTCCAGCTATTCAGTAGGTCAGAACCACTCAGTTAACATTTCAAAAGTTTCTTAACAAAAGTCAGTTTATAAAGATAGATTTTCTCCCTTTAACTTAACCATTTGGCTATTCATAACAGCAATAGCGATAATAATAGCTAGCATTTATATATCACTTTAATATTTGCAAATCACTTTACGTGTGTTATTCATTTGATCCTCCCAATAACCCTGGGAGATAGGTACCATTACTAACCTCATTTAGCAGATAAGGAAACTGAGGCAGAAGGGTAATTTCTAACACTTACATAACTACTTTGAAAAGCTCCTTTAAAAATTTTAACTTGAGGTGGTATATCTGAGGAAACATGATGTAATAGAGAAGCAATGTATATACTGATACTTACATGTAGTCTAAGATCCCTTATATAGCTAAATCTGATGCCAAGGAATTTATTTCTTAGAGAATAGTATATCAAAGCCAAAATAAGCCCTAGAAGATAAGGTTAAAAGTCTATATTTCTTTTGAGATGAGCCTATGTGTACATATGTACATGTGTTGTATGTTCCACATATATTAGAGTATTTAAACACTGACCTCTTTTATGTTTGAGAATTGAAAAATGAACTCTTCTTAAAGAAATGGTGGAGGTGATATTTCTACATTACCAAATAAGATTGATTGTTTAGCCTTTATTTTAAAGGTAACTAATATTGCATAAAACGATTTTGTAGTTGTCTAAAAGTATAATGTTAAAAGAAATGTATTCAGCTTCAGAATTTTAAAAGGTTTATCTCTTCCCCACTGCAAGAACCAAGAATCTAGTTATTTTCTAATCAGCTTTTTGCTAGTCAGCTTTTTTCCAGTCAGCTTTTTTTTCTTCTAAATTGATTACTCATTTTCAGTTGTTTAAGCATGAATTGTGGTCATACAAACTTCTCAAAATTTCTAATGATTAGTTATTTTTAGAACTCCGTTGCTAATAAGTCTTTATTAGCTATAAGTTCTTCACGATGCTAAAAATATGCTTTAATAGTGAACTTTAAATGACTGACAATTTGCTTTTTTACTGAATCTTTTCAAGAAATGTATTCTCAGAAGCATGTGTTTTTTGGAGGAGGTTGTCATGGTTTTACATACATTGCATTTACATCTGTTACATCAGTAAGCTTTATGGTATGCTAGAAATTAAAGTTTTAAGACACTGAAAATAAAAGTCCTTTGCCATTTTTCTTAAGTACTGTATTCTGAAAAACTAGATTAAAATTTCTCTAAGTTGATGTAAAACATGTATTTAATGCATTTTCCTGATAATTTGACCTGGTTTCCCGTGTGTGACCTGTTTGTTGTAATGGCTTATCCTTTTCCTAACTCTAAAACTCATGAGAATTACAAGGTCAAGTTTAATAAATTATGATGCTTGTCTTTGAACAGATCTCTGAGAGTTGCACCATAAAGCTTAAATAATTTAGAATACAGAAGAGAAAGAAGACATATAAAATTAGTGAATAATCCAAATTATAGATTATCTTAGAAAATTTTATTTTATTTATTGCAAAATTCTGTACATAAAATAAGCTATGAAAAGCCAGGAATTATATGTTAGAAAAGAGATGTTCATACAAAAATGTAATTTATTAACAGACTTTGGTAAATAAATATTGTTAACATTAAAATCCCAAGTCATATGCAGTATTACACATTATTACAAATGATACATTATTGTAGTTTTAATTGTATTGTAAATTCTGTATTAGGAACATATGTTTCACCTAGTTATCAGAAGAAAAGAGAGTTCCAAATTTCTTCATATTTTACCTTTAAGATGGAGAAATTAATTTGATATCAGATTTTGTTAATTTCACTATTGATATATTTTCCTCATGAATATTGTTTTTAAAGTTACTAGTAAATATGGTATATTCTGTGTTTTATCAATTTTAGGGACATTTCTATTAAATGCACAAATTTAATATCATGTAAATTATCTTGCTAACAATGTATTCTCTGAAACTGTCTTCTTAGTACTTTTTTCATACTCTGATACAGCTTCAAAGAAAAACACTCTAGTTTAATATAAGAATGGCATTTCGCAGTATAACAACATGGATTGGGGTAGTGATTCTTTATCTTGAAGTATCCTGCTATAGTAGTGCTTGCATCTACCCAAACTTTTCTGGGGAGATCAAAAATGTTGCCTATTAAATATCCTTCCTCCAGTCAGAGCAGATTGTGGGGTTTACAGAACAATGATGTCGGAGCTTCCAGATTGGTTTGGCAGCTGCATTGTTCTCAGAGGGTAAACCAGACGCACTTAAGTCCCAGTCTCTTTCATAGGCTTTTGTTCATACCAAATTATACTTTCACTGTGCTAGCATTCATGATGGCATGTTAAAGGAGCGCATCCTAGCAACAAGAGACTGGTTGCTAGGCATCCTAGCTTCCAATAGGTTTTTCTTGTTTAAGATACTTTTGGTGAGAGCTCTGTGAAGGCCACAGGGCAGGTTTTCCTTTTTAACTGTAACCCTTTATTAGGATGCTGTTGTGAATTGTTACTGGCACTATGCTGTCAGTATATTACAGTAGTTAATAAATCACTGAGTATAAAGATTTGCTTTTTAAATTTCTTTGAATTAAATCTAAATTATTTCACTTATGTTCCCTTTTAAATTAAGAAAATTAAATGGATGAGTGTTCATGGTCAAGTGTATATGCACACCACCTTAGGATTTATTTTAGACCCAGAACAAGTATCAGGAACAATTTACTATTCCCTTTGAACTAAAGAATGGCAAATTACTAAGTAAAACAAAATTCTAATCCAAAGCTATATAAAATTATAGACAAAATTTTGTGCTAAAAGAATTTTAAGTATTTTTTAAAATAAACTTGAAATTATGTTTTTTTAATCTGCATCTGTGTGGGTTAGTGTAAACCATTGCATTTATTAAGAAACTCACCCATATTTGGTAAACAGGAGGTTCACAAAAATATAGGTGACTGATCTTTCAAAAAAATAAGGTGCATCAGTTTATTTTAACCAATTACAAAGATGATACATAACTTTAAATAAGAGATGTTAAAATTTTGACACTGTGCTTTTCTTTGAAAGAATATTTGAGTCCCTGTCCTCTGACTCTCAAATGAAGCTGCAGTCTTCTAAAATCCTACACATACTTGGCTGACATTTTTCACCTAAACCCACTGCCTCACTCATTTCATTCTGATGCACAACGCAGTAATTACCTTAATAGCAGAACTAGAACATCTTGTTACAATGAGATTCATGAGAAAGTAGTTTCACTTCAAAAACAGATTATTGGAAGAAATAAAATTTCCAAGAGGCTAGAAGGGAAAAAATGAACAAAACACATAACTTTTAAATGTTTTAAAGAAAAAAACAATGTTCCTTTGGGGAAAGAATAAGAGAAATAATGAACTGCTGTGAATATTTCATGGGTTAATTTTCTCCAGTGCAGCATAGGATCAATATCTTTCTGCTACAACCTTCAATTAAGTATAGAATACATGGTATTTATCTTGTTCATAGGCTCAATTATAGAATCATAAGTTTTAGAACTAGAAGGGACTTCAAAGAACATCTAGTCTTCACACTTTTGTTTCATAGTCAAGAAAAATGAAGCCCAGAAGAGGTAAAATATTTGTCCAAGGCCTCACAGATATTGAGCTGGGTTTGAACCCAGACCCTGGAACTCCAAATCCACCACTCTTTTAGGTATACCAGTGATTTTTCTAAAGTACTCCTCAGACCATTTCATCCCCTACTCAATAAACATCAGTGATTTATTGTTACCTCTAGGATCAAATATAAAATCCTGTGTTTAACATTTAAAACTCTTCACAACCTGGCCTCTTCCCCCCTTTCCAGTCTTTAGAGTTCTTTTCATGTAGTTTACAATCCAGCTATACAGGCCTACTTGCTATTTCTCACACATGATTAGTTTTAAAATTGGACATTTTAGTTAATGTCTTTGTATTGACTTCTTTCCCTGCCTCTCCCCTTGCTTCCAACCTCCACCCCTATCCCTTTAAGACACCTCTTTCTTAAAAAAAAAAATTCACTTGTCAAGCATTCATTTTTCTTCCTCTCTTCGCTGAAAGACATATAACCACTGTATCAATAAGCAAAATCAAGTAATACAAATTCCAATATTAATCATGTCCAAAAATGCATTTTTCTGCATATTAATTAGTCCATCTTTCTTTTGTGACATAGGCAGTATTCTCAGTCCTCTGGAATCACAGTTGATCATTTAATTGAAAAGAGGTTTTAAGTATTTATAAATGTTTTATTTTTATAATATTGATGTTATATAAATTATCCCTCTGGTTCAGTTCACTTCACTCGACATTAATTCATACAAGCTTTAAAACCATCTTTTCCCTCATGTCTTATAGCACAGTAGTGTTCCTTTATATGCCACAGTTTGTTCAACTATTCCCCAATTAATGGGTACCCCTTTAGTTCCTGGGTTTGTTTGTTTTTTACAAAAGTAACTACCATGAATATTTTTGTATACATAAGACCATTCTCTATTCTTTCATTTTTCTTATCTTTGGGGTCTTGGCCTAATAGCAGACATGTACTGCTTACTAATTTTTTGTACATAATTCCAAATTATTTTCCGAATGGTTGGGCCAATTCACAACTCCATTAGCAGCACGCAGATATGCCAATTTTCCCACAGCTCCTCCAATATTTATCATTTTCTTTTTTTTAGTCAGTTTTGCCAGTATGATGAGTATGAGGTAGGATCTCAGAATTGCTTTAATTTGCATTTCTTCAGTTATCTGTGATTTGGAGCATTTTTTCATATGACCATAAATAGCTTGAGTTTCTTCCCTTGAGATGACCTATTTATATCTTTAAACTATTTATCAATTAGGGAATGGCTCTTATGTTTCTTAATTTGTTCCTGCTGTATCTTAGAAATGAGACTATCAGATAAATTTTCTGGATAAAATTTTTCTCATTTAACTCTTAGTCATATTGGTTTGTTTATTCAGAAACTTGTGGATTTTGTATAATCAAATTGTCCCTTATATTTTCGGTGATCTCTTCTGTCACTTGGTTGGTCATGAACTCTCCCCCTATCCATAGACCTTTCTGCATCTTCCCGTCCATGTCCTCACCAACCCTCTGGACTGACTAATTAATGTTAATTAATACATATTGTTTTGTTCATATGACATAGGTGAAAATTTTTTATAGTTTTGTGTTGTGAAGCTTTTAAAATTCTGTCTTGTTTCTTTTTGGCAATGTTCATGAAATACTCATTTGTCAGGTGGTGCTCCTCAAGTATAATATAATTTGTCTTGAAATTAATTTCTGGTCATTTATTTTTAACATGTTTTTCATAGGAATACCTAAGTTCTGTAATATAGTGAGCACTGTCATATGTTGGGAAAAGCTGGATTTAGCATTAGGAGAGATGTGAGTTTCTACACTGCCTCTGACCCTTAGTATTTGTTGGAACATTGACAAATTATTTAACCTCCATGAGCCTTAGTTTCCTCATCTGTAAAATGTAAACTTTAAAGTTTCATGCCAGCTAATGATGAGGAATACTCATGCAATTAAAAACAATGCAAATAGTGTGGACCATTGATCATTTTGTCTTTGTTGATTGATATTTACTTTCCCTTTTTTTTATGAGGGGGGGAAGACAGGGAAATTGGAAAAGTGACTTGCCCAAGGTTACACACCTTACCTTTCCTTTATAAACAAGGTTTTAGGTTATTGTGCAAAATATATTTTGTAATTCTCAAAGTGAGTTATTATTCCTTACACTTTATTTAAGAAGCTGGTCATATGTATACTTCCTCTACCAGTGGCAGTCATAGCCTCTTCATTAAATCCTCTTTTGTTAACTCATCCTGGTGTGCATGGGCTTCTGGGTTTATAAGTAGTCACTCTACTTATGGAAGCACATGCTTCTGAGAACTTCATTGTGCTTTGAGCCCTAGCAAGATGGAAAGATGCTTAAAGACTTAACATGTCTTCCAAGCTAAATTTGGAGAGGGTTGGACCCCAGGTGATTCTTTCTTAAAGTCAAAGAAACTTATTACTTTTAAGATAAAATCTAACCCTTTGTCATTTAAAACCTTTCATAGGCTGACCACAGCTTACTTTTCCACCCTTACAGTATATTCTTCTTCTTCATTCACTGTGTGGGTCAGCTGAATGGGCCTTCTACTATTCCGTACTCAAACCATTCCCACCTTAGTGGCTTTGTATAAATTGTGTCACATACCTGGGATAACCTCCTTCTTCACCTCTTTTCAGAACCTAAAGATTCCTTCCAGGCTTAGCTGAAATTCTTCTTCCTTCATTAGACCTTTCCTAATCTACCCAACTGCTAGTACCTCTTCTTCCTCAACTAAAAAATTTAATTTAGTTTTACTTGTATGTATATATGTTGTTTCCTCTGATAGAATGTAATCTCCTTGACAGCAGGAACTGCTTCATTTTGTCTTTATTATTTACCAGGTTCTGGGAAACCAAAGTCTTAAGAAATGCTTCTGGGGCATCTAGGTAGCACAGTAAATAAAGTGAGCACCAACCCTGGAGTTAGGAGGACCTGAATTCAAATTTGGCCTCAGACACTTAACACTTCCTAGCTGTGTGACCTTGGGCAAGTCGCTTAACCCCAATTGCCCTGCCTTCCCCCCTCTAAAAAAAAGAAAAAGAAATGGCTTCTTTAATTGATTAAGGAATAAAATAGTCTTTCTGTGCTGGGTGTCTTTATAATTAAAGCTCTTATGAACTATATTAGAGAAAATGGGAGGTAGTTTTCACTAGTTTAATCCCAAAACACAATTAATATTGTATCTAAGATTTTTCTTGTTTTGAATATTCTGAATGTCAATACTAGACAAAATTTTATATTTGTGAATGACTATCTGCCTTTCAGTTATTTCAGTTGAAGTTAAAACTACATTTTTTTGTGAAATTTCAAGTATGTGAAGCCTAATATCTCAATTTGGTTTTTTTTTTCCTAGGAATACAGGGCAGGTTATCTCCAGGAACACAGAAAAAACAGCAAAGTGGAGTCAAGTACATGCAGCAGCTTCATGGGCTTGAAAGATCACTTGGGGCATGACCTAGGCCACCTTTACGTGGAGAGCACTGAGACACACATAAGTGCTATTGTACCTTGGTCAATGGTGGAGAAACCAACAATGGATAAAGTTAATTCTAGGAAGGAAGATGCAGAAAACGTGTTATCTGAAGATACTGGAAGTTCCAGTTGTGACTCAGAAGAAAACACAAATTCTGATAATGATTCAGAACAATTGGGTAGCATTGCAGTAGAGCCATGCATGTTAACCAAGACTCATAGACAGCTATGTAGGTCTCCATGTTTAGAGCCTCACATCTTCAAATGCAGTGAAATCTTACAAGACCTAAAAACAGAGGAGACACAGACAATGCCTAAGGAAGTGAAGAAGCCCCCTGATGTGGTAAAAGAATACCAAGCCAAACTGGAGTTTGCACTAAAATTAGGTTATTCTGAAGAACAGGTTCAGCTTGTGCTAAATAAACTTGGTACTGATGCTTTAATCAATGATATCTTAGGAGAACTGGTCAAACTTGGAAATAAAAGTGAAACTGATCCAACTGTTAGTACAATTAACAGTAGCATAATTAGAGAAACATCTTCCCTAGAATCCCAGAGATCCGATTCCCCACTTCAGGAGATTGTGACAGATGATGGTGAGAATCTGAGACCAATAGTTATTGACGGCAGCAATGTGGCAATGAGGTATGTAGGAAATCTTTCTTCACTGTTGCCAAAGTGATTTCTTGTTTTGTGCCCCTTTATATAATCATAATCATAACAAAATTATTTAAGTTCTCTCTCCATTCCCCTTGATCCTGAACAAGCTCATTAAACTTTTTCCTTACCTTGCTCCTAACATGAAATACATTCTCAGATTTGTCACCAATTTTTACTTATTTTCCTATATTGTTACACATACTTTAAGAATATCAGTTTTAATCACTGATATGCTAAAAGTGAAAATTTTGTGGGACTGTGCAATAATATATGGAATCAACTACCTGTTTCTATATGAGAACTAATAACCATTGGGGAAACCCTAATTCTTGGAAGATAAATTAGATATTTTTCCTTATATGAGGAAAAAAAGGAAACTATTTTTTGCTTTCCTAATCCATCTTAAAAACTATAGTTAAGGAATAGCATCTTTGGGAACTGGAAAAACTGAATCAATGCTAGGAAAATTAACTGGGTAAGCCACTAATAAAAATTAATTAGCATTTATAATTAATTATATTTTATATATAAATATATCTGATATCAAGATATATAAAATATTTTATATAATATAATTATAATAATATAATAATTAAAAGCATTAATACTTTTGATGGCTTAATTTTTGTGAATTATTCTTTGAATTGTTCATCTTAGATGAGTTTGCTTCACACAGTGAAGGTAATCACATCTTCCTAGTTAATTGAGAAGTATTATGCAAATGAGAGAATATTTCGTTATCTGGTGTATTTTTTTTATTTAGATGGTGGGGAAAAGTTAAGAAATTTCTTGGCCTGATATTACTGATGGACAAAAGTTTAGTGGCCAGTGAACTACCAAGTAGCAATATGGGGAGCTCTAAGTTAGTCCATGGAAATGTATTTTCAGGGTTAGCTATTATTAAGATGCCACTGGCTACCCCAATTATTTTTTTTTTTTTAAAGCAATCGGGGTTAAGTAACTTGCTCAAGGTTACACGGCCAGTTATTTCTGGGTGTGGTGCTGAGTATCTGAGCCTGGGATTTGATCCCCAGGTCATCCCGACACTGGAGCCGGTACTCTTACTCACTGAGCCTCCTGGCCACCCCTAAGCAATTGGGGGTTAAGTAACTTGCTCAAGGTTACATGGCCAGGTGTTTCTGGGTGGGTGCTAAGTGTCTGAGCCCGGGATTCAATCTCCAGGTCATCCCAACACTGGAGCCGGTGCTCTTACTCGCTGTGCTACCTGGCCGCCCCAGCTACCCCAATTCTAAATTAACTTAGCAATTACTTGGATTATTGAAAATTCACATAATACTGTAGGCTTTGACCATACCTTGTGATGCAAAACCAGTTTATATACTGTTCACAGCAATCTTTTGATGTAGCATTAGATTTGGATAGTTTTCTTCTTTTAAAAAATAGATGCACAATAATATGCATTGCATCCAGTAGCATTTTCTCAAATAACTAGGAAAGAAGAAAAAGCTTTCTTCTCCACCAGCTAATAGAGGAAACTAACCTAGTTTTTTAACATCCAAAGAAGATAGAAAGTATGGATTTTTTGTTCCCCTCTACCACCAGAAAATATATTTTGTCAAAGCTTCAATACCTCAAGGGACTGTGGAACTGAATGTTGTAAACCAAAATTAAGTAAATAAATTTTTTTAAAATATTAAAAAAAAGCTTCAATACCTCAACATGACTATAACTTTGGGTATTGTAAGAATGTGGGTATTCCTTTCACTGGTACAGATCACAGTCCATCAATATATTCTCATCCTGTGCAGTTCTGTCTAGGATCTTTTCTCATCCATTGAGGCCTCAATCAGCATGTTGCTTGCTTTACATTTTTTAACAGAGAAGACCATCTGTTTTCACATTTCTTGCCATTTGACTAGGCACACCTCTGCATCTACTCACATTTTTTTTTCAAAGACGTCTTTTATACTTCCTCTTTCCTGTAGGTCCTCATTGATGTGCCAGACCTTACCTTCACTCACTATGTGTCAGTCCTTCATTGCCTTTTGGGTCACTTGCCTTTGATTCATTGGAAAAATAGTATACCAGAATTCATAAACTTGCATCATTGCCAAAAAAATATTTATTTAAAAAATAAATTTTTGTGCTGGGGAGCAGCTTGAGATTATTCAAAACACTGCACAATTTACCTAATGCAGTCTAACCACTCTCTTCTTCCCGTTCAGTTCTGTTCCCAACTTAGTTGTTCATCTGCAGGACTCACCCCAGATATATTAACTCAGCTGACCGGCAATTCAGCTGTGTGTTGGACATGCATGTCTGAACAATTCTCATTTTTCCATCCATTTACTTTTCTTTCTATGAATTTTTCTGATAATCTTTTGATTAATCATATATCTTGTAAAATAAAGCCCAGTAATGGTCTAAGTCTTGATATAATCAACACAGTATGATCCACTAATGTGCATCTAGAGGACCTCAATTTACATAAGGCATCCATCTTCCATTTTTATCTGGTACTTGATATCACTGACAAAAATACCTTTAGCAAAAAATATATCTCAAGGAATCTTATAGATGATTAGCAAATTCATGAGAGATTCCTTTAAGACTGTAGTCTACAGAATCAATCTTTTTTCTGATAGCAATAAAAAAAAAAACAAATAGTCCCCTGCACCTTTCAGTCAGTTGTGTACTTAGCTCTAAAGAATCATAAGTGAGTCTGCCTGTTCTCTTCCTATATGTTCATTAAGGGTATACTCATAGATGTGTAGATAATGCTCATAAAAGCTGAGGAAATAGATATACATATCTATAGTTACTGAATTTCTTTCCATTTTCTTTTTATGCAGAGGATTATCCGAGGCTTTTGGTATTTTACTTTTCCCTGAAATAGTTTGTAAAATGGTTCCCAAGTGATTGTGTTGCCTTTAGCAGGTTTCCTTGGGGTGTCCTTGATCTGGTACCAAAAATTCTTCCTTGACTTCACCTTCTAGACACTGGGGCTAAAGTATTAGTCTAAATATGGAGGTTCACCTGTCCCTTTCTAATAAAAAAAGATACCATTATGGAAACATGGATAAATGTGTTGTCCCATTTCCCAATCTTTTGTGAATGTTCTTGGGATATTGTAGCGCAGTTGGGCCTTACACCAAGATTTCTGCAGATTTGTTTCTATTACTACTGATTTTTATTGTTTTATGTGGCAAAACTGCTTACAATCTAACCTTCTCCATGGAGTTTTGCAAATGAGTTTGTATTTTGAAACAGTATTGTTGCCCTTTGCTGCCATGCATTTCTGCTTTGCAGAAAGATGGAATGTTTGTAGTTGTCTCTTATTATGATGACTGTTTTTCATGAGTTAAAACTCATATAGAAAATGATGATAATTGAGGTTGTATCTTTTTCTTTTCCCATTTCCCATTATAGGGTCAGAAGCTTGTTTGAATAAATCATGTTGAAATGTCGCAAATATTTACCTAGTCTTATAATTTTTTTTATTTAATGTTGATTTTGGCCTTTATTCTAATTAATTGATGGTCTTATTTTAATAAATCTCCCACATCAGTAATTACTCATTTCCTTTCTTTTGGAATAGTCCATTTATGTCTTGTGATGTTTTACAATGGTTGCCATGTCCAGCAACTTCAAGTTCTTTTTCTTTGAGGAAAATATTCATGGTGTGTAGGCATATATGACTTCTGAGTAGTCTATAAGTTTATGGCCTCTTAGAGCTGTTTTTTGTGTATTTTTTTCCAATTATATATAAAAACATTTTTTTACATTCAGTTTTTAGAAATTTTGATTCCTGCATTCCATGGAAAACATAATTACATATTAGTCATGTTGTGAAAGAAACATAGACCCCTCTAACCCCCCCATAAGAAAAAATAAGGGGAAAGGTACATCAATACACATTCAGACTCATTCATTTCTTTCTATGGAGATAAATAGCATTTTTCATCATAAATCCTTTGGAATTGTCTTAGACCATTGCATTTCTGAGACTAGCTAAGTCATTAACAGTTGATCATTGTACATTTGTTATTATCTACAATGTTCTCCTGATTCTACTCATTTTACTTTGTATCAGTTTATGTAAGTCTTTTCAGGTTTTTCTGAAAGCATCCTGCTTGTCATTTCTTATGGCACATTAGTAATTAGTGATTCCTTCAAAATCATATACCACTTGATGGACATTCCCTCAATCTCCAGTTCTTTTCCCGCCACAGAAAGAGCTGCTATAAATATTTTTTTATGTGTAAGTCCTTTTCCTTTTTTTATTTTTCATCTCTTTGAGATATAGACCTAAGCAGTGGTATTTCTGGGTCAAAGGGTATATGCACAATTTTATAATTCTTTGGACATGGTTCCAAATTGCTTTCCAGAATGGTTGGTTCAGTTCACAACTCCACCAAAAGTGTATAAGTGCCCCAGTTTTCACATCCCTTCCAACATGTGCCATTTTCCTTTTCTGTCATATCTGATAGCTGTGAAGTAGTACCTCAGAATTATTTTCATTTGCATTTCTCCAATCAATAGTGATTTAGGACATTTTTTCCAATATGACTATAGATAGCTTTGAATTCTTCATCTGAAAACTACCTGTTCATATCCTTTGACTATTTATCAGTTGGTTGTATTCTTATAAATTTGACTCGTTTCTGAAAAAACCTTTTAATTTAGTGTAATCAAAATTAGCTATTTTATATCCTATAATGCTCTCTGTCTGTTGGGTCATGATTTCTACCCTTACCCACAGATCTGACAGGTAAACTATTCCATCTCTACTTTTCTTATAGTATCAACCTTTATGTCTCAATTGTGTAATCCACTCTGTTATCTGCTTCTGTTTTATAGGTGAGTTCATCCCATTCATATTCATAGTTAAGATTATTGTGTATTTCCCTCCATCCTTTTTCCCCTGTTTATCCTTTCTCTCTCTCTTTTCACCCTGTCCCTCCTCAGAAATGTTTTGCTTCTGAGCATTTCCTCTCCCAATGCACCCTCCCTTCAACCCTACCTCCTTCCCTTATCTTCTACCTTCCTACTTCCATGTAGGGTAAGAATGGATTTTTATGCACAACTAAGGGTATATGTTATTCCCTGTTTGAGCCAATTCCAATGAGAGTAAGGTTCAAATATTACTCACCCACCCCCAGGCTTCCCCTCCACTGCATGAGCTCTTCCATGCTGCTTTTATGTGAGATGACTTACCCCATTCCAACTCCCTTTCCCTTTCTCCCAATACATCTCTTTTTCATCCCTTAATTTTATTTGTTTGCATATCATCCAGTCTTAGTCAGCTTATACCCATGCCCCTGTCTCTATGCTCCTTCTAACTGCCCTAATAATGGTAAAGTTCTTAGAAGTTACAACTATCATCTTACCATGTAGAAATGTAAACCGTTTAACCTTATTGAATTCTTTATGATTTCTTTTTCCTATTTACTTTTTTATGCTTCTCTGGAGTCTTATATTTGAAAGTCACATATTCTATTCATTTCTGGTCTTTTCATTAACAATGCTTAGAAGTCCTCTATTTCATTAAGGATTAGAATCAGTTTTGCTGGATAGGTAATCCTAGCTCCTTTGCTGTCTGGAGTATTATATTCCAAGTTCTCTGATACTTTAATGTAGAAGGTGCTAAATCTTGTTATCCTGACCATGACTCCACAATATCTCAATTGTTTCTGTCTGCTTACAATATTTTGTCCTTGACCTAGGAGCTCTGGTATTAAGCCGTAATATTCCTGGGAGTTTTCATTTTGGGATCTCGTTCAAGAGGTAGCTAGTGGATTCTTTCCATTTCTATTTTTCCCTCTGGTTCTAGGATATCATATTAAGTTTCCCTTAATAATTCCTTGAAATATGATGTCTAGGTTCTTTTATGATCATGGCTTTCCAGTAGTCCAATAATTCTTAAAATTATCTCTCCTTAATCTATTTTTAAGGTCTGTTGTTTTTCCAGCAAGTTAGTTCATGTTTTCTTGTATTTTTTCATTCTCTTGATTTTGTTTTATTGTTTATTGATGTTTCCATGAAGTCATTAGCTTGCCCAATTCCTATTTTTTTAAGGAATCATTTTCATCATTGAGCTCTTGTACCTCCTTTTCCATTTGGCCAACTCAGTTTTTAAAGAAGTTATTGCATGGGGCGGCTAGATGGTGCAGTGAATAGAGCACCGGCCCTGGAATCAGGAGGACCTGGGTTCAGATCCAGCCTCAGACACTTAACAAAAAAAATAGCTGTGTGACCTTGGGCAAGTCACTTAACCCCAATTGCCCTCCAAAAAGCAAAAAAAAAAAAAGTTACTGCCTTTGGATTTTTATGCTATTAGCATTTGGTCTCTTCTGTTTTTTAAGGTGTTATATTCTTTAGTATTTTTTTTCCTACTTTGCCAAGCTGTTGATTCTTTTTTCATGATTTTCTTGCAACACTCTCATGCCTTTTCCCAGTTTTTTCTCTACACCTCTTATTTGATTTTTAAAATTCATTTTAAGCTCTTCTAGGAATTATCTCTATACCTGCGACCAATTCGCATTTTTCTTTGAGGCTTTGCATGTCATTGTTTTGACATTGTTGTTTTCTTCTGAGTGTGTTTTGATCTTCCCTGTCATTGTAGCAACTTTCTATTGTCAGGTTCTTTTTTATGTTGTTTGCTCATTTTTTTCTTTTAATTAATGTTAAAGTTGGGCTCTGCTCCTGGAGTTTAGGAGGCACTGTCCTGTGCTTCAGGTTTTTCGTGCTGCTGTTGTCAAAGCTAGCCCTGGGAGGGTGGGGGAGTTTCCAAGTTTTTAATTCTTCCAAGGTGGCATGATCTGAGGAGAGGAAGTCACTTCTCTCCTGGCCTGTGGTCTGGTCTGTGAGTGAATACAAGCACTCTTTTCTGCCCTGGAACTATGTCCTGGTGCTAGTAGTGTGTACTACTAGTACTGGTGTTAGTAGTGTCCCTCCTTCCCCTGGGACTGTGATCTAGCTGGAACCACATATGGACAATGAAACCAAGTTCTGCACCTAGTGCCAGCAAAGGGTCCCTTGCAATCTTCATCTCCGATGCCCTTACCATCTGTGGGCTGAGACCTCTGGAAACCACTGCTGCCAATTAAGGCAACCCCAAGGCCTGCTGCTTACATAATCCAATTTAGAGATGGAAGGGACCTTCTAGATCCCCCCATTTCAGCTAAGGAAATTAAGTCCCAGAATAGTTATGTGAGTTGCCCAGGGTTACCTCAGACCAAAGTTCAAAGAGAAGCAATTTCAGGCAACATCATGTAACTTCAATAACTACAGAAGAATAGCATTTTCTTGTAAAAGCCAATACTTAAAAAAAAGTTTTATTGATACTTTCGTTTTAAATTCATATTTCCAAATATATCCCACCCCCATCCAAACCTTGAGCCTGGTGACAATTTTTTAAAAGTTCAGCAAAATCAATCTGTTACTTAATTCTGCCCATATATCAATCCATAGACAGTCCTCTGTATCTCCAGTAAAAGGAGAAAAATGCCCTTTTTATCTTTTATCCTGGGTTAGGCTAGGCCATTTGTTATAATTACATAGCCTTCAGTTTTGGTTTTTATGTGTTCTTGGTCTAAACAATTCTTTGATTATGTAGGTTAAAAGTTCAAAGATAAAGTAGATGCATCTTTGAAATGCAATAAAATAGGCTTCAACATTTTTTCTTTTTTTTTCAAATGCTTTATTAACTTCTGATTTTATATCATTCATTTATGCCAGATTTTGAGTTACAAATTTTCTCCGTTTTTCCCCTACCCACCGCCCCAAAATAGCAGTCCCACAGGATATTCCCTCCTACAATCTGCTCTCTCCCATATTTTCTCCCATACCCGTTTCAACTTTTCCAGTGGATCTCTATGCCCCAGTGCCTGTATATCTTATTTCCCAATTACATGTAAAATAGTATTAATAATAGTATATATTTGGGTATTTGATGTTAAAACTTGAATTCCAGATTCATTCACTTCCTCCCTTACACCCACCCTTACTGGGAAGATAAGCATTTCAGTATAGGTTGTACGTGTGTGGCTAATGCAAAACAGTAACATAGTAGATATATTGTAAAAGACTGACTATATTTCCCTCCCTCCTATCCCACCTCCCACTTGTTCTATTCTCTGCTTTGATCGTGTCTCTTTTCAAAAGTGGGTGCTTCCAACTTCCCTCCCCCCCAGCCTGCCCTCCCTTCTGTCATCCCCCCTCTCATCTCCTTCCCTCCCTACTCTCCTGGAGGGTGAGATACCCTATTTTGTGTGTATTTCATTCCCTCCTCAAGCCAAATTCAATGGGAATAAGGTTGACCCATTCCCTTTTGCCTTCCTATTCTTCCCCTCCATTGTAACCATTTTCCCTTGCCTCTTTTGTATGAGATAGTTTACCCCATTCTGTCTCTCCCCATCTCCTCTCATTATATTCCTCTCTCACTTCTTAATTTCACCTTGTAAGTATCATCCCTTCCTGTTAAATTGCTCCTATACCCTCTATCTATGTATACCTGTAAACATATATACACACATTCACATATGTATTCATATGCCCATATACCCTCATATATAGACATATCTCTCTCTCTCACTCTCTATCTATCTATCTATCTATCTATCTATCTATCTATCTATCTATCTAT
>NW_027187419.1:10122351-10281091 GCF_028583685.1 Petaurus breviceps papuanus | reverse complement strand
TATCTATCTATCTATCTATCTATCTATCTATCTATCTATCTATCTATACCGTGTTTCCCCGATAAGACCTATCCCGAAAATAAGCCCTCCCCTTACTGTGTAAGATTCCTCTAAAATAAGCCCTCCCCCGAAAATAAGCCCTATTGAGATTGCTACTGTAGTGAAGGTGATCCCCTGTGTTATACACTACATTACGTTACCCTCTGTATGCACCGTCCCACCCCCCCGTGAAACGCACGCCGCGCTCCGAGCTGCATCCAATCAGAGCTGCAGCAGTGAGCGCGTCATCCTGTTCTTCCCCAGTGATTTGCTTGCTGGCGCCATTGAGAGCAGTGCCGGGGAGGAGAGCTGAGGCAGGACAACATAAGCCCTCCCCTGAAAATAAGCCCTCTGGTGTTTTTCTTTCCAAAAAAATAATAAGACAGTGTCTTATTATCAGGGAAACACGGTGTGTATATATATACCCTTCATGTTAATAGTTCAACTTTGATAAGTTCCTTATGATTTCTTTTCCCTGTTTACCTTCTCATGCTTCTCTTGCTTCTTGTATCTGAATGTCAAATTTTCTATTCAACTCTGGTTTTTTCAGCAAGAATGCTTGAAAGTCCTCTATTCCACTGAATGATCACATTTTCCCCTGAAATATGATACTCACTTTTGCTGGGTAGGTGATTCTTGGTTTTAATCCCAGCTCCTTTGACCTCCAGAATATCATATTCCAAGCCCTTCGATCTCTCAGTGTAGAAGCTGCCAGATCCTGGGTTATCCTGATTGTGTTTCCACAATATTAAAATTGTTTCTTCCTGGCCGCTTATAATATTCTCTCCTTGGTCTGGGAATTCCAGAACCTGGCTATAATATTCCTAGGAGTTTTTTGGGGGGGGGATCTTTCTCAGGAGGTGATTGGTGGATACTTTCAACCTCTCTTGTGCACTCTGGTTCTAAAACATCAGGGAAGTTGAAAACTTCCTGGAGGATGATTTCTAGGTTCCTTACTTTGATCATGGCTTTCAGGTAGTCCAATAATTTTAAAATTATCTCTCCAGGATCTATTTTCCAGGTCAGTGGTTTTTCCCATGAGATATTTTACATTGCCTTCTATTCTTTCATTTGTTTGGATCTGTTTAACAGCATCTTGATTTCTCATAAAGTCATTAGCTTCCATTTGCTCCAGTCTAATTCTGAAGCAATGATTCTCCTCAGTGAGCTTTTGAGATTCTTTTTCCATCTGGCAAATTCGACTTTTAAGGCATTCTTCTCCTCATTGCCTTTTTGAGCCTCCTTTGCCACTTGAGTCAGTATGTTTTTTAAGGTATTATTTTCTTCAGTCAGGCTGTTGACTCTCATTTCATAATTTTCTTGCATTGTTCTCATTTCTCTTCCCAATTTTTCCTCCACTTCTCTTATC
This sequence comes from Petaurus breviceps papuanus, assembly GCF_028583685.1. Lineage (NCBI taxonomy): Eukaryota > Metazoa > Chordata > Mammalia > Diprotodontia > Petauridae > Petaurus > Petaurus breviceps. The sequence goes on along the minus strand of NW_027187419.1, from coordinate 10,279,683 downwards.
TGCTTCTTAAGGTCCTCTATGGCCTGTAAGCAGCTCCTATTTTCCTTTGAAGCTTTTGGTGCAGGAGTTCTGACTTCACTGATTTCCTCCTGTTCCATGCTTTGCTCCTTTTTGTCCCCAAAATAGGAGTCTAATGTTGGAATCTTCTGTCTGCTTTGTTTCCTTTGCCTGGTCATGTCGCCCTTCAGTCACTTGACCCCTGGGCTTTTTGCCACAGTAGGACTCTGCCACCAGACAGGGGAGCTTTCGACCCAAACGCAGGGGTTTTCTCAGCTGCCAGAGGTATTAGATGGGTGCCCTCTCTGACATCTCCACACGCTCTGGCAAGCTGGACACACACCCCAGGACCTCTACCCTAGACTGCAATCCAGATCCAAGAAGGTTAAAGCAAGAGCGATTACCCCTCAGACTGCTGCTTGGTCCCCCTACACTCTGCAGGCCAGGAGCTGAAGCTTCCACATAGTGCTGGCTGGCTGTATTGTAGTCTCAGGGGCTTCTCGCCCCAGGGGCTAAAGCCACACACTCCCACTTACTGGATCCCGAAGTCCAGACTGCACTGACCTCTCACTTTGTCCTTCACTTCTGTGTGTCGATAAATCTGGAAAAGGCCACAGCTGCTGCTAATCTGGAATCCCTCTGTTGGGGGCTGGTCTGGCTGGCCTTGGGGCTAAAGCCTCAATGTGGGGGTGGGCCCCCAAGCACTGCACTTGCCAATTCCTGCTGGACTGTCCTCAGCGGGATGTTAGCTTCTCTGTGTCATTTTGTGGGTTCTGCAGCTCCAAAGTTGTTTAGGGTCCCCTTTTTACATGAATTGGGGAAAGTGAGCTGGAGCTGCAGGGAGGTCGTACTCCGCCATCTTGACTCCGCCCCCCAGGCTTCAACATTTTTAAAGCCTTAAATTTTCTTTATGCAGTACCTTTATTAAAGAGCCCATTTTTTGACTGAGCCCATTGTTTTATCCATCAATGTAACTAATGGTATAGGAATTAGTGCCAATCTTTACCTTCAGAAAGTATCATTATACCATCACTTAGTATAGTCTTCTGTTAATATAAATGACACCTGAAAAAAAGAAAGTAAAAATGTCATGAGCTTCATAAGCAAGAGGAATATATTAGAAATAAACTACCTCACAATAATAATAGTAATAATAGCTAACATTTATATAGTGCTTTAAGGTTTGCAAAGTGCTCTAAAACTATCTCATTTTTTCACAATTGGCAGGAAAATAAAATGCTTATCTATCAATCTTGGATTGATGAAAACTTGACCATAGGAGAAGTGCACAGGAGCACTACAGAATAAATTCAGCATTTTCTTGACAGTTACTATTTGCAGAATTCTCAGTTCTAGATCTGGTTGGCAGAATGGGTTTGTTTGTTTTTTTCCCCTTCATAACGCAATTAAGGAAAATGTAAAGCCACACATGAGCAGCTCTCCAGAGGACTGCTGCTGTGAATAACTTTCAAGGTTCTGATTGCATAGTATAGTGAGCTCTCTATTTGATAACAAATCAGAGCAAAACATTCATAGAAAATCAAAATACAGCATTCACCATGTCACAACTCAACAACTTATCACTAAAATGGCCACATAGTTTTCACCAAAGTGGTCACATAGTTTTCAACAAAGTACATTCATTTAGTTAATCACAAAATCCTTAATTCATTCACAAAATACAAAAGTCAAAGTTCTCCACCCCTAGGTCACAGTAAATCATAATCTTAGTCAATACACAGTATCCAAGTAAAGTCATCTTTCAGCTTATTTTGAGTCTGGCTCTCAGTTTCCATGGTTCCCCCTTCCATGGTCCCATCTCCAGCTGTCACCTGGGTTCAAAGGCAGGCAGCTCCTAGTTCCTTGTCCAACTCCTTGTCCAGTTCTTCATTCAGTTCCCATTCCATATTGAAGTTCACAGTGTCCAGTCCACCTTAAGCCCTTCACAGTTCCTGTTTCTAGGAAGACAAAGCTTGACAGAGCCACAGTAATAATCAAACACATTGCCAGCACCATCATCAATTCACTATCTGCCTGTGAAATCAACTCAGACCCACCAACAAGATCTGAGAACTCAACACAAATCATAAACATAGATATTAACACAGACCCACAAACAAGGTCCAGGAGGTCAGCACAAATCATTAGTGAAGTCTGAGGACATCCAAAACCCTCCTCTGGGACTTCTGTAAACATACAACCAAAAAATCCTCTTTCAGGGCTTCTGTACAAAGTATCACAAACAAACATCAGTACAGACAGAGCAGACAGAGTGCCAGGATACCACAAGTTTTCTCCTTGACTCTGCCACCACAAGAGTCCTCTTTTCAGTTCTGCTGTCTCCAGCCTGGGGTTCTCCTTATATATGGTCATTAACTCCTCCCCAGGAGTTTACAAGTTGTGGGGTTCACACGTTCTGTTTCTTAACAGACTTGATACAAGGCTCAAAAGAAACTTGAACTGAGATAAGATGTTAATTCAATAGCTGAAACGAGGTGCAAACTACTTCTGTGGTTGCAATTACAGAAAAAAACAAAACAAAACATAACTCTTGAAATAGTGCCTGGAGAGAGTAATGATTTCTCTCTCTTTTTTTAAGTCAATTTTCCTAGCTGCAGAAGGAATCATTGACTATCCCTAGTGGTGGTCTATGACTTTTTTTTTTAATTTCTTAAAACAATTTTAAAATACTTTCTTATAAGTCCTACTGGACAGTTAAGTGTTCCTTATTCCTCACTGTGCTTCTCCTGCCCACAAAGATGATGTAAAGAACATTTTTTTTCTCATTATTTAGAATCTCCCAGTTTTTTTTTTTACCTTTCATTTTTGTACTGAAATGTGCTTCTTAGTGTTGTGCATTTCTTTAAAAAATTCACTTTTCAGGGTGAATTGTAAAGTATTGAATTTAAATAAAGTTTTATTTGTCTTTCTTTATATTTTACAAAATAATTGTTATTCCTAAGTCTGAACTTTTTAGAATGTTATGCGGACATAGACTTTTAAGAAACTTGTCGATCTCAGATTCTTCATTTTAATAATTCAAAAGATCACCAAGTATTGTCAGGCTCATTTATTTCTCTGAGTTAAATTATCATCTCTGAAGAACTTTAGACCTATATTATTGACTATTGGACATTTCCAAACAAATGTGCCATAAGTATCTCCAATTCATTACCTTTCCTCCTTCAACTCAATACCAAGTCCTCCACCAAACTTCCTTTTTCTCTTACAGGGACTAGAGTCATTCTGGCCTCTTTCCTCACCATCACCTACCATAGCTACTCAAATTGTCCAAATGTTTCCATGAGGTATCTTGTGTCTGTCCCTTCTCTACATTTATGCAGCTACCACTGTATTTCAGACAATCGTTTCCATTCCCTTGGACAATTGCAGCAGCCCCCAGAATCATACTTATTTGCCCACAAATTGTTACTGATTCCCTATTCCCTCCAGGATAAAATAACAACTACTCAGCTCGGCATTTAAAAGCCTTAATGATCTATTGATTTTATATTTCCAGACTTATTTCATGTCTATTCCCTTCACATAGTTTACATTTCTTTTTTTTTTCTTTCTTTTTGGAGAGGGGAAGGGAGGGCAATTTGGCCAAAGTGACTTACCCAAGGTCACAGGCTAATTTTTGTGTTAAGTATCTGAAGCTGGATTTGAACTCAGGTCCTCCTGACTCCTGGGCTGGTGCTGTATTCACTTCGCCACCTAGCCTCCCCACACATTGTTTACATTTCCACCAAACTGACTTATCCTCTAATACCTGAACTTGATGTCCCATCTCCCATCACCATGCTTTTTGCATAGGCTGTCGCCAGTGCCTGAAATGTACTCCCTCGCCTCTGCTCTCTTATGGAAGCCTGCTCTTTATCCCTAAATGCTGTTTTCTGTCTCAAATTATCAGGTATAGGCTTCTCTCTTTACATGTTGCATTCCTCTAATAGAATGTAAATTCTTTGATGTTAGGAATTATTTATCATTTTTCCTTTGCTCCACAATTCCTAGCACAGCTCTTTCAGGCATATAATAGACAGTCAGTAAATACTTATTGGATTGTACTGGTTTCAAAAGTCATTTTGTATGATATTTGTAATTGAACTTCAGCTGTACTAAATTTGTTGCAAGTATTCCAGTGCCTGTGGCAAAATCAATTTGTAAAAAAAAAAATCAAAGAAAGGAATATTAGAAACCTCGATACCATTCTTATTAACAGATTCCTTCATTCTGTATAATAGTCTGAGTAATTATGTTCTTATTGAATTTTTTGTCTGGGTTTCTCAAATTTCTTTTCAATCACTAATCTTTACCACAGGAAAGTGAATAGGTGATAATTGTGAAATAGTACTTCCCATTATAGGACAATGACAATGTATAACTGAAAGGGAGGCTCATCTGTAATTTTGCATGGCATTTTATTTCTTGGAAGTAGTTGTATTGGAAATATGGCCATTTCAACATCAGATGTGAATGGTCCAATTATCTTTTTTGAAAATGTTACCTAAGTATGAGTCCTATCTTGTGCCCTTCATAGGATCTTTAATCTAATAGTAAATTAATAAACTAAACAGTTTCATTATAAAATTACTTTTATTCTCCATGTCTTGATGCATCTTAGGACATATAAATAGCATCTTACTATATAACATAATTACTCATATAATTATCAGAGCTGTTTTCAAAATTTGGCTCTCAAGTTACTAATAAAACACAAATCAAGATTTCATATCAATCTAATACTTCTAACTACAGAATAAGATAGGATGGTAACTGCAGCTGTAGTGGTTTGAGTTAAGATAATTTTGTCCACTTTCTTTGAATCAGAGTGAATTTTTAGTACAATTTAAGTATAAAATATAATTTAGTATAATTTCAACATTATAATTTGTTGAAAAACAGTAGAACTGTATTTATTAGGCTTGATAGGAACATGTGTTTACCATTCCTGGCACTGTCATTTTGAGGCCTAAAGCTAAACTGTCTTCTAATTCTTAATCATACATAGATCAAAACAGTCTGTAGCAATAATAATTTTTATTAACCTTAAGGAGCTATGTGAATGTCAGTTATTATTAAGTACTTGCTCTATAAAATTCATTATCTCTTTTGACATCAATACTTAGAGGTAAATACTGCAGGTTTTATTATCCCTATTTCACAGGTGAGGAGACCAAATCTCAGGGTGGTTTAATAGCTTCTCTATGATAATATACCTAAAGAGGATCAGAAGTGGGATTTGAATTCTTATCTTTGTTGACTTGAAGTATAATACCTTTTTCATTATACAAGGTCACTCTCTTCTTCTTTATTTCTCTTCTACCTCTAGTTCTCTCCTTCTCCTTTCCCTCAGCCCCCAATAAAACAGGTAAGGAAAAAATAATATTCAAAATCATCAGCCCTTCATTTTATAGAAGATTAAAATGTAGCCCAGAAAGGTTAACCATTTGTATGCTAACGACCCTGGTCATACATAGTAAGTAATGGGGCTAAGATTCAAAACCCAGTTCCCCTGACTCCAAATAGAGTTTGACCTAGGGTTCAATCTTTACATACCATTTATGGTATCAGTTAGTGAGATTTTGATCAAGGGCTTTAGGCCACTCCTTTTTGACTTAAGCCAGAACTTCCAACTTAAGCTTGACTTTAATCCTCCCATTTCAGTCCATGTAAAGGAGGACCTTGACACTTCATTTCCATGATTTGCCTTTTACAATGCCTAATAATTGCTTACTCAACCAAATGATGATTTTTGTTACTGTGCCCTGTTGAAAATGCAGAGTAGAGGGAGAGGGTAATGGTCTTGTATACATACAGCAGCAAAACCCATTCGTTCATTTATTCCCTGGCCAACAAACATGGAGAGTGGGGCTCCAGACAAGTCACTGCTTAAATAAATTATTTCAGATTCCTTCTGTAGTATGAATCAAAAAACCAACATTCAGGGCATCTTATTCTAGCTATGTGACCATGGCAAATTACCTAATGCCCCAGGTTGAAGATTGGTAGAGGGTAAGGAACAGGCATTTAATAGAGCACCTGCTATGTGCCAGACATTATTCTAAGCTCTCCCTTTTTTTAACATCTCATTTATCACTCACTGTTTTACACTTAAGGAAACTGAGAAAAACAGAGGTTAAGTGACTTGCCCAGGTCATACAGCTGTTTAAGTGTCTGAGGCTGGATTTGAACTCGGGTTTTGTTGACTCCCCATGCACCCATTTCTATCCACTGTGCCATTTGTCTGTCAAAATTTCAACATAGGGAAATCCCCACAGGAATGAAACCACATAACCAAACTCCTTCCTTTGCCCCCTGTCTCCCCACAAAAATCCTAATTAAATAGTTGACTATCCCCTTCCCAAAACCCCGACCTACCAAACTAGATTTCAATGTTCTACTCATGGTCTGGATGTTAGGAGTTTTGGGCAAGTTAATTTTTACCTCCAGAAGGTAGTATTATGTTAGTAGTCTTGAAATGAGAGGTACACTACTAAAGGCAAGGAAAATGTGGCTCCACACATAAATACATACTGATGTTTAAGTATATGCATCAGTTCCTATTAAGATCTCTGAGAATTAAAGTAAATCTACATTTATTATTCAAGGAGTTTCTGTATATGGCTACAAATGATGAGCATTAAGTTAGTGTCACTGGACCCCCTGCTTTTTATGGGATGGAGTGGAAAGGAAGGGCATTTAACTGCTTGTTATCTGCCAAGTACAGTGCTTTACTTTTGCCTAGTACTTTAAAAGTATAGACTTTAATGTTTATAAAGAGTATGCAGATTTCATGCACCCATTTTGCAGATGAGGAAAAAGATTCCCAGAAACCATTATTGCTTAGTGGCATACAGTTACTGAGTATCAGTATAGGTACTAGACAGTAGGTGTTCTCCCTTAACAGTATTCAGAGTCAGGCAGTGTGTTCTGTAGGGCAATATCTGGCTCACCTATAAGTGGTCTCTTCTAGTTAAAATGCTTGACTATTCTTACTTTGACATTCTGGCAGAAGAGCAGTAACAAATTAGCAGATGTGGTATAAAGAGCCCTGAATTCCAGGGAGTCAGTAGGCCTTTGATTAAGTTCTACTTGGCCACTAAATGGCCTTGTGACCTCGGATAAATGATTTCACCTCTGTTCTTTAGGGTCCTTCTCTGTAAAATGCTCATATATTATGAAACTGTAATGGACCTTAGAAGTCATTTGATCTAAATCTTCCCCTCCCCCCCCCCCATTTTACAGATGAAAGAACTGAGGTACAGGGATATAAAATAATTTATCCAAGGCCACAAGTAGTCAGTACCAGAGCCAGGATTCAGACCCAGGTCCTTCCTCTAGGTAAAGCCCCTTCTACTGCAGTATCTCCCAACTCCCTTCCAGCTGCAGTGGCCTAGTTCTGCTTTGTTTTCCAGAGGAGTCTGTAAATGCTAACTTCCCCTTTGGACGTTAGATGGATAGTCATTATCTACTTCTGGAAGGCACCATGAGCTGTTCATTCACTGCCCTCAACTTATGCTCCTCCCAGAATGACTGTAAAGTGTCAGAAATAACTAATCTTGCCCTGGATCTTTAGAATGGTTCTGGGCACCTTTCAACTCTGTGTTTATACCCATAGCCACTAAATACCCAGTGACCCAGTTTAGCCTGTTAGCTAGCCTTTTATAGATTTGGTTGGCTTTTCACTAGAAAGTTCTGGTGTTCCCCCACAGAGTACATTACAATTAGAACATTACTGGAATGATCTCCATAATGGTACATTAAACTCTTAAGATAGTGACTGAATCATTACACACCAAACAAGTGTCTTTGATTTGAAAGGCATTACATCCTTATCTTTCAAACTTTTGATCAAAGGAAAAGGTTTTTCTTGATCTTTGGGTTATGGTAATTCATAAACATAACTTATAGTGCTAAAGAAATGCTTATATAAATGAATATGTATCTCACATCCGCTAGTTGGCCCTAGACCGTAAGGACTAAGAACAATGGTTAGAAGTTGCAAAGAAGTAATTTTGATTTGATGCAAGGAGAAACTTCCTAATAATTAGCACTGTTTCCAAAAGGAATATGGGAAGCTGAGCGGTGGGTTTTCCCTGAATAACCATTAATTGGGTATGTTATAGAGGGGATTCTGGTTCAGGTGTAGGGTTGTACCATGTGATCTTTTTGAGGGCCCTTCCAGCTCTGAAATTCTGTAATTTGTGCTGATCATTCTTTGATCAAAGCATTTTCTTTTTTGCTACCTGGAGTGTCAGTACAATTCAGGATATTCTTTTGTTGTTAGTAATCTTCATCTAAAATTAAATTACTGAAAAGAAAACCAAGTGTGTTCATTAAGGGACTCAAAGTGTGTTTCTCTTAAGTAATTTAACTATGCAAGAGAAGGAACCTGTCTCTTAGTGGTTCTATGTGCTGCATTTCCATACTTGTTAACATTAATCATGGACTCATAGGATCACTCCAGGGTGTACCTTAAGATGAAAATGAAAATTCCTGAAAATGAAAGATTTTCTTGGTATTCCGTTCCATTATTTTGCATTTTTTACCAAGGGGATCTTACTTGGAACAGACCTAAATTCTTTATGTTGCTGTTTAACCCCATTTTCTATGGTTGTGTTGTGAATGATGATGGAGAAAAGCTTGTCTTCTCTCTCTGGAGAATACCCTTCCTGATGTTGAAAACTATAATTAAATTATCTCTTTCTCATCTTGTAAAAAGTTTCCCAATTTTTTGGCTTTTCCCAGTTTGTCCTGTTTGCTAACTTTTTAAGTACATATTGGGGGGGGGGGCTCAAACAAAGACGCATGAAGAAGGATTTTGCTCTAGTTGGGTGGGGGAAAAGGAATAGAGGTCATGGAGGATATGGCACCAGAATCAAGCCTTCAAATAAGGAAAGGATTTCAATAGGCAGAGATGTGAACTACATTAAAAATAGTTTATTCTGTTTCCAGCCTTATTTTAGCTGGATAAAGCATTTATTATGCACATACTATGTGCCAAGAACTTTGTGCTAAGCATTGGGAATACAATACAAGCAAAAAGAAAGCCAGTCCCTGCCCACAAGGAGCTAATAACCTTGTAATGGAGGACAATATGGAAAAGGGAGCAGGGCTATAGAGGAGGCTGAGGGGTGGCATGCCCTCACAGCAGCAAAGTTTGGATATTCTGGAGCAGAGCTGAGAAAGAAGTGAACATGACTGGCCTGAGTACTTCTTTAAATGGCATTCCTGGCAGAAGCTCAGCGATTCAAGGAGGGCGACAAAGGGGCAGAGGCAACTCCAGGGTGAGGAGGCTGCTGGAACAGTTAAACAAGGAGTTGGACTGAAGAGTAGAGTTGGGGGTGGAGCTAGGCAAGAAGTTACTTTCCGACCTGAGCCCTGTATTCCAACTAAATCTGGTTATTCGCCATTCTAACATACTTTTCTCCCTCTGTGCATTTACACTCTTTCATGTACTTTAATGCCAATTCCCACCCTCACTGCCACCAATTGAAATTCATTTCAGCAATCACTATTGTGTGCCAGGTACCATGTGAGGTTCTAGAGATACAAAGGGGAAAAAAAATAGTTCCTCATCCTCGAAAAGCTTGTGTTCGACTGAAAAACTTGTTCTTCCTTGAAGATCAGTCAAATACTACCTCTTCCAAGTAGTCTTCCTTGTTTTCTTCATCTAGAAGTGTTCCCTCCCTGTGGTGGACTTGGATTGTAGTTTACTTGTGCTTTCGGGGTCCTTCATATGTGTGCATTTATTATTCTCTTCTTTTAGTTTGTATGATCCTTGAAGGTAGAGGCTATTTTATTTATCTCTGCATAACTCCCATAGCCTGGCAAAGTGACTGAAATGTAATAGGAACTTTAAATTTTGTTGACTTTAATATTTCAAGTGTTCTGAAATAATGTCTTTCAGCCACGGGAACAAAGAAGTATTTTCCTGCCGTGGAATAAAATTGGCTGTTGATTGGTTTTTGGAAAGAGGCCACAAAGATATTACGGTGTTTGTTCCTGCCTGGAGAAAAGAGCAGTCAAGACCCGACGCTCTCATCACAGGTAAGCTCCAGGGCAGGACGGAGCGGCCTGACCCTGTGAGTTCATCTGGGTGGTGAACTCGTGCTCTGGAAACTTCCCTCACTGTGACCATCTTAGCATTGCTTTGGCTACTGAGAAATTAAGTAACTTTCCATGAACACAATCACACACCTGCCAAGCGCAGACTGATTTTTTTCATCAAATAAAACATAGCTGCCAGATCACTAACTTACCAATACATGACAAGGAAATGTTGATCCTGCTCTACCAGAATTTAAGTGAAAACTCTAGAAGCAACATGGCGTAATGTCTGGTTCAGTCTTGGAGACAGGAAGACCTTCTTTCCAGACTTCTTTCCTTTGTTAACTAGAAAAGTAAATATTGCTTCATTGTAGAACCTTTTAACTAATTTTGTAAGATTCCTCTTCAACCTTTTAACACGTGGGAGGTAGATAACAGCACCTGAGAGCTAGCCTGAGAGTTAGGAAACCTGGCTCTTTTGCCACTGATTGGCTTGTTGGATTCATCCCAGAGCCACAGCCATACATTGTATAAACAGAACATAGACAGATAACATTCTGTACACCACTATGGATCACAGTCAGTTTAATAAAAAAGCATTTATTAAGTACCAAGCACTTTTACTAAATGTTGAGATACAAAAAAAAAAAAAGAAAAATGCAGTTCCTGCCTCCAAGGAGCTCCCATTCTAATGGGGGAAGACAGGACACAAATTGCTATGATACATTTAATATAAGTAATAAGATTTAGACCATATAAAAAGAAGGTAATCTCAGAAGGAAGGCACTAGGTAAGCAGTGTAGACCAAGAAAGGCCTTCTGTAGAAAAAGGAACTGGCCTGGGAATCTAGGACGTAGAATAGAAGAGAGAATATTTCAGAAATGCAGGACGGCCAGTGTAGCATGATCATAGAGTGAGTGGAGGGGCATACAATATAAGAATACTGCAGAGGTAGGAAGGGACCACATTGTGAACAGCTCTTATAAGAATGCAAAAAGAAGATTTTCTGTTTGATTCGGGGTGGTCCAGAGCTGGTTTAATAATTTCAGGAACAGTTGGCTATAGGTAGCACAGAAGGAACAATGAAGAAAAGTGTCACTGTAAGCACTTCTTCATCTGGTATTTTCCTTTTTTCTCCCTTAGCCACTCACTTGTTATAATTGCCTCTTGTCCTATATCCAATCAGTCACAAGCAAGGATGAAAATTGTGCTGCCAGATACACTCTGAGGGCAAGCAGGCCTTGCAAACCTGCAACTCAACTTCTGTTTCTCTCCTTGAGCCTTGATTATCACACTGCTAAGATAGATATGAGGAAGCCCATCTTCCATTGCCTTTTAAGACATTTTTCCTGTTACTTCTCTTCCTTCATTGATTCCCCATGAGTTAAAAAATAGGCACATTCGTGCAAAAAAATAGTCCTGACTCTGTGTGCTCATAGAAGGTGACAGTGGTTATTCCAAAACAATGATAGTGTTTTTCTCTCTCAACTTAAGTTTTGTCAGATTAGCCTTTCAAATGATGACCTATTTGTTCCTAAGAGAGTAGTAATAAAAATGCAAAGTTGTGTTTTTATTTATTTCATTTTACATACAGTTTAAATTCTGTAACCTTTCAGAAAAGAATGTTTGTTTTTTTAAAGTGTGGCTTGATAAATCTTTGTCAATCAGAAAGGGCTGTTTAAAAAGATCCTACTGCCGATGTGTGCACTGGTGAATACATTTTACATACATATGTGTGTTTATATGCAAATACATATAATGTAATATATGGTGTGTATATATGTGCATTTTGTATGTATGCGCCACCCTCCTTCCCCCGTAACTGAATTTTTGCTTGTCTTTTGTTTCCAGATCAAGAAATTTTGCGTAAGTTAGAGAAGGAGAAGATTCTGGTGTTCACTCCATCCCGACGTGTTCAGGGAAGAAGAGTAGTGTGTTATGATGACAGATTCATTGTAAAATTGGCTTTCGAAAGCGATGGTATCATTGTGTCCAATGATAACTACAGGGATCTGGCTAATGAAAAGCCAGAATGGAAGAAGTTTATAGATGAGCGATTGCTGATGTATTCATTTGTTAATGACAAGTAAGTAATTGAATTTCGAACTTTATGGAAAAAAAAACATGTTGGAACATTGCCAATTTACTAGAGATCTGAATTGTTTTTGAAGTTTTAAAATTAAGCTAATGAAAACCAAAAATCACAGTTGAGTTTAGAGTCTAATGTGTCCCTCCTTAGCTCAAGATCAGGGCCAACTTTAAGGATGTCAAAGCCTTCTTAAAAAAAAAACATCTCAATTAACATTGCACTTACTAAGTTTTATACTTATTAAATTAGATAAACATTCCTGTGAGGTCTGTTCTTAACAGATTTTCCCATTTGAGTTGAAGAAATTGAGGCATTGTTAAATGATTTACCTTGTTCTTAGGTCAAACAGTGACAAAGCTAGAATTAGAACTGAGTCCTAATTTTCATTCAGTTATGCAGGTTAAAGATTCACACTATATCCTTCCTGCCCCCTTTTGTTGAGGGAGACTTTAAAACATTAAAATGTTTTTCCCTGTCTTTGCATGCTCTTGAGTTGGGATAGCAAGGGGGTACAGGAGCAAGACAACAGAAACAATCTAATTTGGAGCCCAATTTTTAACTGTTTTTTGATCAATTTAGACTAAATATTTAGTACATTCAAACTTTTTTTATTTTATCTTTTGTCTGCCCAATAGTTCCAGGAATTTACTCAGATAATTCTTTAATGCTAGTGCCTTGACTGTGATTACCTTGACTAAGGTCTCCTTGTAGGTCAGCATATCACTGAATGGGTCTTTACATCATTTTCTTTGTCTGGAAAAGAGAGTTAATACTTGCCATTTATATATTTCATAATGTTAATGTTTATAAAGATCTTTTTTAAAAATATGCACATTCTTCTGAAGACAGATGGGAGTATAAGTTCACTATATTCACACATATAGGAACATTCTTATGAAATTAAGCATTGTGCCAAAACACATTATTCTGGGCCAAGATATTCTTCAGTTGTATATTTACAAAACATCAGAGAAACTAAGAAGAAGGAGGCAGTGAGTAATTAGAAGATCTTATATCTCAAATAATATTTGGAGCAAACCAAACATCCTGATGACCTAAGTTTGTTTTGCAAATGAAAACTGGGCTTCATCTACTTAGTAGTTGCTTTGCAAAATTTTAAGCAAAATCCCTTGAATCTTTAATTAAAATACCATAGAATGACTGGGTTATTATACAAAACAGCTGCATTGGAATTAATATATCCACTTTTTTTTAAATTTGAAATTCTTTATCTTGTATGTTCTAGGTTCATGCCCCCTGATGATCCTCTTGGCCGGCATGGCCCAAGCTTGGACAACTTTCTAAGGAAAAAGCCTATTGTTCCAGAACATAAGAAACAGCCATGTCCCTATGGTAACTCCCATTATGTACACTTGCATTTAGTTGACTATATTAACTGTTTATCATTATTTTTTATTATAACATAGAATGGTACATAGTATTCTCAGTTGTGATGAGATTTTAAAATATTTTGATGTCTTGGTTCAGCCTCTTATTGAATTGATCTCTGAAAGAGAAAGTAGTTTATATTTGCCAAATACCTATTTATTAACATGGTTAGAGTCAGCCAGCAAGAAATTTGCCTGAATTGAAATTGTGGTTCCAAAAGTCAAAGATGTGTTCCACATGAGATTAGTTTTCACCAAGTAGCGTTCTTTTTCCCCTCCTAAAAACTTGCATTTATGTCTTATGCCAAAGTACAACTGTAATGTAATGCCAAAAGAAAGGCAACTTCCCAAGGTTCAGAATACCAGCATTGGTGCTCTCTATTTTATTCAGTGACAAACCAAGAACAGAGAAGATCAAAACATGACATCATTCAAAATACAGCATTTACTAAGTGTGATTAAATAATCTCCAAGGACTACCCCACCCCAGGACCTTCCAATCATTCAATCAATTACAAAGTCTCAGTTCTAAATACTTCTCCACCCCTAGGCTATACCTTCATTTGGTCCACCACAAAACCCCTCTTCTCAAATGGAGATTAGTTTCCAAACATAGGTAAAGTACCTTCATTTGTCAATCACAGAGCACAATAAGGTCAAAAGTTCCCCACCCCTGGATCACAATTGAATCTACCCCAGAGTTACATCAAGTTTAAACACAGCACTTAATACCCAAATGGAGGTCTTTTCTTCATCTTGACACGAGGCAAGTTCTCAGCAATCTTAGTTCCTGGGGAGACAACACTTAGCAAGGCCATAAGATACATTGCCAGTCCCTTCATGAATTTATCCTCTGTCTGTAGAACAGTCCTAGAACCCCTGAACACATTAGCAAAGCCCTCTCCCAGGATTTCTGTAAACATACAACAAGAAAATCCTTCTTCAGGGCTTCTGAACCAACAGAAAGGCTCCCAGACCCCTGCAACAACAGCACTGTCCTTCACCAGTGGACAGTATTCACTCTGTCTGCAGGACAGTCTCCAGACCCCTGCAACAACAGCACTGTCCCTCATCAGTGGACAGTATTCACTCTCTGTCTGCAGGACAGTCTCAGGGCTTCTTAGCGAACAGCCAGGTTCCAGGACTTCTTCAACAAAAGGACTGTCTTTCACCAGTGGACAAATCTGGCAAAACAACATCAAAACAGACAGACAAAGTACCAGCAAAACAGCCATGTCTCCTCAGTCCTTGGCAGCTCAGGGGGCAGGTCTCAAAAGTCCAAGGCAATTCAAAGCCGCCACCAGCAATTCTCTTAGTCTCTCTCTCTCCACGAGGTGCTGCTTCCAAAAAGATCTTCCGCCTCTCTCTAGTGTCTCTCCAAATCTACATCACCAGCTCCTCCCAGTTCAGGACTTTCTTTTCACATCAACAAGCCCATCCCACAGGTGGGATTAACAAACTCTGGGTTTTAACACAATCAATTTGAAAACCAAGCCAATACAGGGGAATCTTTAATTGCCATTACTATCACAACAACTCAAGTAAATATGATTATCACATTACAGAGTTGTAGTGCAAGAGAAACAATGTGTTGTGAGATCAGATTATAGTATCATAGCAAGTGCTGTAGAAGTTTAAACTGTAGTAGTTTAAACCATCTACTCAAACCAGCCTTCATGACAGAGAGGAATGATGTATGAATTCAGAGGTGATTTCTCTCCAGAGGAAAGAGGATGTATCCTAATATGTATCAAATTTCCTTTCTTTATTTCTCTCATATTAAAATTGAATGTTCATTTGGATTGTAAAGGCCTGTTTTATGCTTCCTAGTTCACTTTGTTTTGCTTTTCCTAGGAAAGAAATGTACCTATGGACACAAGTGCAAATACTACCATCCTGAGAGGGGAAGTCAGCCACAGAGATCAGTAGCTGATGAACTTCGTGCCATGTCTAGAAATACAGCAGCCAAAACTGCAAATGAAGGAGGATTAGTGAAAAGCAACAGTGTTCCTTGTAGCACTAAAACTGATAGCACTTCTGACGTCAAGCGTGCTGCTCCAAAGAGGCAATCAGATCCTAGCATAAGAACTCAAGTCTATCAAGACTTAGAGGAAAAGCTTCCCACCAAAAACAAATTGGAAACCAGGTCTGTTCCTTCTTTAGTTAGTATACCATCTTCCTCTGCTGCAAAACCCCAAAGTACTACACCTTTAAGCAATGGCCTTCCATCTGGAGTTCATTTCCCACCTCAGGATCAAAGACCTCAGGGTCAGTATCCTCCAATGATGATGGCAACCAAAAATCATGGAACGCCAATGCCTTATGAACAGTATCCAAAATGTGATTCACCTGTTGACATTGGATATTATTCCATGTTGAATGCATACTCAAATCTTAGTGTCTCTGGCCCCAGGAGTCCTGAAAGGCGTTTCTCCTTAGACACGGATTACAGAATCAGTTCTGTAGCCTCTGACTGCAGTAGTGAAGGGAGCATGAGTTGTGGGAGCAGTGATTCCTATGTGGGGTACAATGACAGGTCATATGTTAGTTCTCCTGACCCACAACTGGAGGAGAATTTAAAGTGTCAGCACATGCACCCACACAGCCGCCTTAATTCCCAATCCTTTCTACAAAGTTTCCATGATCCCTTAACTAGAGTGCAAAGTTACAGTCATGAAGAACCAAAGCATCATCACAAGCCTCCAATTCCATACATGGCTGTGCATTTGCAGCATCCAGCTGTGGGGGCTCGGTCTAGTTGCCCTAGCGATTATCCCTCCCCTCAGAATTCAGCACACTCCAAGACACTACACCTGGGAAGATCTTTAGTGTCCACAAGGATAGACAGCATTTCAGATTCTCGGCTCTATGAGAATTCTCCTTCTAGACAAAGAAAGCCTTATTCCCGCCAGGAAGGGCTGGGAAGCTGGGAGAGGCAGAATTATGGCATTGATGCATATGGCTACCGGCAGACATACTCATTGCCTGATAATGCCACCCAGCCATGCTATGAGCCATTCACTTTCCAAAGCTTACCTGAGCAACAGGACCAGCCGTGGCGGGTGCCTTTCTGTGGCCTGCCACAAGAGACTCCAAGATACCAGGACAACCGAGAAAAGGTGTACATCAACCTGTGCAACATTTTCCCATCTGACCTTGTGAGAGTTGTCATGAAAAGAAACCCACACATGACCGACGCTCAACAACTTGCTGCAGCTATTTTAGTGGAGAAATCACAGCTGGGTTATTGAGCAATGACGCATCTTCGTGGTGTTCAGTCATTGTTTGTTCAGCTCAGATGCTGAGGGAGGTTTGCTACAGTAGCATTTGTGATCTCCTTCTCAGCAAGGAGGTTCTCTAGTAATCCCTTTATGTGAAATCCTGTATCATGGTATCTGTATGTATAGCCCCATGCGTTGGAAGTATCACGGGATTCTTTTACCTTCAAACTTGACTTTTTTTTAATGTTTCCTTTTTTAAAAACTGTATTCACAACTGGAAATTTTTCCAGGTTGGTTTGATAGATGTATCTGTGATCTTTGATAATAATTTTTGGTGCATCAGGGGTTTATATGCAGCACTTTTTAATCCTTGTTTTGTTTTATTAACTGGGTCTTTGCCTATCATTTGCAAGAAATTACAGTACTTTCAGAAAGTTGAGAGCATTTGACTAGATTAGCATACTTTTGTCAAGCCAAGCTTAATTTGAGTCTTTTACAGCTTTTTAAAATTATTTTTATTTGGGGGAGGTGGGCTTTTTTGTGCTAGAATCATTATTTATAGAAAACAAAGATATAATACAGCACTGACTTTTATCTTTTTAAACAAAATGTAAGTTACCACTTTTTATTGAAATGGGTAACAGTATATTAGAGTGATTTACAATATATGGCACTTTTATTGTTTTGTTTTTATTTTGTTTTCTATTAGTTAAATAGCTGATTTAATATGATTGATTTAAAGGACAGCA
The DNA here is from genome assembly GCF_028583685.1 of Petaurus breviceps papuanus. NCBI lineage: Eukaryota > Metazoa > Chordata > Mammalia > Diprotodontia > Petauridae > Petaurus > Petaurus breviceps. The sequence continues at coordinate 10,262,186 of NW_027187419.1, read as the reverse complement.
GATGCAATCAATGGAAAACAAATTAGTTTCCATTCCTTATGGATAAGGCAAAAGCCGGAAAGTTTCAATTTAGATCTGTGTTATTATCCAGCTCTTTTGTGCTTCTAAACAATAGAAATGGAATTGAAATCCTAGATTTCCATTAAGCTCTTGTTTTATGTGTATTTATCTTTTTGTATTGGCGCACAGGAATACTGGATAAAACACCCTTTCACAATATTTACCTGTTTTTAAATTAATCTATTCTCAATGCAACTTTTATATTTAATATACCGTTCAGTTTTCTTGCTATTTATCAAGGCTGGCCTGAGATGGTTTTACGCGTTGAGGATATGCAACATTTATTGATACTGCACTATAGGGACGGTGGTGGAGGAAATGTAAATGGTAACTTAAGTTGTTTTGTTTTGTTTTTTGTAAGATACTGTATATTTTCTTGAAGGTAGTTTTTTGGCCTGTTATATTATTAGGGCCTGATTCTTGCCACAATAGAGTAGTTTTAGAAACAGACTAAAGTCTGTTCTAGTATTAGTAAGGGATATTTCTGGTTTCAAAGTCATGGGTTTTGCTAGCTCCATTTTCATGGATTAGAAAGTAGGTTTTGCACTTTGTAGTAGACAGTTGATTGACACAGGACAACTGGGCTATTGCCTAGAGTTGTAGAATTCTGCATAGTGTAATGGGCTTATTCAGGTCGGTCGGCTTTGAGACAGTGCCATAGTTTGTGATTTACCATTGATTATTCTGCTTGCTGCAGTATGGAGTAAAACCCTGAAAAACCAGAAAGTACCTTTTACTGTTGATACAAATTGTATCTTTTTAACTATAAGAACCATTTTTATTTATAGATGTAGTTAAAACACAAATGCGTAACTATGATTAGACTTTTGGGCAACATTTTATCCCTTATTTAAATTTTTTTTAAAAGAAAAGTAGAATTGAGATCTAGAATAGGGTAGAAAAATAAAAGTAACAATTTGTTTAGGTAATTTAAAATGTCTGTCTCAATTTTATATAATATATAAGTATCTATTAAAATCACTCTATTGGCATTTTTCTTTCTCCTAAAACTTATCTAGTGTGAACGTAACGAAAAATAAAGGTAAAATGCTGCCTGAAAATAACGCCCAAGCACCTTTGACTAGGATGACATTTTCCCTACTTGTGTGACACTGTGTGTTGCATGGAGTAGGATTTGGGTATACTGTAAATGCTTCTCCAAGGCATTGTGCTTATTGACATAGCCAATAATCTGAACCGTGTTCAGCAAACCTAATTCAGGAACGTGTTCTTCTATACAGCTTTTACTGTTGTTTTTGAGGGTGGGATCTGCATTCATCTGTACTCAGTAATAACATAGGTGATGCTACATGAACTCTTCTGAGGGGTGTCTGGGAGACACCTTCTGCACTTGTGAAAATATTTATCCTTGAATTTGTCGGTCACTATCTGTAGAACATGTTTTAATGTAGAGGATGATTCGGTGCCAATAACAGGGTTATGTATGTAGATGGCTTTTATCTAAGTTGTTTGCTTTTTTTTTTTTTTAATGAAACCACACTATTTAAATACCATACCAATAGTGTTGGCATGGCTAGCTTAGTGTAGCAGTGATTTTATTTGTGTTTTCTGTTTCCATTATTCTTCATTTTAATTATTTGTCTGTCTGCCAAACTATCCCAGATTGCTTTGGATATCGTCTAAAGTGAGAGATATATAGACATATATCAATCACATTTTCATTGTGGTTTCCTGATGTTTTAACAGATTGATTGCATATTAATGGTTACTTTAGTTTGACCTCATGGTTGAAACTATCAGAATGTTTATCAGTAGTATAGCCTACAACAATGTCCTGAAATGAACAGATCTGGGCTACCTGTGCTGAATTTCTTCAATAACAACTAATTGTGAATAAGTTGCAGTATTCTCCTGTCAGGTGGAGCATTCCTTTTGTATTGAAGCATCAGAGTTACTTTGCAGGGTGTAAAAACAAGGGTTATTTGGCAATATTTAGTTATTGTCAGTTCTTAATTATCTAAAATGGGGGAAAGGTAATTCATCAATAAATAAAATTCACACCTCACTCAGAAATTCCCCCCCACCAGATTTTCAAGTGACCTATTAATAACAAACTGAAGTAAGATATTTCACATTCTTTCCCTTTCCTGTCATAACCCTCAGTAGGGTATCCCAGAAGTCCTTGTGCAGTTTTAGGCTGTAACAGCTAGGATTTCTGGAACACATGTAGTGAGGTGCTAACACGGTAGTGAAATGGCCAGAGTGTTCACCATGAGGCGGAGAGGAGAAGTCTACACTGCTTAGTCATACCCTGAATAATTGAGAATTGACTGTATCGTGCAATGATGTGCTAGTTCAGTCTCTGTTTTAGTGTGGAGGAAGTGCCCAGACTATGTGGATTGGCCCTGAGTATTTCCTCATTTTTAGCGTATGCTGTGTGTGCAGTATCATTTTTATGATCTCGAAATCCTGATGGAGTTCATTGTAGATCTCAAACATGTGAAGAAGAGACGCACCTGTACAAAATGTTCAGTACCTGTAGAATCTCGAGCTGTGTGTTTTTATGTAAATTCATTAATGAAAAATTATAATATAACTAAAAGAAGTGTGAGTACAGATAATATATGAGATAGATATATATATTATAAAATTAAAGGGGGGAAAATTTACTATTGATTGCCAAAATTTGCTCTGATTGAGCTGTGTGGCTTCAGGTGACCAAGCTTGATGATGAGATTTGTGGCCACAGTTGGAAGGAGAACAACACTTCTGATTTTGTTCCCAGTATTTTTAGAGAATTATTTTGATAATTTTAGCAGAAACTGTAATTTTAAAACAAAGAATGCTTAAAATTTTATCAATTATAAAAATAATTATTTAACATGGCTTGTGTGTATCTATATGTATATATACAGTAATATATATATATATATATATATGTATCCAAACTAACAAACACACCTCAGAGTTTTGTGATAGTTATTGCTTTTTTTTAAGACCTCTGATAGTTTTCCTGAACGGAGGAGAACATACAAGGCTATTTTGTGAAGATTTTCTAACACACATTTGACTTTCATCATTTTATATGCTTAATCTTAATTTCGTAACTTCTGGTCAATTTCCCTGTCCAAGATAAAGATGTTAAATACAAGTAAATATGTATTTTTCTAGTCATTTCATTCTGTTGCCTTGAGGTCTGATTCTATTGAGAATTTCTGAATGAAATGAGCCACAATAGAGTATTTATATTCCAGACAAAGCCAACAGAATGTCATTTTTAATTAATCCTTCAAGGTAAGTGCCAATAAATAAATTGGAAGGAACAATACATTGAAGAAAGGAAGGTGTTGGTGAAAATAGAGAACTCCTAACACCAAGGCTTTTAGATTGGTATCTGTCTGTAACAGGGAATAAGAAGTAATAAGCAAATTGGGCATAGGACTCTGGATTAGTTGTTAATAAGAAAGAATTCTATTTCCACTACCACTAAAAGGTACCCAAACTTGTTATAGTTGCTGACTTTAATTTTAACAAGGAGGTTGTAATGCAGTTTAAGTCACCTCAGTTAATTCAGCTGGTCATACTGAGTGATTATCAGATATATTTCTTGTTTTAGTGTATGTGTTTTTAACTAGCAAAAGTTTTACCACTAAAAGTCCTCTCTGTAGAGATTTCCTAAAAAAATACTAAAAATATTTTGGATGTTTAAGACATCTTGATAAGCATGCTGGCTTTAATAATGATGAATGGGAGTAGCTCTTTTACTCCTTTGATTTTTAATAGGCTATGTGGACCCAAAATCCAGCTTAAAAAACTATTTTGTTTTATTATAGGAACAACTATGTTGATAAGTCACACTCATGTCCTGTTTTGTGCTTTGCATAAACGGCAGATCTTTAAAAAACATTTTTGAGGAAAACAAATCCATTGTTGAAATTGCACATACTATAGATCTTTAAGATGTGAAAATTGTGACTAGTATAACTATAGCTATAATATGAATGTATTGGTTACATGTGTGTTTTTTTTCTAGGAAACAAATTATACCTAGACTTGTTCTGTCTAGGTCTTTAACATAGGCTGTGCTTGTGGTCCTTGGTGAGTGGTGCTCCAATATGGTCATGAGTAATTTTTAGTGCATTCGCACTAGACAAATATTAGAAAACGTTCTCATTCACAGTGCTTTATAAATTGTACTACATTGTATGACATTATTTTCATACAAATATTAAAATTGCCTATCTATTTAAGTTAATAGTTATAAGTGTGTACTGGTACAGAACTTTAGCTTTTAAACAGTGCTATTGATTATTTGTATAATGATCAATTAATTTCTTCTAATATTGTCTGTTACCCTCAATGTTTGCTACTTGTTAAAAACCAATGTTCTTGTGTGTTTAAAGTATAAAAAACCCTTTTTCTTCCTAAGCTCCTCATTGTTTGGAATCAGAAAATCTATATATTTTAGTTTAGGTAAACAGTTTTTAAAGTTTTTACTTCTTGGACAGTATACCAAATTTTCCCATACTCTGTCCAGATATTTCATATGAACAACAAAATGTTGCTCAGTAAAACCTGTGCCACCTTTCGTAAAGCACGTTATATCTTTTGGGAGAGAGTGTTTTTTTGTTTGTTTTTACTGTGTTTGTGTTGAATTTAACCCACCTCTTTTAAATGTGCAAAATGTATGTCAACTACCAAATGCAAAACACCCTTAACAAACACCTGCAGAAGGTATAAAATGGAACCTGTTTCGGGTTGTTAATATTATTTAATTCCTTCTCTGTGTGTTTATAAGTAGAAATGATGTTTTTCTCATTTAGTTTTCTCAATTCACTTGAAAGTATTGAGATGAACTGCCTGGTAAACTGGTGTTATTAATTATATTGTTTTATTTAAGATGTTCTGTACTCTTTCTGTGATGGGATATCTCCAAAAAGCAGTATTTAGACTTAATGAAACTCTTTACCAAACATGTATGTGATTCTGGCATTGACAAAAAAAAATTAAAAAAGAAACCACGCATACATTTTCCTTATGGTTGATTTGTTTTTGTTTCTTCAAAAAGTTGACCTTTTACATAAAAGTACTTAAGTACTTAATGAAGCTGTTCTTTATAACATCAGCATAGTATACCTGGACTAAGTGTAAGTTATGACATTAAAAAGTTCTTTTTAGAAGATCATCTTCACTTAATGGACTGTTTCTTAAGGTCATCCTTACTGCAAGTGAAACATGCTGAGAAGAACCAGTGGTGTCAGAATATAGAACAAAATTATTTCCCTTCTAACCTGTTGTAAGTTTTGTCCAGTGTGTCATTTTTTGAGTCTCATCAAATTTGATGAACTTTGACATGAGACCTAATGACACTGACTTTCTTTTGTCAACATGTAGAGATGTTGAGTCAAGTTATAGTCCATACTAAGATTGTCTAGTTTTAGTAGCATTAAATGTCTTTATTTGAAAGAAGTACCCTGCTCAAATTAAACATGGAATAAATGGTATTTGAAGACTATCTGAGCAGACCTGTAACAGAAATAGAAAGCAACATTTAACCCTTTGACATTTGGGACTGGTTTAAATTAGAATTCACAGCTTCTGAAGGTGACCAACCACCATGCTAGAACTAATCTGAAGGCAACTCTCAGTTATTCCAAAAGACTGGTCATCAGTTCTCTGTTTTTCTTCTACTCATTTGGGCCATCTTCCTATCTGTTAGCACTTCCCTCTAATAAGCAGCTGAGACCTGGGCATATCCTTAGATTGTGAATCTTTTGCATTAGAATTCTGAAACAGAAAGTAGTAATTGTGTTAAGTGTTTGCTTTTATCCATATCTTTAGTGGAGAAAGTCACCAACTTGATTTTATTAAGGTAGAAACACTTTTCACATGTGTTCTAGGAATAGGGGTGGACGTGAGTATATAAAAGAGCTACAAAGAAATCTGTATCCTGGGATGTCAACTGCTGGAACTGCTGCCAATCATTCTAACGTAAAACAGGAAATTTATCTTTCTAGCTGCCATTCCTAGGAATACCTCCCTTCTCCCTCCCTACCCATTTACACCAAGAATTCTTTCCTGATGTTTGACCTAAACACTTTACCCTCTGTCTTTAGACTGATACCATCAGGTCCTTCCTAATCTACCACTTCTGCATGGTCTAATTCTTTGCTTTATATTGGAAAATTATGGTTCAGTTTTCCTAGAGCCTTCCTTTAAAAAAAAAAAAGGTTTCAATGCTTCTTGTAGCTAGCAAACCACACACTCATTCCTTTTCATGATTTTAGGGAATTTAAAATTGTGTTAGAAAATTCACCATAGTCCAGATGTGGTCGTAAGTTTACTTGCCCTTAATATAATTATATTTTGATGTTCCTTGTCAATTTAGATTTAGAAGTCTTACCAGCAAACGTGATGAGCTTTTGTATCTGTGGTTGACATAGACAATAATAGCCTGAGTTCAAGACCTTGTTCTGTGTTTGCTATGCGTCACTAGGCAAATCACTGTATCCTCCAGAACTCAATTTCCTTATCCATTAAAAAAAAAATGAAGAAAATGATGATTTCTAGTCCCTTCTAGCTTTATATCCAGTTAGCAAACCCTTACCATAATTGATTGAAAACATGTCATAGTACTTCCTTCTGTCTCATTATTAACTCATCTATTAACCCATCAAGTTGGAATATGGGGTTAATCCCACGATTTTATAAACCTTAAAATGCTATATTAATATGAAGTAGTATGCTTTTGCACTCCCTGTAAAATAAGAGTAATTCAGGCTTGAGCTCATTTGCAAAAATAAATTACAGGTTGTGATTCAGAATGATAATTTAGTAATATTACAACCAGGTATATCCTACATAGTTGTCTCCTGATTGGTGCTTCAGTTCCCAAATGCAAGGAGGGAAAAAACAAAATAAAACAAAAAACCCTAGAAAATGGATGTCTTCGATTTATTTTTTTAAGAAACAAATCTCCAGTTGTATATGATAACTTTGCCTCCCATACAATTAACTTAAAACTCCTTCCTGAAAAAGAAGCATTTATTATTTAGGATACCATGATTATAATGCAAATTAAATTCCTGGAGATTCATTCAAAGGTAGATCCCTCGCCAACTTCACCTTTTTTTTTTCATTGTTCCAGTCACATTTTGCAACACAGCATTTCCATTTATTACTTGGTGTTTGGAAAGATATTTAAGCAATAGATTTTCTCATATTCCTGCTTAGTAGCCTTACAAATACCACAGAATGTTAAGTGCTTGAAGAAGGTACAGATAGCAGGTTTCATGTAACTTCAAAGCTACTTTTAAATCCCCTTTGTATCTCCAGTAGAACAAATACTTTTTTTTAAATGACTATTCATACACAATCATTTCTAGAGTTTCACCAGATGGAGCTTACAAGTTTTCCTGTTGTCTTACTTAAATTTTGAAATTATTGATTCTTATAGGTATACCTTAATATATTTTCAGTTGTTTCTGGTCTAGGCAGTTTGTTACTTAAATGTTTTCATTTAAGTATCTTCAGACTTTATGTAACCATATAAATGCAAATATTGGGTAAGAAATGCTGAAAGAAGAATATACGATATGAGTCCTGACATTTTGTTCCTGTTTTAGTTAAACATATAGGTGATTTAAAAAAAAACAAACTGATTTTTAAGTATTTAACTAGATTTTAAAGGTTCAGGATTAAAGAGAAATCAGTAGGTAAATTTTCCTTAGCAGAACCTCCATAGGTGGTAATAACAGATACTGAATTATGGTGTTCTCTCTTTTATACACACACACACAACCTCCAGCCTTGGGTGCATCTCATGAGCTGCAGTCCCATATTGCAAAGTGCCAATTAGACATGGCAAACCGAATGTAGGCATCTTGAATTCAGCATGTCCAAAGGGGAACTTGTCTTCCCCTTTCTCCTTTTCTAGACTTTCTCTCTTTGTACTTGCTGTCCCACATGTCTGGGATGTTCTCCCTCCTCAATTCTGCTTTTTAGGATCCCTGAATCCTGGGCTTTCCTCAAGAATCAACTAAAATTCTGCCTTTCAAAGGAGACCTTTCCTAATCTGTTCTTACCCCTACTTCCACTCCACTTACTAGTGCATTCCTCTCTAAGATATTCGTATATGAGTTACATACATGTGCATGAAACACATATTGGTACCCATTAGAATGTAAGGTTCTTGGGGCGGCTAGGTGGCACTGTGAGTAAAGCACCGGCCCCGGAGTTGGGAGGACCTGAGTTCGGTTCTGGCCTCAGACACTAACACACAGACACACACACAAAAAAACTAGCCGTGTAACCTTGGGCAAGTTACTTAACCCCAATTGCCCTCCAAAAAGGCAAAAAAAAAAAAAAACCACATTAGAATGAATGTTATAAAAAAAAAATGTAAGGTTCTTGAGAGAAGGGAATGTTACCCTTTTTCCTTTGTACCCTCATTGCTTAGCTCAGTGCATAGAAGTAAGAAGACTTATTAAGTTAATATTGATCCTATTTAAATTTTTAAAAAAAGAAAACCTAGGTAATGTAGCTCCACTCTGTGGTGGAAACTAAGATTGTTTTTTAGAAATGTTACTTAACCTACAAACTAAACCTTCTACCATCTCTGGTTTCTTCCTAAATATACGTTTTCTTTTCTTTGGTTATCTTCTTGTTACTGGGTTTTGTTTAGGAGGAGGGTGGCAATTTTTTTAAAAATGTATTAATATCTTTTGTTATTATGTCACTGTATATATCTCAGCCCAATTCTTCCCACCAGAACATCTCTAAAAAAAATGGAAGAGGAAAAAATGTTGCACAAAACTTAACAACCTACTGAAAAAATCTGACATTATGTGCAGTGTTCCACCTCTTGCCCTTTAAAGAAAAGAGTTATGTTCTCATATCCTTTTTTTTAGGGCCAGGCCTTGGCATTGAAACTGTACAACATTCCATTTCAAATGACTTTATGTTCTTTCCATTTATATTGTTGTAAGCATTGTATATATTATTTTCCTAGTTCAGCTTATTTACCTTTGTATCAGTTTGTTTAGGCCTTCCCATTCCTCCATGAATTTATTGTGTTCATCATTTCTCATCTCTTCACCTGTTTGTTTTTTGACCTCTTTCCTTTTCCACTCTATATGCCAATTTTCACACCTATACTTTAAAAGTAATTAGTAAAAATACTTTTCTTTTTCCAGTATTTTAGAGTGCTGCGGTTTTATTTTTATTTTTTTATTTTTTACTGATTCCTTGGTAGACGTTCTAATCTTCACCTAGAAATAACTGGCCGTGTAACCTTGAGCAAGTTGCTTAACCCCAATTGCTTTAAAAAAAAAAAAAAGAAAAAGAACTAATCTTTAATAGATCTAATAGAAATATAATGTCCCTCTTTGTGTTGTACAAAGGGTCAGACCACTACAGCATTGTGTCCTTTTCTTGATCTTTGAGGCACCACAAACTGGAATTTTCTAGATGAGAGTGATTGGGATAGGGATGGGTTCTAGAAGCCTTGATCAAATGAAAAATAGTTGAAGACAGTGGAGACATTTAACTTGGATAGAAGACAATTGGAGGTGAGGGAGGCAAATGATAGCATGAAGGGCAGGCATGTGGAAAAGGACAGACAAATCATTTGAGTTCTCATCCAAGAACAATTTTGGAGAGTTACAGGTAGTAGGTTTGGTTTTATAATTAATAATTATGTTTATAATTAAATTAATTACAGCAGTGGAAAGAAGCAAAAGACCCGTCTTGGCCACTTCAGGTCCTAGGATTTAAAACAAAGGACCTTTGAAACCATCTCATTCAGCCCTTTTTATTTTTAAATGAATGTGGAAACATGAGTCCTAGAGAGGCTTTAATAGACTTAGTGTAGCCTACATGATATTGAAGTAAATAGCAAAATAGAAGAACCCAGGCCAACTTGGTCACAGTGTTGAGTTGTTTTTGGTTTTTTGTTTTGTTTTTAGCTAGTTCAAGTTTAAGCCATCCACTTGACTTTCTCTGGGACTCCATTTTTCTCATCTGTAAAGTGAGCATACTTGCACTAATTTTCAGGGCCTCTATGTAAATATGGACTGCCATTATAACTACATAAAGAAGTGGTTAACTGAAGTTATTCAAAGCAGCCAAAATAGCTTTTCAGCTTTAGAATCTAGGAATCCTAGAAACAACCCATTGTTAAGGATGTGGAAATCTTTTGAGGAGCAAAAAGTCTGATGAAAAATATTTTCTCTCCAACAGTGAGCTGCATCCAGAATTGGCAAGTGGAACAGAGTGATTCAGATTTCGTTTGGGAAATGAGGCATTGTTCTTACTAGATCCCTGTCACAAAAACTTCCTTTAGTTCTCTGGGATGCCATAAGATTGCAGTTTGAGATATTTCATAATCTCTGAAGTTGAAGACCAAAAAGGCAATGAAGAGACTTATGACACATTAAGGAGATGGTCATATAATCATCATTAATAAACTATATGCATGAAATGGCATTAAAAGATAACAAATTTTTGTCAGAAGAGATAGTTTTATCATTTTAAGAAGAGAAAATAGGTGGACAGACCAAGTACTATACTGCTATATGTAAACTAACAAAAGACTTGGAGGAGGGCTTTCAGCTCCTTGGGTGGATGATCTTTGGGAGACCACCAATGACATGTAAAATGAGAAGGCATGGATAGCATAAAGTCATCCATGGAAGAAATACACACAGGAGTTCATGGATCCCATTGATGTATAAATTACATAGGGGAAATTTGGTATTGAATGTAAGAATCTTTAAAATCTCTTCCAGCTTTGAGATTCTGTGATTCAATAACTATTGCAAAGTTAAGATCAACAGAAGCTGACAAATTAGATTAAGGGGGGAAAATAGGCCAGAGTAATAGAGAATCTAGAGGGAATAGTATCTTGTCCACAAGTAATATTTGATCACTTGAAAGCAGAATAGTATCATAGGTATGAACACAGGATCTTTTATCAGAAACATATTGCTTGATCCATTTGCTCTTAAATATTTTCTCCAGTGTTAAATTGACAATGCTGTCCTATTTAAGGTCTTCTTCCCCATCCCCCAGGAAATTAATTTGCATTGACTTTGTCATATCATACATGTTATTTCCCCTGATAGAATGTATCACAAGGGGATTATTTTTACCTTTTTCTTGTATCCCCAGTGCTTTACAATTAGTAGATACTTAATATATGCTTTTGGATAGATTAACATTGATTCAGCACACATTCCTAATGAAATTAAAGCTTCTTTCTTAAAGCTCTATTTTGATGTGTAGGAGACAGTATGAATTTCCAAAAGGCAATGTCAACAGATTATAAGCAATAGCAAAGTCTTACCAAGTTATAAAGGATTTGAGTATGTATCCAGTGGCATCCATTATCCCAGAACTAACAAATAAAAGATGAGAGGCTGGCTCAATCAAAAGGTTGGTCATGGTCACAGGGGTAGTGATTCCTCAGTCCCTAGAAACCGACCTAACACCATCTACTAAGGAAATTGGGAGGTGTTGAAAGGGAAATCCTTAATACTTGATGGAGAGGACAACATGAATGAATCCTGAAGATTTAAAAGCCCTGTTGTATTAATAGAAATATTGACTTTTATGACTTATCTCCTTCCTCTGGGTGTGCAGCTATTGTTTAGTCTCTAAGCTTCCACAGTAATTGTCAAATCAGTCAACAAGCATTTAAGACTCACTGTGCAAAGTGTCAAGCACTTTGCTAGCTGGGGACAGAAATAGAGGCAGGGAGTTAATGTTTTAGCGGAGAGACAACATTCCAACAACTACATTCATAAAAGATCAATACAGTATAACACAAGACACCAGCAGCTGAGGGACAGCAAGTAGAAAATGTATAGACATAGGATATGGGGTGGTAGGTAAGAGGCCAGAATAGCTGGATCAAAGGGAATGGGGTGGGGTGGGATGGGGTAGTACGGTGTAAGAAAACTGGAAAAGTAGGATAGGTGTAAGTTGTGAAGAGATTTAAATGCCAGAGGATATTATATCTGGGCCTAGAGGTAAGAACAATCCACTGTCATTTTCTGGGCCTGGAGTCAGGAAGACTTCTCTTCCTGTGTTCAAATCTGGCCTCAGGAACTAGCTGTGTGACCCGGGGCAAGTCAGTTACCTTGTTTACCTCAGTTTCCTCATCTGTAAAATGAACTGGAGAAGGAAATGGCAAACCACTCCAGTATCTTTCCTGAGAAAATTGCAAATAGGATCACAAAGAACTGGTCATGACTGAAAAACCATAGTATGGTGGAATAGAGGGAGGACAATGTGACATGGCCATACTTGAACTTTAGGAAAATCACTTAGGCAGCTATATGGAAAATGAATCAGAAATGAGGGAAACAAGGCAAGGATCTCAACTGCAAGACATGAAAATAGTCTAGGCCTGGGGTGAAGAGGGCTATATGGATTTTGTGAAGGTAGAAACAAGATGATGGGAGAGTGGATATGTGAAAATGAGTGAGTAATGAGTGGAAGATTAGTGAGAGTTTGTGAGCTTGGGTGACCCGGAGGATGATAGTGCCCTGGAGAGGAAAGTGGAGAAGAGGGTTTGGAAGAGAAAACGAGTTCTCATTTGGACATGTTGCAGGGCATTGCCTACTTCTACCAGGTTCTGTTCATATTACACTTGGGATAGCCCTGTGCCAGAAAGAAATATCTGGGGACTGTTCTTTGTGGCCTTGGGGAATGAAAGTCAACAGGACAGTTTTCAGTGATCTATAATCATTGCCAGTGCTTCCTCTGGGACTTTTTAAAAACATTATTTTGAAGAACTTTCAAACTCTTCCTAACACCAACCTCCTGGTGTAACAACCCCACTGTGTTGATATCAACTATTATTGACATTCACAGTGCTTCCTTATTTACACAAATCCAACCTGAGATTAAAAATGGAAAAGTTTAACTACATCACCAAATATATGCCCAACTCCCAATTCCCTGGGGGAATTAAACTTCAAGAAAATAAGCTAGTGTCACCAGAAGTGTAAAAGAATAGGAAGTATTCATAGGTTCCCACCCACTGATTGCTCATCAACTCCCTGCCTTCCCTAAATTGAGTAAGCATTAAGTGGAATATGTACAAGATCACCAGTTTGCCCACCACCACCACCACCATACCACCCAGTTCTGTAGGATAAAGAATCTGTAAGCAGATGGTGATTTCATCCAATCTCAAAATCTGAGACTTTCCAAATTCTTCCCTCTTTCCATGAAGTAACTGTGATTCATTTGTATTTAGTTTTAAATATGTATTTGAAAAGCTTGACTTTTATATCTCTGAATTTTTCCTGGTACATTTAATATAATCAACCCGGAAGGAAAATCACTGGACTAGCTTTGTTGCGCCGTGAACCTTCTATAGCTTAAGAAATTCCCTCAGCCTCCCAAATATGGTCCCTCTCCTTAAATTAGGCTACGGGCAGTAATTGTATTTTATTTTATATGTCCTGCCAGCAGTACCCAGCAGTCTGCATTCAACTTGGTAAAACTGGAGCAACTTTAGGAGGGGCATTAAATCTTTCTGGCCATAAAACCATCAGATAGGAGCATAGTCATCATAAAGCAATAAAAGATGCTTCAAGGGTTAGTGCCCATACAAAGTGGCCTCTTACACCCTGGATCCTCTGAAAGAGCTATAGGCTCTCAGACCACACACACTCTATTCCCACCAGCCCATTCCAATGGCTGATTTGTAAACCCTTAAGTGATGGTGAGGTCCAATGTCAGTTTGTTTTTCCTATGGGTTTAAACTGTGATGAAGCCATGAGGCAAGGGCAGAAAAAAAGTTGTTTCAAAAATTAAAACCAAGTAAGAGGCTAGGAGTCAGGAGGACCTGAACTGATGGGAGTAGAGTTGAGGCCAGTAGTCTTCCCACAGGTAAAGCTCTCCCCACCCTCATTGCAAATGTGGGTATATAACCTAGATAGATTGGGTTAAAGGAAAGACTATGACAACAACCTGGGATCCTCTTCCTAGACGAGAGCCATCCTGAGATGGTTGAGGCCAGGAAAGTCCCATGCCTGGTGGTTGTGCCCTCATTCCAAAAACCCACAGACTAGGCCTGGAGGTCATTAGCAGCAAAGAGGGCCAGCTGAAGCCAGATCCTCTGTCTACAAATGACTCATGGGATTAGAAACCTGTTAAGGAGCTATATTAATTCTTTTAGACCATAGAGATAAGGTATAATGCCCCAAAGCATTCATTTATGAATGCGGCTGATGGCCTGAAAGGAGCTAGTCAATTTCCCCACAGGGTCTAACATCATCTTACACCCAAGGAAGGATCTTGCTCAAACCTTATCCAGACTGAGCACCCACTAATTGCTGATCCCAGTACCACTAGGGAAGGAGGCAAGAAAAAGATGCTATAAACTCTTTGATGGCAGAAACCATTCGATGATTATGACAAGACAAATGTGAAAAATACATAAATGAAACATATTTTGCCAGCTTTAGACAACTCTCAAAGTATTCTCCTTTTCAACTCATCCTGAAACCCTGGAGTCATCTTTGACTCATTCTTCCAACAATCTGGGTGCTACATCCTATTGTCTTTGCTTGTTAGAACTTTTTGGAGGGGGGAGGGCAGGGCATTTGGGGTTAAGTGACTTGCCCAAGGTCACACAGCTAGTAAGTGTTAAGTGTCTGAGGCCGGATTTGAACTCAGGTCCTCCTGACTCCAGGGCTGGTTCAAATCCAGCCTCAGACACTTGACACACTAACCCTGTGACTTTGGGCAAGTCACTTAACCCCAATTGCCCTCCAAAAAGGAAAAAAATTATGCTTTGATCGGCATTCAGACTCTATCAGTTCTTTCTCTGGAGATGGACAGCATTTTTCTTAAGTCTTTTGAAATTGTCTTGGATCGTTGCATTGCTGAGAATAGTTGCCATTCACACTTGATCATCCTGCAATATTGTTGTTACTGTGTATAATGTTCTCCTGGTTTTGCTTACTACACTTTGCATCAATTCATGTCTTTCCAGGTTTTTTCTCAAATCTGTCTGTTCATCATTTGTTATAGCACATTAGTATTCCATTCACATTAACCACAACTTGTTCATTCATTCCCCAACTATTGGACATCCCCACAATTTCCAATTCTTTGCTACCACAAAAAGAGCTGCTATAAATGTTTTTGTACATATAGGTTCTTTTCTTTTTTTAAAAAAAATTTCTTTGGGATACAGACTTATTAGTAGCATTGCTGAGTCAAAGGGCATGCATCATTTTATAGTCCTTTGGGCATAGTTCCAAATTGCCTTCCACAATGGTTGGGTCAGTTCACAACTCTACAAACAGTGCATTAGTGTCCCAATTTTCCCACATCCCCTCCATTTGTCATTTTCCTTTTCTGTCACATTAACCAATCTGATAGGTGTGAGGTGGAACCTCAGAATTATTTTAATCTGCACTTCTCTAAACAGTATTGATTTAGAGCATTTTATATGACTATATATAACTTTGATTTCTTCATATGAAAACTATCTATTCCTATCCTTTGACTATTTATCAATTGGGGAACAATTTGTGTTCTAACAAATTTGACTCAATTCCTTATATATCTGAGAAATGAAACATGTATCAGAGAAACTTGCTTTTAAAATTATTTTCACTGTTATGATTATTACCTGTATATTTCCTTCCATCCCATTTTCCCTGTTTATCCTTTTCTCTCTCTCTTTTTTTGCTCTATCCCCCCCTCAAATATTTTGCTTCTGACCACTACCTTCCCCCAATCAGCCTACTTCCTGTAGGCTAAAATGGATTTCTATACCCAACTGAATTTGTAAGTTACTCCCTCTTTGAGCCAATTGAGAGTATGTTTAAAGCATTTCCCACCACACACCTTCCCCTCCACTGCATAAGCTCTTTCATGCTGCTTTTATGTGAGATCATTTACCCCATTTTATCTTTCCCTTTTCCTTCTCCTGGGGCATTCCTCTTTCTCACCCCTTGATTTTATTTTTTAGATATCATCCCCTCATAATCAACTCACACCCATACCTCTGTCTATGTACACTCCTTCTAACTGCCCTAATAATGAAAAAAGTTCTTAGGAGTTACACGTATCATCTTCCCATGCAGGAATGTAACAATTTAACTTTATTGAATCCTTTTTGTTACCTTTTCATGCTTCTCTTGAGTCTTGTATTTGAAAGTCAAATTTTCTTATCTCTGTTCTTTTCATCAGCAATGCTTAGGAGTTCTCTATTTCATTAAATATGTATTTTCACCCCTAAAGGATTAAAATAAGTTTTACTGGGTAGGTGATTCTTGGCTATAATCTTAGTTCCTTTGCTTTTTGGAATATCATATTACACAACTTTCAATCCTTTAATGTAGAAGCTGCTAAATCTTGTGTTATCTTGATTGTGGCCCTAGAATATTTGAATTTTCTCTTTCAGACTGCTTGCAGTATTTTCTCCTTGACCTGGGAGCTCTGGAATTTGGCTATAATATTCTTGAGAGGTTTTTTGTTTTTTGTTTTTATTTTATTTTATTTTTGGTATCTCCTTTCAGTTTCTATTTTACCTTCTGGTTCTAGGATATCAGGTCAGTTTTCCTTGATAATTCCTTAAAATATGATGTCTGGGCTCTTTTTTTGATCATGGCTTTCCAGTAGTCCAATAGTTTTCCAGGTCTTTTGTTTTTCCAATGAGAATATTTCACATCTTCTACTTTTTCACTCTTTTTACTTTGTTTTATCATTTCTTGATGACTCTCATGGAGTCATTAGCTTCTACTGGCCCAATTTTTAAGGAATCATTTTCTTCAGTAAGATTTTGTACCTTCTTTTTCATTTGTCCAATTCTACTTTTTAAGTTCTTTTCTTCATTGAATTTTTGCACCTCTTTTTCCATTTGGTCAATTCTGTTTTCTAAAGAGTTCTCTTCAGTGGATTTTTGTGCCTCTTTTAGCCTTTGGACTATTCTATTTTTTAAGGTGTTATATTCTCCAGTATTTTTTTTTGCCTCCTTTACCAAGCTGTTGACTCTTTTTTTTTTTTTTACAATTTTCTTGCATAACTCTCATTTATTTTCCCAACTTTTTCTCTACCTGTCTTATTTGATTTTTTTTTAATTTTGAGCTCTTTTAGGAATTCTTTATGGGCCTGAAAACAATTCACATTTTTTTGAGGCTTTGCTGTAGCGGTTTTGACACTGTTATCACCACAGTAATGTTCTATGGTCAGATTCTTTTTTGCTTGTTTGTTTGTTTACTTGCTTGCTTATTGGGCTCTGCTCCCAGGATTCAGAGTGCACTATCCCAAGCTTCAGGTATTTCACACTACTGTTTCCAGAGTAGTTCTGGAGATCTGTAAGTTTTCAGTTCTTCCAACATGGTATGATTTAAGATAGAGGTGTAATCACTACTCTCTCGGCCTGTGCTCTGGTCTGTGAGCAACTGCAAGCACTTTTATCTGCTCTGAACTGGGAACAGAGTTCCCACTTCTCTGCAGCCACATGCTCTACTGTGCTGATGCTCTTCCTCCACCCTGGGACTACAACCTAACATATCACATGGGTAGTGTGACAGAGACACTGCACCCAGTGCCAGCAAGGGGTACCCAGTAATCTCCTGTCTGACCCCCTTATCTTCTGTGGGCTGAGAGAGCTCTGGAAGCCACCACTGCCAATTCAGTTACCCCTGAGGCCTGCTGATGACCTACTGGGAAGTAACTGGTGTGTCCCGTGCTGAACTACACTCCACTCTCACCCCAGTGAGACAGACCTTTTCTACCAACCTTCTAAGTTGTCGAGTTGAAAAATGCTTCCCCCCCCTCATTTTGTCAATTCTGCCACTTCAGAATTAGTTTTGAGGCATTATTTTAAAGTTGTTTGAAAGGGAATTTGAGAGAACTCAGATGAGTCCCTGCCTTTATTCTGCTATCTTGGCTCTACCTGTGGTTTCTACTTTGATCAACCTTAAAGAATATCTCCAGCCTTATGACCTTTGACATTTAAAACTCAGGTTTTTTCTTGTCTTGTTTTGTTTTTAAAAACATAATCCCAGTCTTAAAGAGAACAGATTTGAAAAACCTATAAACTCACATTCAATCTGTGCCTAATGTGTGGGCTATGGGGCTGTAACACTATCTGTATTGGGGGGGGGGGGGAGAAGGAACTCTGCCACTCCATTACAAAGATTTTTAGGCATCTGTACTATGATGCCCATGTCCACTATCATCCCAGATCTCTTCTTCCTTTTGCGGTTAAATTCCTTGAGAAGGCCTTCTTGATACGTATGTCAGCTTCTTTTCTTCTGAATGCTCTGCAGTTTGGCTTCTGATCTCATCATTCAACTGAAACTGTTCTCTCCAAACTTATCAAAGATCACTTGCCAAACCTAGACCTTTTCTCATCCTCGTCCTTCTTGATCTCTCCAGCTTTTTACAGTCTTGATCACCCTCTTCTCCTTAATATTCTCTTCCCTTTAGGTTTTTGTGGCATTGTTTTCTCATGGTTCTGAAGATCACTCCTTCTGTCTCCTTTGCTGGACCTTTATCTAGATTATGCCTGTTAACTATGGGTGTCCCCGTAGACCTTGTCCTCTGCCCTCTTCTTTTCTCCCTCTATACTCTTTTATTGGTGATCTAATCAGCTCCCATGGATTTAATTATAATCTCAACACTAATGATTCTTAGATTTATTTGTCCAACTCTAACCTCTCTCCTGATCTGTATAATCACTGGATATCTCAAAGTCATACTGTCCAAAACTGAACTCATTATCTTTCCTCCCAAACTGTCCCTTCTTCCTCACTTCCCTATTACTGTGGAAGATACCACTACCCTCCTAGTGACCCAGGTTCACAACTTAGGTGTCATCTTTGACTACTTTCTCATCCCTCATATCTAATCAGTTGTCAAGTCATGTTGTCTTCTTAGGTGAGATAAGCTCTTCAAGCCCTTTAATGGTTACTTCCTGTCTAGGCAGCATGCCTCCTGTTATGGTCCTGGTCTTTTAGCCCTTCCACCTTCTTTGTAAGCTAACACTACTACAAATAAAAATAGCTAGCATTTATAAGAGCATCTACTGTGTGCCAAGCACTTTACAATTATCCTATTTGATCCCCACAAAACCCCCTAGGAGGTGGGTGCCATTATTATCCCCATTATGAGGAAACTGAGACAGACAAAGGTTAAATAATTTGTCACACAGCTAGTAAGTATCTGAAGCCAGATTAAACTGGTTTTCCTGATTCCAGCCCAGAGCTCTATCCACTGAGCCCCTAGCTGCCTCCTTACAAACTCATGCCACCATTTTAATCTGCCCTCTTCCTCCCTAGACCCACTCCTAATAAAGGCATCCATCTCACAGCCCAATCCATGATGCCCTTTGAAAAATGTCCACAAATTGTCCTCTCTTGTCCACAAACTGCCCTAGGTCCTTTAAATTTTCAGCCAACATTTCCTCCACCTTGCTGCTTTAATAAGCTCATCTCTCCTCTTGAGTTTTCAGTTGTTCTTTAGACAAAGTGCTATCAGTTTCACCATTCAGTGTTAACCTTCAGGGGCAGCTAGGTGGCACAGTGATTAGAGCACCGGCCCTGGAGTCAGGAGGACCTGAGTTCAAATCTGGCCTCAGATACTTAACACAAAAAAAACCTAGCCATGTGACCTTGGGCAAGTCACTTTAACCCCAATTGCCCTACCTTCCCCTCTCAAAAAAAAAAAGCAGTGTAAACCTTCACTTTTAATTTCTATCTTCTGCACATCTGAGGAGCAGATCATCTACGCCAAGCTGATATCAGGCCATCAGCGTCTAGTTTACTCCTTGATCCCCACTACTTTCTTACACATTAGAATGTAAGCTTTGGGTAGTTTGCAGACATCTTCACCGACCCTCATCCCTCAATGACTTTCCATACTTGGAAGTCCATGAAATTCTTGTCCTTTTCTTAATTCCCTTAAAGTAACCTTCTCATCTTAGTGACTTTTATTGAAGTCTTGTGACCTCTCTTTTTCCATTCTCCCTTGCTATCAAACTGAGGAACTTGAATATATTCCCATAATGACCTCTAACAGCTGAGCTCTCAATTCATTTAACTTTTCCCCTCCAGCAAACTCCATCTCTACTTTGCTAGGTAATGAATTCTAATCCATGGCAAGCCCTAAAAAAAATTTTAAAAAAGAAAAATGGTCCTCAATCCTTCATTGCACTCTATAACAGTAGCAGAATAGCAAACAAGGGTACCAAAAACACAGTGTTTAGACTGTCTAAAAGCATAGACCTAATGTTGGTACTTTAAGTGAATTATTTGTCCAACAATGAACTCAACCCTTGAATTCACTTGGAGGAACTGAATGCCTTTCATTGCTAGATTTTCTCTAGGATGAATGTATCTTATTATAAAATGCTACCCCACTTCCACACTCCCTTTAACTTAGCTTCTTTCTTTGGAATAAGGTATATTCATCCAGAGCCATGTTCCTTCCAGTCACTGACATCATTCCACCAAGTGGATGAGGTCAAATTTGACCCTTTGTGTTAGTACCTCTAATTCTTGATTGTTGCCTAAATTTTGGGCATTTGTCTATAGACATCTGTTGCCACAGACTTTACTCTCAGTTCCTCTCTTGGATTTCATCTCCCTGAAACTTTTGGGTATCTCAGCTGATAATCTACTTCCTTCTTTATGGCTGCTCCATGGCATCTAACCTGGGGGACATATAAAGAAGCAGCATGATGTGAAAGGAGTGCTGGACTTGGGAGTCAGAAAGCACCTGGGTTCAAGTTCTGCCACTAACATTGCCTGGCTAGGTGACCGTATGTCTCCCCTGAAGTCTTCTTCCAATGCCTCTCACAGTGGAGAGGTAATCCTGGGTCTTTGAAGGTTTTGCAACACAGAGTGTAAATCCTTTTCACAAACTGGGAAAGCCTCAAGTACAGGTTATATGCAATATGTCTCATCTGAGGACCAGTCTGGCAAAGTTCAGAAAGGTTCATAACCAAGGGAAGACATTTTTCAGCCGTAGCAGTTCATCAACTAAAGCACAGATGGAGTTGAATTGGTGTTGGAAGGATTCACAATGACAAAATTGAAAAAAAAAATCACAGATACTGAAGTGACTACATAGGAGTCATAACCTCCAAAGTCAGTTTCCGCATCTATAAACTGGAAATATTTCCTGTAGTCCTCCATTTTGAGAAGTTGTGTAGCACAATAAAAGGACTAGCTGTAGAGTCAGAGAGTTTGCAGTTCAAGTCTTATCTCTAATACTTATTAGCTATGTGATCATGGGCAAATCCAGGAAACTCTAAGAGTATAAATTACAGATGAATTGCCAATCTGCATCAGTGGAGGGAGTTTCCACACTAGAAATTCCCGACACAGATGAAATCACAGGTCTGGACCAAAATAAACCTAAATCATAAGGGTTGTTATGAGAGCTGAAAAAGCTAGTACTATTAAACTGATTTTTAAAACTATAAATAGCTATATGACCTTGCCCATCAATATTGCTTCACTCAACTGATTAGGCAAACAATGGTGGGCATATTTACTTCATCCTGAGGTAGCAAAAACAGAAACAATGACTTGTATTATTAACTTTGGCCAAAATACATTTTTCTGATCAACAGAACTTGATCTCTGAGGGTTTCCTTAACTGCCTTGGAGCGTAAGTCCATTGTATATATCTGCCTTAGTCAAACCTCCACCTCCTAAGGATATCCATGAATAGTCACACCACTAGCTCTTGAAAACATAGGTGGTTTGCTCATTAGAGTGACTCTTGATTTGAGATAAGTTTTCCCTGTTTCAATGATGATAAAAAAAATGGATCTTTGCTATAAGCTGATGCGAGCCTGAGAAATCCAGCAGATGTGAAATGAGAGAACTCATTTGCAATGAGAGGATAAAAGTAGCTAGTGACAATGAGTGAGACAGAGAGAGAAACAGAGAGGAATAAAAGCAGCAATGAAAAATACATAGAAGAGTTGAAAGTTCAGAAAGTGACAAACATCATCTGACTTCTGGCATTTTCATTGGCTGCCCTCATAGCTGGAATGCCCTCCCTCCTTATCTCTACTGTCTGTCTTCCTTAAAGTCCCAGGTTAATCCTACCTTCTACAAGAAGCCTTTCTTGAACCCCCTTAATGCTAGGTCCTTCCTTCTGTTGATTATCTCCAATCTATCCTGTAAACACCTTATTTATACAAAGCCATTTGCCTGTTTGTCTTATTCCTTTTGGCTGTGAGCTCCTTGAGGGCAGGAGACTGTCTTTTGCCTTTCTTTGATTTGTATCATTAGTGCTTAGCATAATGCATGGCATATAGAAGGTACCTAATAAATGTATATTGATTGACTTTTTAACAAACAGGGCAGTTTTGTTACTACCATGCTTAATTTAATATACTTTAAAACTATGAAAGAGTTCATATTTGTTATTTGTATATGGCAATATTCATGTTTGTCAAATTCAAAATAAAAGAACATTTTAAATGAAAATAAGAGATGAAATAACAGAAATGAATAAAGTGGGTCGATTAATGGATTTGACTTTGTTGGCTTTGACTTTGTTGGCTTTAACTTGTCATTCTTTGAAAAATAAGTTTTCCATTAGTGTCTGAAGAATACACTAATTACATGTATATACATATTTATGTACATGTGTATGTATATATCCAGTTTATTAACCCTCAACATAAATAGAATCACAGACTTTCAAAGTAATAAGGGACCTCTTAGTGGTCATCAAGTCCAATCTATACTTCCCCAAAGAGTCCCCATTATAATGCACCCAACAAAAGATCATCCATGCTTTGTGCTTTGCTTGAAGTCTTCCACAGAGAAGGAATCCAATATGAGCCAAGGCAGCCCATTCCACTTTAGGGTTAGCTCTAATTATTGAAATATTTTTATTTACATCAAGGCTAAATTTGCCTCACTGCTACTTCAACCCCTTACCAGAAAAAGTCTAATTTCTCTTCCATAAGAAAAAAGGCAGCATCACAACTGGACTTCTACTCCCTTCCCTTTCTCCCTGAAAGCCCTAGGGCATTGTTCAGATCCCCATAGTCTCTGTGATATCTGAGCCATCATAAACTCAAATGGAAAATCCACAGAATATTCACTGCTCAGTGACTAACATCACCTATCCCCATGGGGTCTACTGGTATCCCCTGGCAGCCTCAGGAGATATTAAAAAAAAAAAAAAGCCTCCACCATGTTCAGCAGAGTGAGGCATTCATGAGAAAACTTAGGCATTACTTACCTTGGGCACAGGCATACAGGTTGAGATGGCAGATCTGTTTGTGTATTTGAGAATCTCCAAACCCTGCTTCCCAATCCCTGCCCTTAGGGCTACCCATCACTGCTCTCAAGTGTGGTATAGACCTGGAAAAGACCTTAGATGCCTTCTACAATAATCCCCTTATTTTACAGATTCAGGAACTGTTTTTCATTCATAGTCCCAGTAGCACAGAGCCTAGAGTATGGTCCATGCTGTGGAGTTGAATAAGGAAAGGGAGTCCAGTAAAGTGTAGTGCTTTGCCTAAGGTCACACAGCTATTTAGTAGTGGAGCCAGTTCAAAGTTTATTTCCATTGGTCCTTCCTGGAAACGATCTAGCTAATGGCTTGTGGAATAATATCCTTCCTCCTCCCACCCAACCCTCACCCAATATACCTAGTTAAGGAATAAAGTAACTGTGGTCGAACAGTTTTGCTAAGAGATTTGCTTAGAGGCTTCTACCTGTTTGACCTTGAGGAAATCAAGGAACCTTTCTGGGCCTTAGTATCCTTATCTTCAAGATGAGGAAGAGGTTAGAGATTAGAAAAATTACCTGAGGTCCTCTTCTTACTCTAAATCTAGGATCCCAGTGTATCAGACACATATTACAAATTCTTCTAGAAAACTCCATCCCTGTATCTTTAAAGAGCCTGAGACAAAAAACCAAATCAACATTAGAGATGACATTCCCAAGAACAGACTAAATGATCATCTTTCCTGAATAGTTTGAAGATTTATCTGCTGGAATGCAGAAGGGGAGACACAAATGACTTTCTAAATACCCTTCTCAACTCTCATTCTGTTTCCTTTCATATTTAAGAAATATTTCAAGTATTGTGAGTCCAGGCACTGGATCTGGAGTCAGAAAAACTGGATTCAAATGTCACGTGACTGTAGCCAAGGCATTTAACCTCTTCACACTTCAGCTTCTTCATGTGAAAAAATGTCAATGGCACTATTTACACTATCTACCTAATAAGCCTATTATAAGGAAATAGCTTTATAAAACCTAACATATAGCACTGTGAGTTATAAGAGTTAACTTTTTAAGGTTTGCAATGTACTTTACAAATATTACTTCATTTTATCCTCACAACAACCTTGGGAGGTAGATACAACTAATATTCCCATTTTAGATGGGGAAACAGAGGTATACAGTAGTTAAATGACTTAACTAGAGTCACACATCTAGTAAGTTTCTGAGGCTAGATTTGAACTCAGGTCTTCCTGACCCCAGGTCTAGTGCTCTATCCAGTGTACCACCTAGCTGCTATTATTTATGCAATATGATGCTCCATCTTCTTTTATGTTGATATTGCCCTCCATTTAACCCAGAAGCTCTTATTTGGTATGAATACCTTGTGCAAAAAGCACAGTATTGATGTTAGAAACAACTCACCTTCAGTGAGAAAAAAGTTTAAATACTGTGTCTGATCCCAAGGTGGATTCAAATGAAAATAGGATTCATTTATAATGTCAGAATATATTTATTGTCCCATTTATTTACACGTATACAAACAGCCTGCAGAAAAGGAATGTGGCCACAATGTGTTAAGGAGAGTACAGATGTATGTAGGCATATAGAGTCGTACACAATTGCCTTCTAATTCACAGCTAAATACAAACTATGTACATTTTCTTCAAAACCTGAAAGATCTTTGGAAGTCAGTCTACAATTTCTTCCCCACAGTTAGTCATGCAGAACTTGGAGGGTTCACAATAGTTAAGTGATCTCATGCACCTGTTTGAAAAGGGGAGGCAGTCACTTATCAACTAAGGAATGCTGGATTGAATCTGCTGGGTGCAATGCACGGTTCCAAAGTCACAGCTCACCTTCCTAAAATCTATCCAGGAAAACACAATCAAGATGATCAAAAGGAAGCATAGTAGACCAAGAAAGGAAAATTCAGCAGTCAAGAAAGTGCAGAGAGAACATCAGTGAGAACCTTGGTTGAGAGCCTGGACTCTTCCACATTGTTTTAGCTGTAAATAGTTCCACTTATGGAAACCATATATTCAAAACATTTGATCATTAGAAAGTGTCTATCCTAAGGCTCGCCAGAGATCAGATTCCAGTGACCTGCACAAAGACAGAGAAATTGGGCAGCAAAGTTAGGAAAGAAGAAAAAAAAACAACAATAAGAAAATTTCAACATTATTATGATGGTGTCAAGCAAAACCCAACACTGGAAATCTCTAATCATGCAGACAGACATTGTAATATTGATCTTAACATGCCTCATGGAAACTTCTCTGAAATTGAATTGAGTTTCTAAGGGAAATGGAATATTGCTAAAGACAAATAATCTTGGCAGTTAATGCCATTCCTTGGGAAACTGAGTTGTATCAGAGGGCACAGAGAAAGTTTTTGCATATTGCACACTCTATTCCTAATCTAGCTAGTATTATTTTTGGGCTCTAGTGAGAGCCTACTTACCACATGTAGTATAATTCTGTCTTGCAACCACCAAGAATAGAATTACAGTGATGCCAAAACCATTTGTAAGGCTATCATTTCATATTATCATCCTTAACCAGATGGAAAATGAGGTGGGGCTGGCCACGTGGCAAGAATGAGGAAAAACAGAGGAATAGCCTGAATAGTGCATGAGATAATAAAAGAACAAGAGGAAAGCCTGAGGTATGCTGGGTAGAATCTCTGTGGTTACCACAGAGGGAAATATGCACCAAGGTTGAGATGTGCACCAACTACTACTTGCATAGGTAGAGGAAACATTCACAATGATGAAAGCATGGTTCTTTCAAAATACATCAAACCAGATGGATAAAGAAACAAACATCAGTAACAAGGGAGATGACATAAGGCCCTAAGCCAAGGTCTTCAATTACTATCATCATCCCATCCTAGCTATTCAGACTCTTTGGGACTCAAAATAGCTCTCAGAAAACGAGACTGTCCGCTCCATTCACCCAAACATTCCTGTATTTTAAGCCAAAGAGAATTAAAAAACAAAGTTTTTGAGTCCAGGATATTATTGCCTCCAATGACTGAAGCTTTACCCCACGACCTACTTGCTCTTTTACCATTAGGTCTATCTCAGGCTATTTCTCCATACAGAGAGCTGAAATTCTGTGATATCAAAGCAAGCTGAAAAAACAAATAACATAAAGGCAATCTCCAAATCAGATATGACCTAGCTTCCTAAGTTATAATCAGTCATAAGAGAAGAGGAGAACAAGAGCCTTGGGATGACCAAGAAGCCTAAAGCCAGGAATGAAGGCATGTTCATGGCACAGGAATACTGTTGATTAGCTCTGCTAGTTATAGAGTTGATGAGGCCGGGATCATAGGTTCAATCCCACAGATTCCAAGTATGCTATGCTATGTGTCATGACCACATTCTGCAGTCCTATACCTAGCCAACCCTCTCTATAACAGATACCCTTAATAACAAAGAACAGAATATTACATATTATAGATCAAGGAAAAGTCATCCCTTCTACCCCCAAAATGACTTAAAGTAAATGCTCTACTGATTCTAGGTGAGAAACATTATATATCATTACAGAGAAAGACCAGCAACTTCTCCATGGCTGCCACCTGTGACATTTCAAGTTGATGGATGTGACAACTGTCAATTCCCTTAGTCCCTTAATAGATTCATTCCTAGGTAATTCAATATTTCTTCCTGTCAGTTGATCTTGACTTCACTAGTGGATCCTATCAAGACTTTCTTTCCCTTATTTTAGGCAGTAAATGCAGTCAACTGAATCATCAACAACTTCTCCCCTAAAGAAAAATTACTTAAAAATAAAAAAGTGAAAATTGAGGGCTGGGGGGGAAGGGCAGAGAGGGAAATTACAAAGGATTCAGAAAACCTAAGTTTTACTTTGGGGATGATACAAATCAGGAGTTAAAACTTAAAGAGAGCCACATAATGAGATGTATATTGCTGAAATTACTACTATATTATCTTATAGTGGAAAGCCAAATTTCATTCTAAAGATACTGCTTTGAGAAAAATTTATAAAGAACTGCCTGACTTATTTGCAACAATATTTGAAACATTGTGCAGGCAGTATACAGGAGCTGGAAGACTTGGATTTGAATCCATTTCATCTATTTTGTGTGACCTTGGACTTATCTCTTCCCTGAATATTTGCACTAGCTATCTTCACAGGGAGGTTGCAAAGAAAGGTAATCTGCATAATATTCCATATAAATCAGAGGTAGAATCATCATAATTCATAACAGGGACAACCACCACATGCTGCCATACACAAAATGCTTACTGCCACCTCCAAGACATGGTTAGGGCAGTTCTGTAGGCACTGGGCGGGTCTGAATAATAAGCATCTTCCTCCAGCTTCATGACATTCAAAGGGTCCTAGAAAACTGCCAATAGGTGTATGTGTAACATGGGCCCAAGGAATCCTTTCTGTTATTATTACAGGCAGTACACACAGGAATGTTAATGATGTCCTTAGGGACACCTGTAATCAATCAAAACTTTCATGCCAAGGAAATTGACTAAATGGGAGGAAGGAGCCCCCACCTAAAGTAAACCCATGATTTAAGGTGGAGGGAAAAGGGGAAATGACTAGATAGAAGAGGTGAGCAGTTTCTGGCATCAAATGAAAAATTCTGAACAGATGTTTATAATGTCACAGTGGACCCAGTTCTGAATCTCAATGATACTTTGTACAGAGTACCTAGCCAGGTGGTAGGAGAGGCATACATTTTAGATAAACTACCCTGCCCTCAGGTAGCTTATAGTCTTGTGCAGCCAATCAATCTAAACTACATCAATAGCTTTCTGGGTTTTTCCTGTAAGAAAAACTCATGTACTCATTTAGATTTTTAAAATCTTCTTGGGTACTAATAAGCAAGTGGTAGGAACCAAAGTACACATCTAGAATATAAACCAGATTTTCCCCAGAAATAGAACTCATGAGGGGCAGCCAGGTGGCTCAGCAAGTAAGAGCACTGGCTCCAGTGTTGGCATGACCTGGGGATCAAATCTGGGCTCAGATACTTAGCACCACACCAAGAAATAACTGGCCATGTAAACTTGAACAAGTTACTTAACCCCGATTGCTTTAAAAAAAAATTCCAATTATGTTAAGGGGCAGCCAGGTGGCTCAGCGAGTAAGAGCACTGGCTCCAGTGTCGGGATGACCTGGGGATCGAATCCGGGCTCCGATACTTAGCACCACACCCAGAAATAACTGGCTGTGTAACCTTGAGCAAGTTACTTACCCCCTATTACTTTAAAAAAAAAAAAAGAAAGAAATAGAACTCATGAAACCAAAACAGCACCAAACAGAAAAATTTGGAAGTCAGCATTGCACTGAGGTGTTGGACTGAAACACCAGAAATGCTTTGCATTTGTCATTATGCTACTCTAACACTTAAAAACACAGTTAGCTCGGCAAACAACGTGGATGGTGCTTCAGTCACTTCTGATCCTGTCTTGCGTTTGGCATGTATGTCAAAGAAATTATTTTACCATAAGGAATATCAGAAATTAACTGAATGGTTTTATACTGATGAATGTGTACTAGGAAGGTTTAAATACCAACCAAATAGGTTTCTTTCACAAAAGTAGAGTATGTTTGATCATCTCACTAGGATTAAAAGTAGAATTTACATTTTAACAAGCATCCCAGGAGAGGGAAGTTCAATTAAACACTCAAGCTGCTCTTCTCTGTAAGGACCACTGAACCAAGATCACAGTGGAAACAATATTAAAAAGTGAAGAACGTGAAGGAGGGCAAATGGATAGTGCAACAGTAGGAATCCTACAGCCAATCACCCCCAAAGCCCTGGAGAATCTTTAGCTTGTCCCAAAGATCAGTCTTATGTGAGGGAATAAGCTGCATCCATACTGCATCTTCTTAGATTCCCACCTAATGGCCTACGAACCCAAAAAGAGGGCAGATCCATTCTGAGGAGGTAGGCCTGCTCTGGCCACCAAGGTCAGAAATAAAAAAAACCTGCTCAGAGTAGGGCTTTATAACTTTTAAGTTTACTTTTTATGCCTTGGCAAGATCTCATCTGGAATAATGCAAACATTCAGTTTGGGTCCCTCACTTGTCAAAGGAGGTATCAAAAGATTAGAAAGTGTTCAGGAAAGGGCCATGAAATTTATAAAAGGTGAAAGGGTGAACAAGTAGCTCCTTTTGCTGTTCAGTCCTGTCTGACTCTTCATGACCCTATTTGAGGTTTTCTTGGCAAAGGTGGTTTGCCATTTTCTTCTCCAGCCCTTTTTACAGATGAGGAAACTGAGGCAGAGTTAAATGACTCATCTGGGGACATATAACTAGTGTCTTAGGCCAGACTTGAACTCAGGAAGATGCATCTTCCTGACTCTAGGCCTCTATCTATTGTGCCACCTTAGCAGCCCATAGGAGAGAGCAAACCACATCAAAGAAAGACACAGTGGCAAAGAAACTTTGAATGCCAGGAAAATGCTTGTATCTCACTTGTGCCATGTGTTTGGTAGACAGGGTCTATAGTGCTATCACGTCAATCTCTTCCCTAAAATTTAACCTCCATAATGCCTGTCTTTTGACCAACCACTATTAGAATTCCACTGTTAGAAGCTGGCTGGAATCAGGAATGACTTTAAGCCAGGCTTGCAGATAGACTCAAACCCTTACCAGTTCACAAAAATAGTTTGCCAGCCCCTAGCATTCTCAACAATTCTATTGACAGCTATTTGTGTCACAATTATAATTTACCTGACAGCAATGTGCATCAGTAGCTTGAATCAGGTGTTCAATGTCTAACTTATCTTACTAGTTGTGTGATCCTGGGCAAGTCATTGAACTGCTGGTTTTGCTTTCCTCAACTGTAAAATGGGGATAATAAAAGAGCTGTGGGGAGTATCAAATGAGATAGTCATAATTAAACTTTTAGCACAGTGCCTCTCATGTGGTAATTTAAGTCATCACTATTATTACTATCATTATTATCTGTATCCTTAATTTAATTTAATTTAATTTTAGGTGCTTGCCATACAGGCCTCATTGTAACTTATATAACTTCTATATTTATTTACTGGTTTCTGGGTTTAGATAGGTTTGGTAAACTACCACACTTTGCAAACAAATTTCATTACCAAGAAATCAAGCATTTATTGAATCCTCTCTTTCCACTCCTCCCTACCACACGTGGACATAGCACATTTATCAGGCACAATCATTCTGCGTGGTAATGTTAAAAAAATTAATACTATTTAACTCCCCCCAGGGAGACCAAAGCTCTTTAAGTGAGAAAGGATGAAAACATTCTCCAGAAATCCTATTTCTCCAGGACAGTTTGGCAATTTTGGTGTTGCTAGAGCTAGGTCTCTACCGAGCATAACAGGGCATACAATTTTTTCTGTTCAATAAAGGCCATTCTAACTGGTGAATAGCTAAGGCCAAGGAACAAACTGAGGAGAATGGATGAAAGGCTTCTTTAGAAAATCTGTTTTCCCTGTGGTCCTTTTGGCATTACATGGGGTTAAGGCTCTGTTACAGAACTGCTCTCTCAGCCTTCTTTTTCCTACCTCCCCCTCATTAATTATCTACAGTAGGGGCACCAACCCTACTCCCACTTTGCTTCAAACCTTTAGTTGATGCTAGAAATTCTTTATGATCACTAACACTGCCTGGAGAAATAGCAAAGCTAACCTGTATTTATACCTGGTGCAAATGAAGTTCATCATAGTCCCATGACTAAGAGAAAGATGGGTGAATATATTACTGAGCAACTGGAAACACAAGTATTTTAGATACAGACGTCACTGCAAAAATTGATTTGCAAGTTGATATTCTTTTAAATGCAGTAATACATTTTCCTATAGAGAGACAATTTTATAAATGGTAGCTAGGTTCTAGGACAATCTAAGCCTATTTAACCTGAAATATATTTGAAATATCAGGAATTTGCATTAAAAAAACAGAAAAGAATATTCTTTTGACACTACTATTTAAACCTCTCAAACGGAATAAAAACCGCTGCTTAAAATTTATCATAAACACTTATTCATTGGAAACAGGTAGACATAAGGAAGGATAAAAAGTAAATGGAGGTTTCTGTAAAAACTAAAGGAGCAATTTCTTGAATTTGTAAAGACTTTAGAAGATGATCACAAGGGACTTTTACCTGTGTCTGATTTCATTTCAAAACTTACAATGCATCTCTAGCATCATTTTTACTATGATAATAAGATTTAGCACTTATATAATGCTTTAAGATTCACAAAGCT
Source organism: Petaurus breviceps papuanus (assembly GCF_028583685.1). Classification (NCBI taxonomy): domain Eukaryota; kingdom Metazoa; phylum Chordata; class Mammalia; order Diprotodontia; family Petauridae; genus Petaurus; species Petaurus breviceps. Next base: position 10,230,683 of record NW_027187419.1, on the reverse strand, counting down.
GACTTTCTCTCATTTGATCCTTACAAGAGTCCTACGTGTCAGATGAGGAAAGTGAGGCTGAAAGGAGCTAGGTTACTTTTTCAGGATCACACAGTTCATAAGTATCTGACATAGGATTCTAACTTAGGTGTTCCTGAAGTCAGGTATGAGACTTTTTCCACTCAGCCAGCTATGCTTTTGTTTTTAATATTTATAAACTACAATTGGGGTAGGAACAAAGAAAAAGAGAAAGAAGGAAGAAAAATGTTTAAGAAAATAGACAAGGATTGGAAAAGAGATAGAAGGAAAAGAAGACATATTTAAAATGTGAGAAGGGAAATCTTTGATGTGGAAGTAAATGGGCAACAAGCAGTGAATACCAAGCCAAACAAACAAGCAAATGGAAAAGGATACATTCATCATCCTTCCTAGGAAGAGGAAAGGATGGGGCAGGGAATTTGGGTAGGATAGTTACCCACAGGGGCCACCAGGTGGTGCTATAAGTACCATACAATTTCCTGAATTTGTAATTCTCAGACCAGAATGTGTGTAAGGTGTGTGTATAGGTGTATCAGCAAAGCATACAATCACCCACTCAAGTACACAGGATATGTACAACTCAGTTGTTTGTAACTCAGAATGTGCCTATATTTGCCAAACTATAGAATAAATAAGAGTAGCCTAAAAGTAAATTGTCATTCATTAATCCCTGAATGACAATTTTTGTGAGAAATTTTTGTAAGAAATGCTACAAATGGTGGAGGTAAGTGTACATATTGTAAGAGTTATTCTTGAACAATGTCATAAAGATGTAAAAGATTTTTAAGGAAAACTTTATTGTGGGAAAACTCAGTGGCTACAATTTAAAAAAAATAGATAAAAGCAAAACAGAGCTATGTAATATTTCCACACTACTTAAAATTGGAGTTATTTTTAATCAAATGGGGAAGAAAAGGGGAAAGTGAAGAAGCATTTATTAAGCTCCTAGTATGTACCAGCTCTGCATGAAGTGTTTAACAATTATTATCTCATTTAATAATATTTGTAAATATTATGACTGTGAAAGCACAAAAGTGAGACGTGACGCATTGTGTGCCAGGAATTTTACGTAGACCAGTATGGCTGCAGAATGTGTGCAGGGGAGTTGAATGCAAGAAGATTGGAAAGGTAAGACAGGGTCAAGTCACAAAGACTTGAAAAAAGGACATTAAATTGAATCATATAGGAAATTAAGGAACCGAAGGAAGGAAGGAAGTGGTTGAGAAAGAAAGGAGATATGGTCAGATCTACACCATAAAGTGATTTAGGAAAATCACTACGGCATTCATGTCCAAGATATATTAAAATAGGAAGAAACTGCAGAGAGACCAATTAGAAGGCTACTATAATAGTCCAGGTGAGAATTGATTAGGCCATATTTTGGATGGTGGCTGTGTGAAGGCCCAGGAAATTAAACAGGAGATAATGTAAAGAAAGACATTATAAGATTTAGGAACTTACTGCTTTGAGCAAAAAAGAAGTCTGAGGGTGATTGAAAAGTATGGTGGTGGCTTAGATTGTACTAGGGAAGTTCAGAAGGTTAGAGGGGGTTGGGAGATAAGAGTGAGGTTTGTTTTTGATATGTTGAGTTTGAGATTACTAAGAGATATTCAGCTTAAAATGCCTAATGTCTAATAAGCAATTGGTAATAGGGGACTGAAGGCCAGGAGAAAAACAGATTAGATCTAGGAATCATCTGCATAATTATAACTGACCTCTTTGAAGTTGATGAAATCAGCTCATAGTAAGAGAATATAGTGAGAGAAGAATATAGTAAGAGAACATAAAAAAAAAGAGGGCCCTGGTCAGAATTTTAGGGGACTCCCAGTTAGTGTGTGTGACACAGATTAAGATCTGAGGTGGACAGATAGAAGAACCCAAGCCTGAATAGTCATGAAAGCCCAGAAATGAAAGACTATACAACAAGAGAAGGTGGTAAACAGTGTCAAATGCTGCAGAGAGGTCATGAGGGATAAGCCAATGTTATTTGGTTACTTTCCCCTCTCTTTTAAACCTTTTAGTAAATGACAAAGAATGAATTTCAATGAAATCCTTGGTTATCACATCTAGTTTCTGAAAGTCAATTTAATATTCTTTCTACATGAATTTTCTCTATTGGTTAGTTACACATTTCAAGCCTTAGCTCCCAAATCCTGAATGTGAGACAAACATCTGGCTATAGGGGCTGGACTATCCAATCTTTACATTCTTTTATAGCTCTCCAATTCTCCAATTTTATGACTACATTCTTGAGATAGAAAGAAGACAAATACACTGGGATATAGAAATCCATCTTGCCCTAGGGTGTTGATGGGGGAGGATATAAGAGAGAACAGATTGGGGGAAGGGTATTCAGTAGGCTCGCTATTTTGGGGTGGGGGATAGGGGAAAGACAGGGAGAAAAAACTGTAACTCAAAATCTTGTGGGAATCTATGTTGAAAACTAAAAATAAATGAATATTTTAAAAAAGAAAGAAGACGAATAGGACAACATACATTAAAGTACATTGAACTCTTTGAAATCAAGAGAAATATAATTAATGCTCTTAAAATGGTCGTTTGAACTAGAACTTATATTCGGCCAAATCTGATTAGATGACTATACATACATACGTACATGCACGTATGTATGTATATACACACATTGTCATTTGGTAAATATATTTAAATGTCATTGTAAGACATTTCTCTTTTGAACTCACTATTTTTTCTCCTTTAATCTGCTCTTTAAGTCAGATCATATTTGCTCATTATAGAGGATAGTGGTGACATAAAATGTGCCTCTGACTTTTAACATATAATTTAGCTTTTAAACAACTAATTCAGCCTTTCCTGAATGAAAAATTTTAGCTGATTGTAGATAAGTTAGACAAGCAAGCAATTTTAATAATAAACACCAACTCAGGATGATATTTTTATTATCAGGTTTTTTAATATATCTGAATGACCTGTTAGATACTTTGTATGCCAACCATGCAAAATTAGCTAACAAGATAAATATGTTGACAGCAGTATATATATATACAATTGTTTCTTTTACTCAGTGGAGGAAAAAAATAAATCTAAGTAGTATGATACACAGTCAATCATGTATATTCACTATGGTAAATGCTTCCCAGGAGTAACCTGTAAGGTCTCTGGTAGTCCTTCAAGATATTGACAGAGATGACTAACTTTGATAGACTTAGCTCTTCTCAGCAAAGCAAGGATCTAAAACAACTCCAAGGAACACATGATGGAAAATAATATTCAAATCCAGAAAAAGAACTATGGAGTCTGAATGAAGATCAAAGCATCCTATTTACTCCTTTCCCCTCTTCTTTCTTGGAGTTTCTCCCTTTGGTTTTAATTCTTCTTTACAATATGACCAATGTGAAAAGGTTTGATATGAATGTATATGTGCATCTTGGGGAGGGGGCAGAGGGAAAGGGAGAAAACTTGGAACTCAAAATTCTATGGAAGCGAATGTTAAAAACCTAAAAATAAATAAAATTATTTTTAAAAGATACTGACAGAGTCCCTTATGAAACTAGATTCTTTGGGATCTTAAGTTATCTCCCAGTGTTCTTAGAGGGTACCTTAGAAATAGTGTATCCTACTACAGTTCTTTGGTAGAATGATTTTCAGATACTCAAGAATTTGGACTACAAAGTGAAGAAAGGCTTTACGTGTACTTGGTTTTTACATTAGTGACATCAGTTAGGTGGAAGTTGCCGCTCTGCAGGTCCTAAGGATAGATATTTGCCTCCTATCTTCCCTGGATATTGCTTTGTAAAAGAATAGTGCATAATTAGTCCCCAAAAAAGACAGGTGTGAAGCTGCACATGCCAAACTGTGAAGCCTGATTGAATCTCTATGAAAACATAGCTAATTAGCCCCTATAATTCTTATCATGTAAAGGAAAAGATGAAATCCTAATTCCAAAGCCATTTAAACCTTATAATGTCACTCATAATGGAGATGAGTGTGTACCCAGAAAGTTAGGGAAAGGCATTCAGTTCAAATACTATTTTGCTTTGCGTGAGAAGTAGCAGGGGTAGTGAAAAGGGAGAGTAACATTAATTTCTAAGGACTTTTTTTTCTATTTGATTTTACAATCATACTTGTACCTGCTTGGTTAATTCCTTGACATTAAGGAATTAATGATGTCCATTAAAACAAATGGTATTAAGCAAAATAGGAGTTTGAAATGTGGTTTTCTTACTGAATTTATTCCTCTTAGTCTGTATAATTCATGTGAATAACTTTTCTATATGTTCTTAAATCACATTCAAGAAGTTATCACTTATACAATAAAAGAGTGGGGCAGAAGGTAGACAATAAAAATATCCTTTTTGAAATGCATTCCTCAAGATCCCTTTCCTCTTCTCTTCTTTCTAAAGTTGACATTGCCCATGGAGAGTTGGTGGGAAGACTCATTCTCTTGATTATCAGACCTGTACTTCTTCATTAAAAGGCAGAGGCCCAACCTATCACTTCTTTCATGGGAACCTGTCTCAGAAAACCTTATTACACAGGGCAGCTAAATGGGGCAGTGAATAGAGCACTGGCCCTGAATTCAGCAGGACCTGAGTTCAAATTTGGCCTCAGACACTTGACACTTAACTAGCTGTGTGACCTTAGGCAAGTCACTTAACCCCAATTGCCTTGCCTTCCCCCCTCAAAAAAAAATCTTATTACATTCTGATAAGAACCCCAAATGTCTGCATAGTCCATGTGGAGTCACTAAGCATTAATAGTCAGAACCCCAGAAAAACTACTAGAGCTTTCTGGGTTTTTCCTGTCATGATTAGCATTACTTGTGAGACATCTCATATTTAGACATCTGTTATTTTGCACTCCCTTAAACTGAGTGCTTAGCAAATGCACCAAAAAGAAGATACTTTTCCTCTTCACACAAGGGACAATGACATCCCCCAAACATAATCATTGATAGGCTACAATCTGATTTGCTTCAATTTGTTGGCGCCAAGTTTAGAGGAATGAAATTGTACTGGAGAGTCGGAGTCTGGGGGATTCTGACACTGCCTTTGTGATGAACCAGCTGTGGAAAATAGGCAAAAAACCACTTCCCTGTGCTTCAGAAAAGTGCCATTCACCGTGTGACTTCAGACAAGTCACAGCCCCTCTACTGGCCCATTTCCTCATCCCATTAGGGGCTGGGACTAGTTGATCCCTAGCTGCAAAATTCTAAAGCACTGATGAACATCAAAGTGGGAATGGGGAGACAATGTTGTCTGAATTGAAATAAATTGATGCTTGATCTTATGATAAATAATTGTATCATCTTGGACAAGTCACAACCAACCTGTGAACTCAGCTTCTCCTTCAAAAAGGGACTGAACTTGATGATATGGCAGCTTGGTAGAGTATAAAAAGTAATAGTTCAAGAGTCACAGGACTTGGGCACAAGTTTCTTAACCTTTCTGGCCCTCAGTGTCTTCATTTGGAAAATGTGGGGCTTGTACTAGATGACCTTGAGGTCCCTTCAAACTTGAGTTCTATGATCCCTAAGGTCTTTTCTGTTTTCTATAATATAAGTAGGGACTACTGCAAATGTGAATGCCCCATAGAAATTTAAGGGTAAGATAAAATATGCATGATAAAAACACTTAAAAGTTTAAAAAAGAGCTACACAATTCATATGTATTGTTGGCACTATTAGTATGGACATAACCAACCATATTTAAGCCTTAGTTTGGGGGGGAGGGGACTAAAAGGGAGAATATTTTAGATATTCCAGGTGAAGAACTGAGTAGTTTTCATCTTTTTCCCTTCTACTTTCTGATAAAATAAGCAGAAAAATGCATATTAAAAACATAAAAAGAACCTGGTAGAAAAAGGCATTTTAAAAAGGGAGCAAGAATCTTAGATACTACATAAACTAATATAACTAGCATATAACTGATAGCTCTAACATCAAAGAAACATGAAAGAAAAACAAGACATGCATCTATAAGACTTTCTGAGGTAAATCAGGAGGGGGCACTGATATCTGATATATTTTGTGCTAAAAAAAAATTACTATATGCAGTCTATCTTTTCAAAACAGACAAGGAATGTAAAGACAAAAGAACAGCATTCAACCGAGTTTTTTATGTAGTGTTTGGCTTTACTTTGCTGACATGTCAGGTCAATAAAAATTAGGATTTCTAAGATGTTGAGGCCCTCGAATCCTTTCAGATAGAGACTCAAGAATTTTTCCACCAATAAACCAGGAAAATCTAGTCTGTGTTAAAGATAATCTTATGAAAGTTATATGCAAAATCAAAACAACTCTGAGGTACCACATCTCACCGGTCAGATTGGCTAATATGACAAAACAGGAAAATTATAAATGCTAGAGAAGCTGTGGGAAAATTGCAACACTAATGCATTGTTGGTGGGGTTGTAAACTGATCCAACCATTCTGGAGGGCAATTTGGAACTATGCCCCAAAAAAGTCATACTCTTTGACCCAGCAATACCACTTCTAGGATTGTATCCCAAAGAGAACATACAAGTGGGAGGAGGACCCGTAAGGGATGCCCATCAATTGGGGAATGGCTGAACAAGTTGTGGTATATGAATGTAATGGAATACTACTGTGCTATAAGAAATGAGGAACAGACTTCATAATAACCTGGAGATATCAGATATATAAACTGATGCTGAGTGAGGGGAGCAGAACCAGAAGAACACAGTTACAGACACATCATATCTATGATGACTAACTTTGATAGACTGGGCTCCTCTCAGCAATGCAATGCTATAAAACAACTCCAAGACTCATGATGGAAGGGGATATCCACATCCAGAGAAAGAATTGCCGAGTCTGAATGCAGACTGAAGCAAGCTACTTGCTCTCTCTCTCTCTTTTTTGCTTTGTTTTGTTTCTTCTTTCTCATTCATTCCATTGGTTATAATTCTTCTTTACAACTTGACTAATGTTTAATGTGAAGGTATCTGTAGAACCTAGATCAGATTGAATGCCACCATAGGGAGGAAGGGGGAGAAAATTTGGAACTCAAGGGATTGTGGAACTGAATGTTGTAAACTCAAAGTAAATAAATAATCTATTTTTTTAAAAGTTATATGCAAAGTGGTTCCATGGAACCCCTTCACAGTATAAAGGAGACAAAAAGAGATAGGGAGACTTTCCCATCTCTTTTCTGCCCCCCCCCCAAACAGTAATTTATCCTTCCTTACTTGTCTAAATTAGTGAAAGTTCAAGTACCTGAAAATAGAGGGTAGGAATGGAGACAAAGATAAAGTAAAGCCACAACCACATCAGCCAGTTAACTATCAAAAGTAGGTAATGGGGAAGGCAGTGGGTGATGCTATAGGTAATCAAAAAAATCACCTCTATTTTGAAGCATACTATTGCTAAGTGAGAACACAACTGCATGCTGAATTTGCATTGCATGGCAATGATTCAGTGCCAACTTGAGAGAGTATACTCTTTAGGGACCAGTTACAGATCTAGTTTAAGCAGCATGGTACAGGCATAGTGAAGAAGTGCCCATTCTTGGAGTCTGGAAGATGGTTCAGGTCTAGCCTCTGACAAACATTAGCTGTGTGACCATGAGTGAGTCATTTAATCTCTCAGTTTCTAGTCAATTTTAAAACTATAAGTTATATATGAGTTGATCTGCATCAGTGGTAGGTGTTTCATCCCTGGTAGCTCCCCATACTCATGAAATCACAAGAGAAAGAAAAATACTATCTTAACTCCAAAAACAGAAGAATATGGTCATTAAATGTAAAGATTATGCTAAAGTTGCTAAAATCTCAGGAAATACAAGAATTCAAAATTATCTTTGATTAGTTAGAGAATTTAAAAATTGACTGAAGCTTCAGTGGAAAAAAGTGTAAGGCAATGGAAAATCAAGAAGAAAAAAATGACTACACAGAAGGGATCCAAAATGGGAAATAATTGGTTAGGTAGAAGATATCACAGGTCTGGTAATAGACATCACAGCAAAAGCCAGAAGGTAAAGGAGAATCAGCCTTAACAATAAAGTATGTAAAAAGGTACAGAATAAACCTAGAACATTTTAAAAAGATAAGCAAGAACCACATTTAAGTTTAGGGTTCTAGGGAAAACCCAGTTTAAAAATCTAAGTTGCTGGGGCAGCTAGGTGGTGCAGTAAATAGAGAACCGGCCCTGGAGTCAGGAGGACCTGACTTCAAATCTGGCCTTAGACACTTAACACAAAAAACTAGCTGTGTGACCTTGGGCAAGTCACTTAACCCCAATTGCCCTACCTTCCCCCTCTAAAAAGCAAAAAAACAAAACAAAACAAAACAACTAATATGATATATTATTATATTGCTGGATATATGATGCATGAGAAAAAAGAAAATTTAAGAATGTTTTTAATTTAAGGTAAGTTTATTTCTAGTGTTCCATCAAGAATGAGGGAAAAAATGAGCATCATTTGTAGCAGAAGAAACTTAGATTGGACATTTCCTTCTAGTAATTCACAGCAATAAACATTTTTGGAGGTTAAACTTGTGTAATCATGGAAATTATTAAAGCTGTAAGAGTTGCAAAATGGGCCGCTGGGGTCTAGCTTTCAGCTCTGCCAACACAAAACCCATGGAACAGAGATTATAGCATGTCCTCTGAATATCTTTAAGAGTGGTTTTTAGTATCTGTTATGGTTTAATAGGTGGGGCTTTATTCTAGGTGACTTATTGAAGATCCCTTCTAAACTAGCTGAGAAAACAATCTGGATAAACTGGTTTGTAGGTCAAAAACTGCTGTAGCTACAGGAAATAGAGTAAGGTAGATCATTTACAACCTAAAGTTTCATTTTCACAGCAACCAGGAAAATCTTTAATCTAGAAAACAGAAGTTCCAACACTTCAAGAGCATTCCCTCAGTTTCACAGGGAATGTTGTTTCTTTTTTAACTAGAAGAATGTTATCTGCCTCTTTTCTCATCAACTGAGATTCATTTTAAGTTTATTTTAAAATGTTCAGAAGAGCACTTTAAGTTCTTCTCCCTACTTCAAGCAAGTTTGGAAGTCCACGAAATCCTCAAGGATAAGATTTGTGCAAAGCATTATTACTGTTAGTAGTTGTTTCGATAGAGTAGCTAAGTGTTTTACCAACTAGATTATATAATCATGAGCGACATAGTAACAAAATCATACATGAATATAGCATTAGGAATGAAAAGACCAAAAGATAACAAAAAAAACCCTACCCCAAACCATTATATTCAGAAAATTAAATGTGTTTCCATAGGGTTGTCATTTAGGTTAGCTCTTTGCTTTTCAAGGCCTGAGTCAATTGCAGTTATGATGTGAGTAAATATGATATGTAAAAAAAAAAAATCCAATTCCCCCAAAAAGGGAAGGGAGAAGATACTAGGCAGTAACAATTCCCTTTTTTTAAAAGGATTTTTCACCTTACAAAAGAATTCATTATTATTTCTTTATGAGTGTGATGATTTTTAACTCTTCAAAAAAATCAGCATTTTAACTAGAATTCACTCATTTTAAAGAGGAAGAACTTAGGACCCAGAAAACTCATGTCTTGTTCAAAGTTGTTAGTGACAGTGCTAGCTTTCCTAACTCAAACCACTTTTCCCACCTCCTATCCAGATAATTCAAGGTCAAAAAAAATAGGCTCATAGGATTTAAGAGCAGGAAGATCTTAAGAAATCATGTAATCCAACAGACTCATTTTAAAAAAGAGGATGCTGCGATTCAGAGTAGAACTTTGCTATAGTTCTTGTATATTTTAAGTAAAAAAGATTATTGACCTAAATAATCCCCCAAACTGCCTCAGTTAATAAGCATTTATCAAGTACTTACTATGTGCCAAGCATTATGCTAAGTGCTGAAGGTACAAAAAAAGGGAAAAACAGTCCCTGCCTTCAAGGAGCTAACATTTTGATGGGGGTGACAACATATATAACTAAGTATATACAAGATACATACAGAGGAAAAAGAAAATTTCCAGAGAAAAAGACAGTAGCAGCAGGATAGAGGAGGGAGGGGATATCAGGGGAGGCCCCCTGCCTAGGGTGGTTTATGAGCTTAATCTTGAAGGAAGACAGAAAATGAGGAGGATTCCAGTAATAAGGGACAGTCAGTGCAGAGGCAGAAAGATGGATGATGTCAACATGTAGGCCACTGGAGAATACATGGAGGGAAGTAAACTGTAAGAAGATTGGAAAGGTAGAAAGAGGACAAGTTGTGAAGGGATTTATGTGCCAGAATTTTATACTTGATCCTGGAAGTACAGAGAACCACTGGAATCTACTGAAAAGGAGGGTGATATTTTCTGGTCATGCTTTAGGAAAATTACTTTGGCAGAAGAGTGGAGAATGAACTGGAGTAGAGGAGAGACTTGAGTGAGGCAGCAAGGACAATTAGAAATTAATTGCAGGAGAATGGCTAAAGTAATTGTGGTAAACTAATCCAACCATTCTGGAGAACAATTTGGAACTATGCCCAAAGGGCTATAAAAATGTGTATACCCTTTGACCCAGCAATACAACTTCTAGGGCTGTATCCCAAAGAGATAACAAAAATGGGAAAAGGACCCACATGTACAAAAATATTTATAGCAGCTCTTTTTGTGGTGGTCAAGAACTGGAAATTGAGGGGATGTCCATCAATTGGGGAATGGCTGAACAAATTGTGGTATATGAATGAAATGGAATACTACTGTGCCATAAGAAATGATGAGCAGGCAGTCTTCAGAAAAACCTGGTAAGACTTATATGAACTGATGCTGAGTGAAGTGAGCAGAACCAGAACATTCTACACAGTAACAGTCACAGAGTTTGATGACTGATTTTGAAAGATTTAGCTCTTCTCAGTAATGCAAACACGTAAAACAATTCCAAAGCACTCATGATGGAAAATGCCATCCATATCCAGAGAAAGAACTAAGAATTCTACAGAATGCATTCTAGGCAATGCAGAGTGAAGCAGACCATTTTCTTTTTTGTTTTTTTTTCTTTCTCTTGGTTTCTCCCATTCATTACAATTCTTCTATGCAATAGCACTAATGCGAAAATGTGTTTAACAGGAACATATGTGTAGAGCCCATATCAGATTGCATGCTGTCTTGGGGAGGGAGGGGGAGAAAATATAAAACTTATGGAAGTGAATGTCAATAACTAATAATAAATAAATGGAAAAATTAAGTTAATTGTGGTACATAAATGTGATGGAATATTACTGTGATGTAAAAAAAGGCTCAATATGTGAATACAGAGCAGCATGGAAAGATATGAACTGATGAGAGTGAAGCATGTATAGCTAAGAAATAAAAAAAAGATACACTCCTACAGCAACAGAGATGGAAAAAACCACTACCACAAAACAACACAAAGTAAATGTTGCAAAATTACAAAGAATGAATATTGACTTCAAAGAAGAGATATTTCTTAGAAGGCATCACCCCCAACTTCTTTATTAAGGCAGGAATCCCATGGATGCAGAACATTGCATTTTGGGGGGGTGGAGATATATTGCTCACTTTTGCTGATTTTTTAACTTTTTCCTTTTTTTAAAATTTTCTTTGTTTTATGGTTAGCTTTCTAAGAGGAGATTAAGTGGCATGCAGGGGAAAATTTAGATGATGTCAATTTTTTTATAAATTAGTAAATTTTTTAAAGGGTTGCTGCAGTGGTCTAGGTAAGAAGTGGTAAGGGCTTGTATTAAGGTGGTAGTTATGTGAGTAGAGAGAAGAGGATGTACAGGAGAGATGTTTTGAAGGCAGATAAAATGTAGCAACACACTGGGTATGTTTGGTGAACAAAAATAAAGATTTGAGGTTGACAGTGAGTCTACAAGACTAAGGGACTTTATTTTGTAGAAGCAATTGTCTATGTGGCCTAAAAGTTAGCAGGTTTTTGAAAACTTTCACTGGTAACATCATCATAACAACACTCTCATCAATACCACCATATTACCTCATATTTCTTAATCTCTTTAAGATTTACAAAGTACTTTCCTTACAACAACCCTATGAGAATTATAGCATAGTTATTAATTATCCCCATTTCACAAATGAGTAAAATGACTCAGAGAAGATAAAGGACTTGTCCATGATCATAAATGTCATAAATTAGAATTTTAATTCATTTCTCCTGATTCCAAATGAATCCAGAGATATGTTTTCCCTAAAAATGTTAAAATGCTTATAAAATTCATACACCCTGCCATTAACACTTTTTAGCTTGATCTTTACAGAAGCAAACCAAAAGGCTGGGAGGTAGTTTCCTTTAATACTAATATAATTTTGATGTTCCATCTTTCTTTCCCTCTTATATGCTACTTGGATATGGAACTATTCGATTTGCAGTCCGACAAAGATGGAACACAGGCAATTAACTAGTCTGACATAAAAATATTGTACTACCTGCAGTGATTGATGACAATAATATTTTTCTGTAGCAACAAAATGGTTTTTAGTCAGACATGGGAAATGACTTATTGTTGACTTTAAATCCACTAGCACTAAATTAATTTAGAAGACATGGAAAAAAAACATATTCCCAAATAGTTGATATTAAATTTGGCTTGATTGGTTTATTGCTTATGGACTATTATTTGTTTCTTCTGAAGTTTTTAGGTAAAAATCTTGCATAATTGGAAAAGTCTAACATTGGAAATTTAAAAGAACTTTATTAACAGGTAGAAGTAGAACTGTCAAATTATTAAAGTAGGGCAACTTCTAGAGAGACCCTTAAGTCTTTTTATGATGGTATAGCTTTCCAATGTGATAAGAGATAGGGACTGAACCTATGATTTCATTGACATATTGAATTTTTAGATAAATTCCTTCTTCCAATGCTGGTCAGCACCTTCTTGGTAACTTAACATAATCATAGAGAGTTGCCAATAACACTGAATGGTTAAATGACTTGACCAAGGTCATGTTGCCTGTAGGTTTAATCAGTAAAACTTGAACCTGGGTCTTCTAGATTATGAGACCAGATCTCTATCTACTATGCCATATTGCATCTCAGTCTTCCAAGGAAATACTGTGATATAGGGTTACATAGAAAATAAGATTTTGGAACGGTTTCAAAATACAGTTCTAGGACTGTTCTAAGAAACCAAAGCTAAAAACACTGAAAAAAAAAACCACTTAAATACTTACTCTTTGGTAAGCATTTAATGGTCCCTCCCAAAGAATGTTGATAATATGCCAAAAACCATGGCAAGCATACCAATGAATGGGTTAAAAAAAATACAATGTTCTTAGCTTCTTTAATTTACAAATTGAAGTTTTCTTGGTTCTGGTCTTCAGACAATGGCATGCTAGGTGTCTGTTGTTATCTAAAAAGCCAATGGGGCAAAGGAAAATTTTGAAAAGGTAATTTGTACTTTAAAAGACTCTTAATTTCCTCCATGTGAGTATTCCCCTCCACAGATAAAAGCAGCAGCCCCCTCCACACCATACTAAATAGTTGCTACATCAAAAACTCATTTAATGGTAAAATTTCTGGGGATGAATTTAGGATAAAATGAGATCATACTTACAAAGTGCTTTACAAACCTTAAAGCACCATATAAATGCTAGCTATTTATTTATTGCTGGTATAGCTATGCTGGTCCTCAGACAGGAGCCATGGGATCATAGATCTAGGATAAGAGGGCTCAATGACTTCTGTGAAATTACTTAGGTATAATTAGTGGCAGAACTGGGAGTCAAATTCAGGTCCTGTGATCACCCAGTTTAGTGTTCTCTCTACACAATATCCTCCCTTTAGTCCATTCCATTACCAGGTCATTACCTGTAAACTTTGCCAGGCTGGTAGGATCTTCCAGGGCTTGTATGTTAGTGTTACTAACATAGCCTTAGAGAACCCAGAATCACTTCCACATTACATTTATGAGGCATAAAAGTAGGGCTTTAGTGGAGATGCTCTACACTGGCGTGTGCCAATTACAATTTAACATAAGGATTTTCATAGAAGCATAAATCTTAAGACCTTGAAAAGCATAAAGGATCATCCAGTCTAAATACTTGTTTCATGTCACATAAGATTTCATAAATAATAGGTTTAGAGTTAGAAGGGACTTTAGAGGTTATCTAGTCTAATGCCCTTGTTTTACAGATGAGGAAACAGACAGCAGTTAAGTGACTTGCTCAGTGTAGCACAGCTAAGTAAGTTTCTGGGGTAGAATTTGAATTCTAGTCTTGCTGATTCCAAGTTTAACATTCTATGCACTATAATAATGAATCAACTGATTCTCGGAGAAGTTAAAAGACTTGCCAGAGGTTACACACGCAGTAAGTGGAAGAAGGAGGAAGAGAACACTGCTCCCCTTCTCCCACCTCAGTGCTCTTTCCACTATAAAACTCGCCTTTTCTTTTTCTGTATGTCCAATGGGCATGAGAGAAAAAAAGAAAAAGAAAAAACCCCACCTAAACAGAAACCACCAGTTTAGAAAATCTTTTGAAATTGTTTCCAATAATAAACTACTTCTCAAAGCTAGAAGCCTTTCAAATTTCATGTTTAACTCCTAAAAACAGTGGCCCAAGATGGAAGAAAAAAATGGTTCCTACCTGTATATATCATATCCACTCATACAGAAGACAGATTTATTCCTAGTTTTTTCCTTGGGCATTAATCAATTCCAAGAAGTTCAATAACCAAATTAGCCTCTTTTTGAGGATACAATATTATTTCATCACTGGAAACTTCCCTCCCTATAGAATTCTACATATATATACAAGTTCTTCCATTAAGGTACCTGAATTCAACAGAATGCAATCTTGTTCAATACATTAACCTACAAATGAGAATTTAGCTTTGGGCTTTAATTCCAGCTCATTTAGATGTATACCTTCCTCATTTACAAAATGAAGGATAATAGTTCTATCCACTTAGGTTACTGTAAGAATGAATTAAAAGTTCCTTTAATTTTTTTTTTCAAATGAATGACAGTGGTTTTATTCAAGCTCTTACCAATGCAAATATTTTCTTTCAGTTCATCACCACTTGCCTTCAAAAAACTTAGGTTTCTTCAAAGACTGTAAAAGGTCACATAATGCTATTCTAGAACTAGAGGAAACCCAAACTGGTAAGAACTAAACATCAATTTTAAAACAAGAAAATAAGTAAGCTTCTATATTATCTAACCTCTTATTGAATAGGGTAGAAAGTATTAAATACTTTTCAGAAATTATTTTTAAAAGGCAAAATATAACAATTTATAAAAGTCAATATTTAATCTTTAAATATGACAAACCTACATTATTTGTTTCAAATTTGGAAGACATATGGAAACAACCACTTGAAATCTGAAAATGTCTTATGACACAGTACCATAAAATTTAATTGTGACTATTTGACAACGAATATGTTGGATATTTTATTGTACACAACCAGCTAAGTAAAAAGACACTAAAATGTGATAATAAAACAGGAGTGTACTTTTCACCCTTTGAAAAAGCTGTAGTTCTAACAAATGTCTTGATTGCATGTGACTGTCAACTTCACAAAAGACCAATGGGAAAAACTGGGAAAGTTGAATGGTTGATAGCCTCCATGCCCACTTGAGAGAGGCAGAAGGTAAGAGAGAAAAAGAACAAAAGAGGAAAACCAAAAAAGGGGAAAAAAACTTTTCCTAAGATATTTTGCTATGTTTCCTAATTGAACTCAAAGGAGATATAATTCCTTTGCTAATCTTCTAAGACAGAGGCCAGATCTGTGATTTTCCTGGAATCAGAAATGAGAAAACTGCATCTTTGCAACTTTAAAATTGCCCAAGAGTAATAAAAAATTAAATGTTTTACCCAGGGTCACACAGCCTGTAAGTGTCAGAGATAGAACCTGAACCCAGGTCTTCTTTCCCAGTTCTCTAACCACTGTGCCATGCTGCCTTCTTTAACACAGTTTTTGAAAAATCCTTTCTTTCTCTAATTACACTCAAATGTATCTATAATCCTAACAGTGTATTTCTCCAGTGATATAGATCACAACCCATCTTTGCCTACCCATCCTATACAACTCCTGTCCACATCCTTCCATACCTTCATCACAAGAAGTCTACTCAATGAGCCTGGATTCTTCCTTCTCACTTTGTCTTGCCATTATATGGATACAAATGCATATTCCTTTTCTTACCACCTAGTCAGTCCACATTCTTTGTTACACAAACATATCTTTAATGACATCCTATATACCACAGCTTCTTCATAATTCTTTTTAACATACTGCAGCCTGCTCACACTTACAATGTACCTCTCCATGGTTCTTCAGGTGATCAATTTTAATGCCCCAGAAAACTCGGTGTTCCATGACTCAGTCATACATCTCCTTAAAAACTTTAGGATTAAAAATATGGGTCATGTGAGAAATAAGATGGCAGACTAGACATTTTCTCTGATCTTTGGCTTCTCAAAACTTTCCAAAACAAAAATTATGCATACAAAGTAACTTTAATTGTTTTCATGGTCAAGAACACCCAGAATCCATAAGTTTTTTTTAAAACCTCCAAAACTCAGAAACTGATGCTCACTGACCTTAAACTCACTTAGCACTCCTCCCCAACCTCCCATGCTACCAGCAGCAAGGCTGCAAGTAGCAAATTTAAGGATATGATATGGGCTTACAATCAAAACTCACCTCTACAACCCAATTCCTCATCTCTCTTTCGTGTGTGTGTGTGTGTGTGTGTGTGTGTGTGTGTCCATGTCCATGAATTTCCCAGTGTGGGAAGAAGCTGAGATATTTTGAGATCCCACCCTCAAGAAAACCACAATAAGAAGGAAAGGAGTCAGGAAATGAGTGATAAGGAAAATAAGGTGGGAGCAGTGACAAGGTTGAAAGTAACCAAAGATTTCAGGAAGAGGAAATCTCAATTACCTCGAACATAAACAGATAAATCAATAGAAAAAACAGTAATAACACAAGTAAATATGGCCTCCAGATCTAGCAAATGTTCAGGCATCTATGAATAAATATAGCAAAATAAGGGAAAGTAATCCAACACTTTCTGAGACAGAGGATCCTGTGGAATTTTAGAACATGGAACCACAATATACTGTTCCTGAGTGGTTTAAAAGAGAAATGAGAATTATGAGGGCATAATTTGTGTCCTGCACAACATAAATAATGAGCAGAATAGAAAAACTTTAACCGGTAATGGAAGCATCATCAAAAAAACAAAAGAGAAAATGGGCTGGGAATGCAAATACACAGAAGTGAAGGACAACTTAGAAGAGAAGAAATAGTAATAATAACTTAAAAGAAGAAATGCTCACTATGCAAGCAAAACATACTGATCTTGAAGACAGAATATATAGACAACCTAAGGACTACAGACATAGATCACAGACAAAAGAACAGGACAGGACAAAAAAAAATCTTAACACCATATGAAGGAAATAATAAAAGAGAACTTCCCACAACTATGAAATGCAGAAAATGAAATTTCAGTTGTCATTAGAAGACCTTCAAATACAAAGGAAAGGATATTTGAATAACACACAATTATTCCATATCCACCAGAGAAAGGAGGATGGAATGAAATGTGTTCCAAAAAGCAATGAAATTCAAAAAAGTAGCCCAGTTTGATCTATCCCACAAACCTGAGCTTAACTGTACAGGACAGAAGATGAATGTTCAATAATAAAGAGACAGAAATATTTTTAGAAAGAAAATGAGAACCAAAGAAGTCATTTACTTCTCAAACAACAGAAATGAAAGAGGAATGAATAAAGGAATGAATAAATGCCAGCAAGCAAGAACAACAAACAACAACAGAAAGACCAGTGAGAGGCTTCTTTCTAAAGGTAGTACACAAGGAGACAAGGGTGAAATCTGGCAGAAGTAACAGTGAAGAGGAGGATGGGGCACGAAGTATTTACAGTATCTACAGTATTTGTTCACAATCATAAAATGAGCTAATTTAGAGACATCTACAAGGCAATGGCAGAAAGGGCCTTTGAATATATAAAGAATACAGAGAATAGAGAAAGAGAATGATTATAGGTGTCATTAATCAGAGAATCGGGGCCTAGTAAAGAGAGATAAGATGGATAATGAAGAAAGGGCAAGAAATCTTTCAGAAAGGAGAACAGAAAATGAAATTTACAAAATAATTAAGAGGACTAGCTGAAGGAGAAGAGAAAAGTGGGGGGGAACCTACTCAACTAATTGAGAGGGGAAAAAAGAGGGGAAAGAA
This sequence comes from Petaurus breviceps papuanus, assembly GCF_028583685.1. Classification (NCBI taxonomy): domain Eukaryota; kingdom Metazoa; phylum Chordata; class Mammalia; order Diprotodontia; family Petauridae; genus Petaurus; species Petaurus breviceps. The sequence continues at coordinate 10,212,513 of NW_027187419.1, read as the reverse complement.
ATATATAGCCAGATAAAAAGTAGCAAAGAGAACTAATAAACAAAAACATAAAGGGAAAGAAGTAACAAACAGGAAGGGAATAAGGAGACGGGAAGAAAGACAGTGAAAAGGGTGTCACCTTAAAAAAAGATTAAAGTAATAGAAGGAACATAATACTGTGTTTAGAGCAGAAGAGGGGGAAAATCATAACTTGAGAAAAAAGCCATTTTAGAGGCAGATGGAAGAAAATGTAAATCTAACTCCCAACTTCAAATGTGAATGGATTAAACAATCCTACAATATAAAAGAGTGACAGATTGGATAAGGAAATAAAACACAACTATCTGTTGCTTACAAGAAATACATTTTAAAAACACAAAATAAAACTTAAGGAATGGATGTTTTTTTCACTATGCATCAAGTGAATCCAAAAAAGGAGGTGTTGCCATCACACTATCAGAAGCAATAATAGAAAGGTAAATATTACAAAATGCATAAAATATCAGGAGGAGATTTGAGAGGGGATTAATCTCCCAAAGCACACAAAAAAACTTTTGCAGATTCCATTACAAAGCACTGCTTAAAGAAACAACCCAAATAGCTAGAAAAATATTGAGATCATGGCTAGCTGTGTTAATATAATAAAAATTATAATATATATAATATTATAATAAAAATGATAATATTATAATAAATTAATTTATACTTTTTAATGCTTTACCAATCAAATTACCAAGGGGATATTTTACAGAACTTAATAACATAGTTCATTTGGCAAAACAAAAGATCTAGATTATAAAGGGAAATGATGAAAATAAAGACAAAGGGGGTAATAATACTTCCAAATACCAAACTGTATTATAAAGCAGCAGTCATCAAAACCATCTTGTATTTGTTAAAAAGTGAGAGAACAAGAGAGCAAAGAGAAATGGAACATACTAGACAAGGGAGAGTCAGAAAGAAAAGAACTTAATAATCCAGTGTTTGACAAAGTAGAAAACACAAAATCACCTAGGGAAAAACTCCCCATCTGATAAAAATTGCTGGGAAAACTGGAAAGTAATCTGGCAGAAATTAGTCTTAGACTAAAATTTACATCACACTCTACAATAAGTTCTAAAAAGATAAGTAACCTTAATATTAAAGATCCTATGATTGATCATATGCCTCTGGATATGTGGGTATAGGTAAGAGATGCATCCTTAACCAAACAAGAAACAGAGGCAAATACAAAAGATAATAGATAGCTTTGATTACTTGAAACTGAAAAGCTTCTACACAAACATCAATGCACCTAGGATAAAAAAGAAAGTGACTGAATGCAGAAAAAATTCTTAGTATCAAATGTCTGTTATTAAATATTTGGTATCTGAGATACATAAAAACTAATGTATTACTAATCATTACTAGTATCACTAATTATATATTACTAATAGTCATTGTATATCTGACAAATGCATATTACTATATTACTAACAGACATTTTCCAATAGATGGTCAAAGAGTATGAATAAATAGATGGTCAAAGTTCTCAAAAGCAAAACTGTATTCACAACCAAATGAAAAAAAAATCCTCCAAATCACTAATAATATGAGAAATGCAAATCAAAAAAGCCTGTAAACGTCACCTTATAACCTGAAAACGGGCACAAATGTCAACCAATAATATTGGAGGGATTATAGAAAGATTTAGAAAAATATATTTACTAATACATTGTTAATGGAGCTGTTAAAGAGTACAACCATTTTGGAAAGCAATTTAGAAATATGCAAAAAAAAAAAGTGACTAAACCTGTCTATACCCTTTGAATCAGAGACTACATTACTGGGTTTAATACTGCAAGGAATCCATCAATAAGTAAAACATCTCCACATACTCCTAAACATTTATAACAGTACTTCTCATGATAGCTAAGAATCAGTCTCCATCAATTGAGGGATAGCTAAACAAATTGTGGTACATGGATGTAATGGAATACTACTGAGTTGTAAGAAATGATGTAAAGAATACAGAGAAATGTGGGAAGAACTATGTGGGACTGATGCAGACCAAGGTAAGCAGAGCCAAAAAAAAAAAAAAAAGGGCACAGAGTATCTACAAAATTGTAAATGGAAAGAATGACACACTAAAAAAAATTGAATGTAAATATAACAAAATCATAAAGTTCAAGTGGGACTCAAAGAGATATAAGACTCTCAACCTGCCCCTTCATGGAGGTGCCACAGGTGTTACACACTGTACATTTCTGGACTTTTTCAATGTATCAATCAGTTATGCTTTTTTTTTCCCTTTAAAAAAATACTATTTGTCAAATGGGATGGTTCACTGGATGGAGAAAAGGAATAAATGGGATACTAAGGTGATGTAAGAAACAGAAAATATCTACAAAATCTTTTTTTTTTTTTTAAAGATGGACCTCTTAGGGAGAAGTTTGGAGGTTACAGAAAGAATTTTGCAATTTCCCAGAGCAATCAATTATCTTTTCTTCTGTTCAATGTTGGAGCCAATTCATTGTCCAGCTGTGATTTCTCTCCAAGAGATACATACAAATGGGAAGTGTGTTTTAGGCTATCTATACACCTGCATTATCATAGTTTGGTTAATAGACATTCTTCATCCAGTTTCTTTTTCCTATACTCAAAGGCCAAATTTTTAAGTAATTATGGATCTTATCCTTATGATGCAATCAGTACATCACACTCCAAAAGGAGCAGAGGAAATTCCTCCTTGATTTTAACTCTAAGCTGGCCCTCCTCAATGACAATGGCAACAAGTCAGGTAAACATATATTTCCCTTTTATATCTAAACTGACAGCAATGATCAGAAGGTTGTTAAACAAGGTTGTGCCCCTCATTTTTCAAAGAATTTTGTATAATTTTGATATTTGTGGTAGACATGCTAATAGAAAACAGTGGATTTTTTTTTATTAAAGTGCTTTAAAAGAAAATATCAAACAAACAATAAGAGTGGAACTGTGTATTCTTTACATCTTGTAGTAGTTACATGGTGGCAAAAGATGTGTACTGTGGAATAACCCTTGGATAAAAGCCTGCTTACTATGTATCTTCTATAAGGATACAGGGCATGTGCAGATAATCCTCATAAATATCTTTCTATGGAGAAGTATTCATCGGGATCAGAGTTTTTGATGTTTTCTTAATAGTTTCTTTGGCACCTTCTTTTCCTTTAGATACAATGAGAATCCATGTTTTGCTGCTTATAGCACAGATTTCTCTTTTATGTACTTGGTCTAGTTCTTTTCTTATCTTTGTTCTCTTCAATGTCATTTCTTCCTCTTCTACCGTGTTTCCCTGATAATAAGACACTGTCTTATTAAATTTTTTGGAAAGAAAAACACCAGAGGGCTTATTTTCAGGGGAGGGCTTATGTTGTCCTGCCTCAGCTCTCCTCCGCGGCACTGCTCTCAATGGCGCCAGCAAGCAAATCACTGGGGAAGAACAGGATGACGCGCTCACTGCTGCAGCTCTGAGCACGGCGTGCGTTTCACGGGGGGGGGACGGTGCATACAGAGGGTAACATAATGTAGCATATAGCGCAGGGGATCACCTTCACTACAGTAGCGATCTCAATAGGCCTTATTTTCGAGGAATCTTACACAGTAAGGGGAGGGCTTATTTTCGGGATAGGTCTTATTATCGGGGAAACACGGTATCAACATATCTGAGACTGAAGTTAATAATTTATGAAATTACTCTATATGTGGTGGTTCCACTGCCCCGATAGTGAAACGAATCTATGTAATTTACTATGTGCTAGTCACTAAGTGTCACTAGTGATCTAAGTGATCTAGTGCTAGGAATAGAAAGAAATGCAAAAGATAGTTTCTGCTCTCAAGGAGCTCATAGGACAGTGAATTACCTAAAGTCATAAAGGCAGTAAGTGGCAAAGCTGTGATCTGAGTCTAGGTCCATTTCTTTTCCCATTGTATCAAGATGCCTCTCAGTCAACTTGGTTTTTATTATATTTTTGTCACATAATCATGACCACCTTTATGTGGATAGAAACTTTTCATAAATTACAACTACATAATACATTTTAATTCTCTAAAGGATTTTCAATTCTCAAAGGATTCTCAAAACTCTCAAAAAAGGATCAGAGGAGGGTTACAATTAAGTAGGTACACTGGGGAGGGTGGGAAGGGAGAGGAGAGGCAAGAAATCTCTCAACAGGAAGTTATTAAGCCAACAGGAGGTAAGGGATAAAGTCCTTTCATGAATTTAAATCTATTTAAGTAACATAAGGAACAGTGGCTAGCATAGTGCCTAGCACATAGTAAGTGCTCAATAAATGTTTATTGACTTGCTGCTATAGAACCAATATAACATCAATTCATAAAGTATTTTAATGAGATAAAATATATAAGCATAATTAAATATCAAGTAGTTAACTTTGTGCTTCAGTTGTTTTTCAGTCATGTTTGACTCTTCATGATCCCATTTGGGGTTTTCTTAGCAAAGATACTAGAGTGGTTTGCCATTTTACAGATGAGGCAAACAGGCTTAAGAGACTCACTCAGGGTCACATAGCTAGTGTCTGAAGTCAAATTTTAACTCGGAAAGAGGAGTCTTCCTGACTTCAGGCCTGGCACTCTAGCTACTATACCATAGCTGCCTAGCTCAAGCTAGATGACCCTTATTTATAATCATTAAAGCAGTATTACTTCCATTCTATCCCAAAAGCCTGAGTTTTGACTCTTGAGTATAACCACCTAACACCTGAATGTGTCATGGTGCTTTCCTGTTTGTCCCATCTGCAGTATTCCCCTCTGCATGATTTAACACCAACCTCCTCAGTAGTAATAATTTTCTTCAAGTATTGTTGTGGTTATAGAAATCCTTCCTTAAAACTTTTAAGAGCTCTTAAATGCTTTTTAAAATCAGAATACCACTCATGTTTCATTGACCTCTACAACCTCCTGGCCTCATCCATTCCCATCTAATGTTCCCAACTAGATGTTCTCATCTACCTATAACATGCCATAGTTGATGCTCTCCACACCAACCAAAAAGACTTACTTTTCCTGCACATGGCTATCCCTCTAGCTGCGGAACATCCCATTTACTAAGTCTGTAATACTTTATCCCATGTCCCTGCCAGAATCTCTATTTTCTTTGCTTTAAATTTATGAGGGGTGGCTCGGTAGCACAGTGAGTAAAGCGCCGGCCCCGGAGTCAGGAGGACCTGAGTTCGGTTCTGGCCTCAGACACTTAACACACACACACACAAAAAAAAAAAACTAGTCATGTAACCTTGGGCAAGTTACTTAACCCCAATTGCCCTCCAAAAAGGCAAAAAAAAATATTATGGAAACTCATTTTTTCTGTGGTGTTAAGATAATTTCATTAATCTTCATGTATTTCTTCTTCCTACGGATCTTCCCTAATATTTAGTACTTATTTAGATATCAATATAGCTTTTACTGTTTTTATACCTATTGATTTTGTCCATGTGTAGAGTAAGTATTAATGCCTTTCCTATGTAACCAATTAAACTGAAAGTTCCTGAGGGAAGCATATCTTTCCATTTCCCTGAAAACTTCCCTAGGCATCAAATTGATTTGATGGCAAGAGCAACCAACTAGAAAAAAATAAAAGTAATTCAGCAGGAAATAGCAACAGCTTAGAAACTAATGCTAACAGTTTTCATCTATCATTGACCACTAATTTTCTGGATGAAACAGTGACTTTCCATGTTTGTACAGCAGTTACTTCAACTATATCACTGTAAAGTTAGGTTAAAAGTTAAAGGCAGAAAAAATTAAGCACTAAGACACATAATTATAATATTAAGCTACAAGAAAATGGAATTTTCAGGACAGGAAGAAAAGAAATAAAATAATGTTGTGTGCCCAGATAAACATCTCCTCAACTCCATCCCACCCCCAGATCCCCACACATATATCAATGTTTCCACATTTAGGAAACTGAAGGTGAAAAAATCTCTTATACTGAAAGAACAAAAGACACCATCATAAAAGAATGATATCATGGTAAATTCAAAGCTATGAAAAGGGACATCCCATGACATATACTTAGACTTTAGGAAGGATTTTGCTTTTCTATCATCATACTCTCATTAAATAACCTGAAAAATATTCTGGTCCATAGAATTGCTACAGCAATGCCCTTAGCTATTATTTATGATCACTTATGATCACACTTAACCACTTAAAGACTGTATTAATTTATAGATGATGCTAAATTGAATGGGATTGTAATCCACTAGAAAACATGAATAGGTAACCTTAGCCAAGTTGAATGGTCACTTTAAAAGAATGGGCAATAAACATGAAGAGTCCACCATACAGGTAAAAATGACTGTTTAGCTACAAGGACAAAAGAATTTAGAAACAGGAATTGAACATAAACAATGCAACATTGTAGTTTTTAAAAAAGCAATCTCCTATTAGAATGCATTAACAAAAGAATGATATAAGAAAGCTAGAATGTAATTATAATTGATGTTTTAAAGACCTGTCTTAAAAGTACTTCCAATTTGGGATACCATGTTTTAAGAGAGATTCAAACAACAGGCCATACCTCAGCTCAAACTTTGTTTACAAACAAGTTAAACTTCCAAGTGCAATTAACATAACTAGTACTAGATAAATATTTGATGAAGACATAAAAGTCATTATGCAAAGAACTAGGACACCTTGGAAAATGGATAATTCTAGAAATAATACCCAAATTCTTCTTTCAGAGAATGCTATGGAGAATCACAATCTTGCCTCTCTACCTCAAAATCCCCCAAAACATAACGGAAGGTACAAAAAATCTAAATGTAGCTCATATGGCCTTAAATGAGAACATCTCAATTTGTGAAACAAAGACCTTAAGAAAACTTCCCAGAAACACAGGCAAAGAACAATGATTCATTGCCCTTTCAAAGGGAAAGTTAGAGATCTTAAAAGTATAAAGTATAATAACAGTTGGAAGTGGTTTAGAGATGACCAGCAAAAGTAGTTAATTGGTTAAAATAGGATTTTCTAGGAAATACTGAAAACTGAGATTATTTAATATAAATAACAAATGATTCGGGCATATCTCTTTCTAAATATATCAACAGCAATTAAAGAATACTAATATTAATGTGTTCCCAGCTACACTGAACTTAGAACTGTATGAAACAAGTGACTTAATGCTTTGTATTTCTTTAATAGTCTCCAAATGTCCATACAATGCAGGTAACCCTCCAAAAGTACACACAGACACACACACAGTATCATTAAACTTGATATCCTCCTTTAAACCCTGTGATGCCTCATTGTAAGGTGGAGGTGACCCTGAAAAGTCAAAGGCTACTCCAGTGGAACAAAAGCTTTGAAGATCTTACCAAAGCTAGAAAGGCTTCAAGGATGGGAACAATGATGAACTGCTGTATGTTGTCTAAGAACCAGTCTAGCTAAGTGTGGAGAGAGGATCATCAACAGAAAGGTGGGTACCAGGTGATTAATTTTTCAGTAAAAGGAGTACTCACACCAATGAATTCATGAGTCTTTCAAAGTATCTAAACATACTTGATGACCACACTTTGTCAAGCAGAAGTCAAGAAAGTAGAACAAACTCAAAAATCAGCTCATGCTCTGTCCATTTAGATTCATCTTGAAGACCACTGGTTTTGGTCTACTCTAAGGACCAGAAAATGCATGCCAAAAGTAAGTAAGCAAGAGATCATTTCAATTGCTTACCTGTTGGTCTCTTAAAAAATTCTTTAATTTTATCCTGCATATGAAAAGCTTTGGGAATGAAAGAAATTCTATATCAACTTACCTTATTTTTATTTCTAATAAATTTGGAATCTGCAAAGTATTCAAAATTGGGCAGATAGTAGAGGGGACTTGTCTTAGAAGAAGGTGAGGAAGAATTAAAACATTTCTATTGCAACAGAAATTAAAATATTTTTCTAATAATACTCAGAAAGCAAGTTACTATTGAGTCTAACCATCCTTGAAAAGTAATTCTAGTTGGTAAATAAGAAAAACTCTGCAAGAGTTGAATACAAAAAAAAAATCCTATTCCTATACAAATCTAAGTGACCTGAGTCTATACTCTACAGAAGAAAAATAAAATGAAATTATATTCAACTACAAACTGAGAGGACATCTGGCTAGTACAGTAATTCTTAGGGTGTGCTAAAAGTTAGTTTATTTCTTAAGAAGAAACAATGTGTCCCAGATTAGTAAGAAAATTAAAAACATCAGTCTTCATGGTTCAGACTTTAAGTCAGACCCATAAATGCAATGCTACTTTAAAAATACACACATCTATAAAAAGTAATTAAAGGCAGTACAGCAAAGAATATTTTGCACTTTAATAAATGAAATGAGTCAATGGCAATGAAATATTCCACAACAAGGGCCTAAATGAAAACAATGAAAGCAGTGGCTGGAAATATTTATATAGTCAAATTAGTGTTAGTTGTCAAAAGAGTCAATTCAATCCGATAATTCAATTCATCTATTGAGAACTAGCAACCAGCAGCCAATGGCCTCACTTCCAAACCAAGAAGTGTGATTTCCATGATAAATAACAACAGTGGACCTTGAAGGCATGAACTTTTAATCTCTTTATTGTTAACCAATGAATGTTATCCAAAATAATAGATGTAATCTTAGCTTAATTGAACAACACAAAATCATGATGCTAAACTTTCACTAAGGGCAAAAAGCATAATGTAAATTTACTTTACCAAATGATTATTAATGTATTCTTAACATGGCTGCATGAGCATGAGCTCCCAATCGTGAGTGAGAAGCTACACTGCTTTGATCATTATTAAAACCCAAATTACAAATGGCTGCCCCTGTGTTAGAAAAATTCAGACAGCTTTATAAATGGATTAGATCCATCCATTTTAATTCAAATCTATATATTATAGATTATGAACAGCAACTATGACCAGTAATTTTTCAACACTGATATTAAGCTAACATATCAATGTTGGTGCATTTATTTCAAGGGGGAAAAAACTCAGAATCCACTGGAGGCACAGTATTTCACCTGTTATGGCAAAATTTTGGAAAACTGTAATGAATGCTCATGCTTCAGTGCACCAAACTTGGGATCTATCAAGGTCCCTTTGAAGTACTCCGGGTCACATTGTAGGAAGGAACACTCTGTTCCACAAAGCAAAGCTTTGAAGCATGTGCACCATGTTTGCACACCAGTCATTTCAAAGTTAAACAGCTACCTTTAATCCCACAAAGCTGAAATACATTAAATACAACTTTTCCTTATCATGATGTCTGTCCAAATTATTTCTTTTTGAAGTCAGCATAAATTAAAAAAAAAAGCACAAGAAAATTTTTCAGATATAAGCTGAACTTACTGTGCATGGAAAAAATGTTTAATAAAATGGCAATATTAACAGATAAATGTAAGTTTGAGTGCGTAATACCAAACGGAAGGTAGCTGAACCACCCTCAGAGAAAATAAGGCTTTTTTTCCCTCCTTAACTCCAAATATGGGCACTTTACAATGAAGAAAAACAAATTAGACATGTTAGTTTTTAAAATTACTTCAGAAGGATGTAATTGAAATTAATATAAACTAAGTATAACACAAAAACATGATTAACAATTCAAATGTTGTCTTCTCATTAACAGACTTAGAAAAACAAGCATAATGATTCAGATACTAAGTATGCCTAAATGATCATGAAATAATTGTGCCAAGAAGTCAAACTATAAATTTTCTTCATCAAATGCAAGGGCAGCATTTCCCCTTCATTCTCATTCTCTTTCTCCCCCCTCTTGCTCAACACAGACAGATAGACAGACACACACACACGCACACACACAACACACACCCTTCCCAAAATGCAACACCCCTCCAGTAAGAATATACCAGTGAGAGCTTACAATTGTAATACAAATCATAAACTTTTACAATTTAACTCAACAAAAAGGCAGTTAAACAATGAGCAGTACAAAATCTCCTGAAGAAAAAGGAAATCTTTTTCTGAGGAAGCCTCTTTTGTGATGTAAAATAATAACTGTGAATTATTAAACTTACAGCTTCCACACTCAACTTTATATGGTGTTTGAAAGACCAGTCATCATGCATATAATGGTGAGGTAGTATACTACTGCCCCCTTCTTTGGGATTGATGTTTTCATATGCTCCATTGCCAGAAAGGTCCAGGTTTTTGTCAATGCAAATAAATTATCAGTAAATATATACTTTTCTTTAGTAAGGCATATCTGAAGAACAATATTATTCCAGCCTTTCAGCAGTTCATTATTTGCAGGTAGTGTTCCATCCATAAGTTCTCTTTAAGAAATATCACCTGCTGTCTAGACCTTTGTGAACTAGAAGGCAAGGAAAGCCATCAAAGGATGACAGGAGATTAAACACCAAGCAATTTATGCAAGAAAGAAAAACTTAGCAAAAAAATAAGCATATCTAGCTTCTAATTATGTGAATAAAGTGGAATTGTTTAAAAAATAAACAGCTGCACACCATACCACACAAATAAAGTCTTACATACGACTTGTTTGCATTCTTTGCATGTTGGGCCAAGGCTCCCCATTTTATCACCTGCCCTCATTCGTACAAGATTTAAGGTCAATGATATGGCAGAACTCTGGATATGTGTATGATAGGAGGCACAAAGGGCATGAAAGGAAAAAGTGTGGGTAGGGATGATTGAAGGGATGCTGAAATACATCAGAAAGTAATGTGAAGGGGAGAGCGGGAAATGGAGTGTCCTTCCTAAACATTCCTAAGTCCCCATTGCCATAATCCTTTCAAATTCTCAAAGTGCTAAGATCTAACACACAAATTTGTCAGTCATTAGTGTTAATCTTCAAATGGAAAAACAGTGAAAATGGAAAATGTGACAGGTGATGGAACATGTTTCCTCATTCCTCAGCCAAAAAGAAAGAGAAAAGAAAACAAATACCAAACATAATGTCACACTGCCTTAATGTTGAATAGATTCCCTTAAATTTGTCTTTTTAACCACCGCAGTCAAACTGGTATAAGCACTTTGGCAAGGTGGGATGCAATCCATCAAATCTGCAAAGGCCTGCTTTTCTCTGTTGGTGGTTCAGCTTATGAAGAACATATATGCAAAAATAACAGCTCTCACATTGCTTCAAATTCATCAATACGTTGCTTTGTATTGCCTTGTCGAATCTGCCGTAGAGTCTTGTACTTGTCACGGCCTGCTTTAACATTCTCAGCATGAAGTACATCATTTTGTGTTTTCTTTGATTCATCTCTGGCTTGGGCTAATTCTGAACTTAATGCCTATATTAAAAAAAAAGATGCATTTTTACTTTTTAAAATTTATTAACAAAACTTACTGCTTCTTGATGTCTTAGAATTATATAAACATCAAATCTTTGGCTTTTCAACCTGAAAGAAAAATTTAGGGTAAGTATTAAGAATTTAAATAATTTTACTAATTGCATAATCCTCTTCCGCTGTCTTGAAAGCCTTTTTGTGAAGGAAAAAAAATATTTTAAAAATGCTATGTGGAAAGATAATGGTCCTACATTGAGTCTGAGCTTACTGGCAAATAGTCAAAGAAATATGAAAGTCCTTTATGTAGAGAGACCAGGTCAATCAGATTTCTTAACCTGTTAGATAATATTATAATTTGTATGTAATTCTAAATTTACCTGCTGTTTTCATCCCAATCCTAAATCTTTTTTTTTAAAGGGTTTCCATTTTGTTCCTTATTGTAGTAGTTATGAAGCATTGCTATTTCAAGACATAAAATCTACAGGAGAAAAGCATTTTTATTGAAGTAGTTTTTTTTTTGTTTTGCTATTGAGACTTTTGAAATTGTTACTACCTAGATCTGATTTGTCAAGTTTCCTTTTTGCACAAATAGCTTAACCTCTTCTCACTAGTCCTAAAAACTCAGAAAAAAAATGAAATAACTGAAATTAGAGAGTCTGAAGAAGTACAATGACTAGAAGCATTCACACTTTCAGTTTTTATCCTAGTTATTATGCCTATTAAAATGGAAACTCCAGGAAGGCTAAGATCTCATCATATCTAAACTTGGGATCTCCCTAGCACCTAGCTGATACCTACCTACTATGGCTGGTACTAAAATGGTAAATGGTAAGAGAAAAAGAACTATTGTTTCTTTTAATTTTTTTAAAATCTATTCAAAAGGCTTCTAAATCATGTAATATTTTTAAAGTAATTGTTAGAAGATTCCCACATTAGTTTCACTATTATTCTGTTACTACCTGAGATGGAGACTAAATAAAATAATTTTAAATTAATATTTAGATATTGTCAAATTTTTCAAAGAGTAAACAATACTTAAATATTTTGTGAATCAACACTAGATAAAAAGTGCCACCAATTTGCTACATTAGTATCCACTATTATATACAAATCAATCCTAAATCTATACATTAAAATGGGCAATATAGAATCAAGTAACCAGTATCTATTCACAATGCTAAATGATAAAAAAGGGGAAAAGCATACAAATTTATTTCTGAAAATGTTAGTTTCAAGAAAATAAATGGCATATATACAAACTTAAGCTCTAATTTTAACATGAATTTAATACCTGCAGTTGCTTCTTCACTCGTTCATTTTTCTGTGTTTCTGTAACACGCTCTTCCTCACTTCTATGGTTCATAACACCATCATTAGACAGTTCAGCACTAGCTTCAGCATTATTCTCATCATGTTCATCATGTTCATTCTCTGTTGGAGGAATGACTGGTGGTGGGGGAGGTGGGGGAGGGGCAGACATTACAGTTTTCAGTTCTTCTTTGGTCTTCTCCAAGTCTTCTTGGGCTGCAAAAGCCTGAACATTAGAAATAAGTTTAAATATCCCTGAACCTCATGAATCATAGTAAAATTCTATCAAACCAAGTGGTATGACAAACAGTACTAACAGGTTAATAGAGCTATATTCCTTTTGTAAATTTATACGCATAGTCTGATTTTAAAAAGTGCAAATGAAATTCAAGCAGCTACATTAGTAACAATATGAATGAATAAAAGTTTTTGGTAGTGTGAATTTACTTTGCCATGGAAATTAGAGGATTACTAAATACAGATGCATTTTTTATTACTTTGTCATATAAAATTGGAACATGTAAGATGTCATCATTACTTTGTGTTGCCATTCTGAAGCTTCCTCTTCTTTTTTCTTCTTGGCTTCTTCTAGAAGTGCTATCTTGGCAGTGAATTCAGCAAGTTCTGCTGCCTAAAATAAAGTTCATAATTAAACAAAACTAAAAAAAACCCTAACAATATATTCCCAATCACTTAAGTATAAAATCAACAAAAACTTTCATACATTACAGATAAACTATTTGTGCAAACTTTATCTTGGTAGTCTTCCACCATTCAAAATAAGAGCTGAGTATTTCCTGAGATGAGATTATTGAGGAAAGGGGTTTGTAAATGAAAAAGCACTAGGAAAATGTGATTTATTATTATTATGATACACATCACCATTTTAAAATACCTCATAAATCTTTAGAGTGTATTTTAAATGAACCAGTCAGCTTAATATGTTTTACTCAAACTTTCTTTTTCCATTTAAAATAAATTTCTGCTTTTATCTCAAGAAACTTTTGTAAAACAAAACACTGTTTTTTTCATAGACACATGTTTCATGTGATATATCTGGGGAAACAGAAATATTTCCAATAAGGCAAGTTTCATCAAAATATCAAAAGTAAATTTTAGAGGTATGTTTCACAAAAGAAACAGTTAACCGCATGATAAAGCGTTATTTCTTTTATCAAGAACGTACCACAGGAGGTTCTTTTAACCCTTGATAATCAAAAGGGTTAGGCGATCAAGGACCCATACAAATAGTTTCAAAAGCCCTCAGATTTCACCAACATAAAAGCCAGGACCAACATATAATTTCACAAAAGTTTAATTTAGTCAATTTTAAGATTTTTTCCTGTTTATGTTTGTTTTAAATTGAGACTTTTTTCACCATTTGTGGTTGTTGTTTAGTCATGTCTGACTCTGCATGACCCCATTTGGAGTTTTCTTGGCAAAAGATACTATGTGTTTTGCCATTTCCTTCTTCAGCTCATTTTACAGATGAGAAACTGAAGCAAACAAGGTTAAATGACTTGCCCAGGGCCACAAAGATAAGTGTCTACAAAGAGATTTGAACTCAGGAAGAGGAGTCTTGCCAACTCCAGGCCTGGAGCTATATCCACTGTGCCATCTAGCTGCCCATTTTACCCAGGAATAAGTGAACATGAGATGGTATAGTTTTTTGTTCTGTTTTTTGCTTTCCATTCAACATTAAAAAAATGTTTTACTTTACTTAATAAAGTAAAACAAATATCAATTTTCTCACTAGCTGCTCTTGATTTTTCATCTGGTCAGCCGCCTGCTTGGCTAGAGCAGCCTTGGCTTCCTCTGCAGCTCGACGCTCCTTCTCCAGGCGTTCTGCTTCCTCTTTTGCTCGCTTTCGTTCCTGGTCTAATTCTAGGGCTCTTCTAGTCTGTTCTTCTAGTTCTGTCAAACAAATAATAGCAAAATTAGTGGAGTACAAATCATTCTAATGAAGAAAAAACATCCCAAACTGTAACCTGGATTATAGATCATGAGATTTATCAAAAAGGTCACCACGGCAACAATTCTCTCTGAATGTGTATTTTTTTTTTTAACAAAATCCAATTTTTCGCAAGTTCTCCTTGCTTAAAAAAAGGAAATTAAGATCCTTTTCAATTCAAATCAGAAAATTGAACATATATATGCTCCTAATAATTGCCAGAAACATCCTTTCCATTTTAATGTTTTAAGTATAATTTCTTCCTTTATCAGAAATATTAATACTACATAGTGTCTTAAAATTCAAAAGCAACATTACTTGAATAAAAACTATCAGAATATAAATTGAAAAAATTATTAATTTGAGAATAGTATTTGCTGATCAGATACTATTTCTAAAATGAATGAAAAGAGTTCATTTAAAATGTTGCACCGAATTAGTTTCTTTTATTCCTTTAGGAAGTGAGCCAACGTTTTTTTTTTTTTTTTTAATTCCAATTTTTCACCTTCAGGTGCTCTGGCTATAAACTTTATTTCCTCTTTACTCTGTCTTTGTTAGTCTGATTAGAAAATGTTATTTTAAAGACTTTCTGAATTCTGTTATAATAAGCACCTGGTCCTTTTGTAATGTCAATAAATGATACTTATACAGGGTGTTATGATTTACATACACCCAAATGAGATCCTGAAACAGGGTGACACAGTGAATAGACCGCTAGATTTGAAATCAGGATGACCAAGGTTTAAATCTCTTTTTACACACTTACTAGTTGTGTGACCCTGGCTAGTCATGAGACTCAGTTTTCTCACAGGTAAAATGGAGAAAACTTACCTCACAGGATTGTTTTGAATAACAAATGAGATAATAAAAATAAAGCACTCAGTAAAACTTAAGTACTATTTAAATGTTAATTATTATTGTTATCCTTTCCACAGATGCAGAAGGCAACTAGGTGACACAGTGAAGAGAGTGCTGGACCTAGATGTAAATTGAAATTCAATCTGAGATACTTATACTTAATTGTTGTGTGATATTAGCTAAATCATATAACCCATCTGCCTCAATATTCTTATCTTATAAAGTGGGGGCCTAGCCTCCCAGGGTTATCAGGAGGATAAAACAAGATAATGTTTATATAACACTTTGCAAACTTTTAGGAGTTATCTAAATTCTGGCTATTATTATGACTGCCCATGTGGTACAGCAACCTTCCTCACTGACAAGTAGTGCTAGTGTAGTTTTACTACTAAAAGTAGTTTTAGTGCTAGGCACTGCATTTTAGAGGCAGAAGGTAGCTCAATAGAGCGAATGCTGGGCCTGGAGTCAGGAAGACCTGAGTTCAAATCCAACCTCAGGCATGTACTTACTAGCTATGTGACCCTAGTGAAGTCAATCTGTCTGCCTCACTTTTTTCAACTGAAAAATAAGGATAATAATAGCACCTACCTCTGAGGAGTGTTGTGAGGATCAAATGAGAGCACCATTTGTAAAGTGCATGGCACATAATAGGTATTTAATAAATGCTTGCTTGCTCCCTTCCCTTCCCTCTTTTCAACTTCTAAATAGGAGTTAGATGAAAAGGGGGGGGGGGGGGGGGGGAAGGGTTGTTGGTTAACCTAAGAGTGTTAAAGCAAGAAGGCTAAGCAAAAAACCTACAGGAATTCATGACTTTCTACAGTTAAATCTGTAGTTATTTTTTTAAGATGCAAAATAATTTATTTTTGCTTTTTGTTATTTTTTTCTTTTTGGAGAGGGAAAGACAGGGCAATTGGGGTTAAGTAACTTGCCCAAGGTCACACGGCTAGTAAGTGTTAAGGGTCTGAGGCTGGATTTGAACTCAGGTCCTCACTGCACCACCTAGCTGCCCCTTACTCAAAATAATTTAAACTGTGAGAAGTTTTACTGGATAAGAAGTTGAGTGAGCTAAGAAAAAATGACTGCATCAAAACTCTTGGAAAAATTAAAACGAATGTTCTGATTTTCATTTTAAATATACTAACAGAAACTGTTAGAGAGTTAGTTGCTTATTAACCAGTAAGTAAATTCTGTATAATTCTATCATTTCATGATAACTAAAGTGCCTATTTAGAATTTCCATTTTTAAATTTATCCAGCTGAACTTGCCTATATGAATTTTTTTATAGAGTGTTAGCTCTTTGGAAGCTGGGACTTTGTATCCTGAGAACCTAACATAATGCCTTGGATGTAATTGGGTATTTTTTCTAAGTGTCTGACTGCTCCTTCCCAGTCTCTTTTACTGTTTCATCTTCTACGGTATGCCCTTTAACTGTTGGTTTACGCTAAGGCTCTGTTCTGTGCCCTTTTCTATTTTCTTTTTACACACTCCAAGGCCATCTGAGGTGAGCTCCTTCTCTTGTATTCTCTTCATGTCAAAACACCTTGATATAATCATCTCCTATTCTTTTCGCCTCCCTTCCCTGTCTCTAACAAAGACACAGCCTTTCTCCTTGACAAGTTCAACTCTTCTACATGTACCCTTGTTCCTTTCACCTCCTGTCTTCTGATGGCAACTTCAATCATCCTCCCTTTTTCTAATCTCCCTATAAACTAGTTCCTTCCTTACTTTCAAAGATGTCCAAGTCTCCCATCTTCTTAAAACACCTTTCCTGGATGCTATCTTCTCTCTCTTCTCTTGTCAAATTCCTTGAAAAGAAAAAAAATTGACTACACTCACTGCCTCTACTCTTGTAAAATGGCTTCTAAACTCATTACTCAAATGAAACTTCTCTCCTCAAGGTTACCAATTCTCTCTTAATTGTAACATCTGATGATTTTTGTTCTGGTCTTTCTTGAACCATCTGCAACATTTGAAACAGTTAACCATCTTCTCCTCCTGGATTCTCTCTCTTCTCTAAGTTTTCATGACACAATTCTCTCCTGGTTCACCATTTCTTTTGCTAGCTCATTATCCATATAACAACCCCTAATAGTGGATATTTCCCAGTATTTGGTCCTGGGCCCTCTTAGTTTCTCTTAATAAACTTAGTAATCAGCTTCTATGGGTTGACTTATCACTAGCTCCAGACTATCCCATGTACGTCAGTCCTCACTAACTGCCTGTGGCACAAAGTTGTCCCAGAAACATAAATTCAATATGTACAAAACCAATTCCCTCTTTCTTATTTCCCTCTCTTCTGGGACCACAATCCTTCTAATCTCTCAGGTTTGTAACCTCAGTATTATCCTGGATTCCCACATATTTAATCTAAATGTTCCCTTTTCTCCCAAACTACCTCGTATTTTACTACTTTGTATATATTTGTATTTAGTAAGATCATTTTTTTTAAGCAATTGGGGTTAAGTAACTTGCTCAAGGTTACACGGCCAGTTATTTCTGGGTGTGGTGCTGAGTATCTGAGCCCAGATTCGATCCCCAGGTCATCCCAACACTGGAGCCGGTGCTCTTACTTGCTGTGCTACCTGGCCGCCCAACTAAGAACATCTTAAACATGTGCTTGTTGTCTCCCCCATTAAAATGGGAGCTCCTTGTGAGTAGAGATTTTTTCATCCTTTTGTACTTGTATCTAAAGTGCCTGGTACATAGTAAGTGCTTAATAAATTCTCTACTGATTGATGACCTCATCAGTTCCATAGTTTTAATTATCATTTCTCTTCAGATGACACAGATACTTTTGAGTTCTTCTCTTCTGAGTTCTAGTCTTGCATTTCCAAGTGCCTTCGTTATTTCAAACTAGAAGTACCTCAGACTCAACAGGTGCAAAACAGAACTTATCTTTTCCCCCAAATTCATCCTCATATGAACTTCCCTATGTCTGTCAAGGGCAACACTATCCTTCCAGCAATCCAGACTTCTGACCTTGGTGTTATCTGTGACTCTTCAGTTTCAGTCACTCCTCATACCAAATCTCATGACTACTTCTATAATTTTGTCTCACATCCATCCCTTTCTCTCTACTCACATTATCATCATCTTTGTTCAGGTAACCATAATCTCCTACCTAGTAACTACATCCTAATTCATCACCCTACCTCAAGCCTCTACCTTCTCTAGTTCATCCTCCACAGAGTTACAAAAGTGATTTCCTAAAGGATCTATCCACATGAATCATCTGTCTCCCCCTTTTGATCTGTCCTCCATACTGCTGCCAGAATAATCTCATACACATAGATCTATCATTAGTCATATCACCTCTCTTCTTACCCCCCCACCCCCAAGTCTTCAGTGCTCTTTTGCCTAAAGGATAAAATTTAAACTCTTGAGTCTGGTATTCAAGGCTCCCCACATTATGGCACTAACATACCTTTGAGCCTTATCTCATATTAGTTCTTTTGCCATTCCAGTCAAACTAGATTTCTCTGTCTTCTGAATACATAACTATGCTTTCTTGTTCCTTTGCCACTAATGCTGTATTATGTGCATGAGACTGCCCCTTTCTCACTTCTTTACCTATTTAATTTTTAACCATCCTTTAAATTCCAACTCATATAAAACCTTCAATGAAACCTTCCTTGATCAACTGTAAGTAAAAATCTTCCCTAACCTCCTTGAAACATTTGACACCATTTATTATTCCCTCTTCCTAGATACTCTCTTCACCCCTTGACTTTAAAAATTCTTCTGATTCTCTCCTTACTTCTCCAACTAGTATTTCTGTCTCTTTCAATGGATCCTCATCTTCTTGGTCCTTAATACAAGGAGATATTCTTTTTTCTCTTGTGCTTTTTGAAGGGGGGAGGCAGGGTAATTGGGATTAAGTGACTTGCCCAAGGTCACATAGCTAGTAAGTGATATGAGTGCCTGAGGCCATATTTGAACTCAGGTCCTCCTAACTCCAGGGCCAGTGCTCTATTCACTGTGCCATCTAGCCTCCCCTGCAAGGAGATATTTTTGAAGGGCCTATCTTTTGTCATATTTTTCTCTATGCATACCCTCCATTAAAAATCTAATTTATTCCTATCATTTCAACTACTGTTAACAGGTGAGCCTCTTTGCAGGTGTGGTGCATCTGCATCACATCCCAATTCATACTCTAAACCAACATCCCCAGTGGTTGCACAGGAAATATACTAAATGCTCCATAAGTCTTCAAAAGTAAATGTCTAAAATAAAACTTCTGACCTCTCCCTTCTCTTCTGTCTTTTGACTTTACTATTTGTCTTATACATCTTACTAATTTAGTCTCCTTTAATTCACAATCTTGAAAATATCTATTTTTTCTCTTTGATATTATTTCTGATCAGTTACCAAGACCTGCAATTTGATTAAGAGAGACAATATATGCCAGGTCAAAAAATACACGTAATTTATTATTATTGTTATTTCCATCTACCTAACAAATACTGATACTACCTTATTTGACAACCTCATTATTACCTGTTGGACCACTGGAATAGCTTTCCTAAAAGATCTATAGTGATCTATGTCATTCTTCCTATTCAATAAATTCCAATGTCTCTTTATCACCTCTAGAATCAAATACTATATGAAGTTCAGTTTAGTTGTATCATAGATGATATGAAGAAGAATAACATATATTAAGGTTAAAAGTTAAATTGGGGCCAGACTGTGAAAGCCTTTATACATATCACAATTTTACTTATTGGAATTTTGGACTGCTCTGTTAATTTAGAATTGTATGCATTCTAGAGAAAATGCATTATACATTACCAAATCAAATCTCTCCAAGCATTTTCCCATATAAGATAAAATTTTTGTGATAACTCTCCTTTACATTTTCCCTTCCATATTCCTAGATCATAACTGATCCCAATCAATTTAGACTTATGAATCACATAATTTTAATTAGAAGGGACCTCAGCAGTCACCAAGTACAAGTAATAAAAAAAAAAACTATTCCTCCTATGGTACATCTGATAGATGGTGACCTCTGACTGAAAACTTTCAGTGAGGAGGGACATATTATCTCCTTATGGGACTGGAAAGAAGAAAAACTCAAGACCTATCTAACTAGAGAGAAATGTACAGATATGAGTTAAGGTGCTGAAACAAAATCAACAAGATTTGGCAACTGATTGGATAAAGGGAACTGAGGAGAGGAAAACATCAAGTATGACTCTAAAACTGCAGGTTTTTGTGACTAGAGGAATGGGATACCCTTGACAGCTATAGAGAAATTAGAAAGGGAGATAGGGTCTGTTTGAATTCTATCTTGGACATGAGTTTTAGATAGCTATGAAACATCCAGCAAGCAGTTGATAATATGTGACTAATGCTCAGGAAAGAGATTGGAACTAGTTATATATATTTAAGTAATCTGCATAGAGAAGATTATTGAACCTATTGAAGCTGATCAGCTTCCGTAAGAAAACAGAGGAAGAAACCCCAACACAAAGTGACCTAGAGCACTCCAATGAATAGAGGGTAGGTCGTGGATGATGACTCAGCAAAGAAGACTGAAGAGTGACCAAGATGCAGACAGAGAATCAGCTAAGAGAAGTAGTAGGGAGAAGGCAAACAGGAAGAAGGAATGGTCAATAGTGACAAATACTGCAGAGAGGTCAAGAAGAATGAGAGGTAAGAAAAGGCCACTGGGTTGACAAAAAGTAGTGTGTTCTGAGACAACAATCTATACTTTGAATAGCTCCAAGCACTAAAAAATGTTTTCCTTTTGAAAACCTAAATCTTACTGGTTGTAATTTCTACTTACAGAGCTTACTTCTATACTGAGGAAAGGGGATGGTTTTTCCAACAAAAATATCTTTCATCCTATTTTCATCCTTTTGGCCCACCAAATACTTGAAGGCAGCTAAATGCTACTTCACTCTCCTCTTCTCTTTTCCAGATTAAAACATCTCCTGGTTCTTCAATCAAGGCTTATTACCCACCTTCTTTCTAAAATGTAGCTCTGAAGACTAAATTCAAGGGCAAAGTACAACAAGACTATCACTTCAGAAATTCTGGACACTATCTCTGTCAATGGAACCTCAGATTGCCTTAGATTTTTTAGATGCCACATCACAGTGTCAACTATCATGGAATTTGCATGCCATTGAACTTGCTAGATGTTTTTCAGATTAACAACTGCATAGACAATCTTGTAAAGTTGATTTTTCTGAACCCAAATGGAAAACTAAATGTGTTTCTTTTAAACTTAATCATACTAGATTTGGACCAAAGTTCTAGTCTATTTAGATCTTTTTAGATCCAAATCCTATCATACAATGAGATAATATATATATAAGGTATTTTGCAAGCCTCAAAATGCTATATAAATGTTATCTAATATATTAAGAATTCCTCCTAGCTTTTTATAATTTGCAAATGTTACAAGCATATCATCAGGTTTCAATTAAGTAATAAAAATTTTAGAATAGGACAGATCCATGGAACATTCAACTAGACACCTTCCTTCTTCAAAGCTAACATCAAGCAACTAATAATTATTCTTTGGGTGTAGCCAATCACTTTCATATCCACTTAATTGTATTAACTTAACTGCCAGGTCCATTTCTTCCTATCTTTTTTTTCTATAATAAGAATAGCATGAGATACTTTATCAAATAGTTTGGTAAATCTAGGCAAACTATATATACAACATTCTCCCATGTAATTTTAATAACTGGCAAAAAAAAAAAGAAAATTAAGCACAATCTGCAATGACCTATTCTTGATGAAGACAAACTAGCTCTGTAATCACTGCATTCTTTTCTGATGTTCAGTACCTATGTCTAACAATTCATTCTTGGAATTTTAAGTCAAGCTTATTAGCCTATAGTTTACAGACAGATCTATTCTCTTCCCTTTGCTTCAAAATTGAGACGTGCTCTCTCCAGTCCTTTGTTACCTTTCCCATTCTCCATTTTTCAGATATCACTGATAATGGCTCAGCAATCATATCACTCTTCCCTCAGTGACAGGATATAGTATATTTGGGCCACCAACTGACTAGATTAAAAGCAGCTAGGTACTCTTTATCTCATTTAAATTAGGTATCAAGTCCCTATTAGCCATTTTTATTCTGTTCTTTCTCATCCCAAAGTTATTCCTCTTAGTCTGGGGAAAAAAGAAAACAAAATCAGAATTAAGCAGGTTTATATGATCTGTCATTAGTTAGCATTGCCCCATCTACTCTGAACAGTGGCACTATCCCCATCAGCACACCAACTCCTTCAGTTTTGCTCTTTACCCCAATACAGTTGTAAAAAAAAAAAAAAAAGGACAAAGAACAAACCCAATTAATCGTTCTTAGCTTTCCTCTTTAGCCTAAAATCATTCAGTCAATTATCCAATAAGAATTTATTAGTGACATCAGGATACACTCAGATTAATAATCTCAGTATCATATTTGATGGCTCATGCTTAACTAATGGCACATATATATTGCCAAATCTTGTCATTTCTACTGTCAAAACATCTCTTGTATACATCTCCTTCTCCTCTCTTACAAAGCCACCACCTTGGTTCAGGCCTTTATGATCTCTTGCCTGGATTACTGCAGTAACTCTCTAATTGGTCTCTTTCTAACTCAAGTCTCTCCTCACACTAATCCATCCTCCATGCTGAAGTGATTTTTCTGGAGCACAGGATTGGTCATGTAATCCTCCTATACTTTACTGGCTCCCTATCAGGCTCATCAAATATAAAGTCCTTTCTTTAACAGTGACAACTATTCATACCCTTGCCTGTCCCTGTCCTTCCTGCCATACACTTTATTCCTATGCATTCCATGACCCAACTTAGTTGACCCTGGCACACATCATTTCATACTTGTTTCCCCCATCCATTTGCAATGGCTAGAAATATTCTCTCTGCCCATTTGTGCCTTTTAAAATCCCTGGCTTCCTTCAAAATTCAAAACCAGAACAGACCCTGCCTTCAAGAAAGTTAACTTCCCAAATTTACAATCTGGAATCAGTAAGTAATTTCATAAAATACTGTCAATCTGCAAGATAATGATTTTCACAGAGATAAAACCCTATTTTAATTAATATTAATCCTTTATTACATCCAACTCTATATACTTTGAGTTTTCTAGATGACCCAATCCATTAAATGAGTATTACTCCATGATGTTATTCTAGACAAATCCAAATATGATTTTACACTTCCTTTTCCTAAGTAGCAGCTAGGAGGTACAGCAGATAAGTTTAAAGACCCAAATTCAAATCCAGTCCCAGACACTTACTAGCTGCTCTGTGATGCTAGGGAAGTCAGTTAACTTCTGTCTGCCTCAGTTTCCTCAAATGTAAAATAAGGATAATAACAGCACCTCTATCTGCCCAGGGTTGTTGTGAGGATCAATATTATAAAGTGTTTAAATGTTCCTTCCCCTTCCTTACCCCTCAAAGTCAATTTTTTGTCTTTTACCTCACACAACATCTAACACATATGTTCACTTCTCTTTTTTTGGCACTACCACAACGACCCTACTTCACATAATAATTTTCACCCACCTAGAATACTGATTGAAATATCCTCCTTACAGGTGTTCCCAACTCTGTAATGCTGCCAGAATAATTTTCCTTACTTATATCTCTGGTCCTCTCCTCAAATATTTTCAGTAGCTCCCTACTCTCTTTGGAGTGAAATTCAAATGCTTGTCTGAAATTCAAGGTTCTCTGGCACCGTCCTATTTTTCCTAGACTTTTAACACTTACCTTCATAAACATTATACAGCAGTAAACTGATTAACTCTTCTCAAAAGAAACACCATTGCATTTTCATGTCACTGTGCCTTTGCCTAGTCTGTAATTATTCCTGAAATACCACCTTCATCATGTGTTTACTGAATTTCTACCCATTCTTTACAATTCAAGTGCCATCCTCCAAGAAACTTTCTCTGATACTTCCTCCCTCCCTTCATCAACCTCCAACTTCAGAAGTCACATAACACTTTTCTAAATTCACTGATGCACTTATCAAGAAATATTACACATTGCCATTTGCATAGCTCTATCATTCTCTCACTGAAGGTAAGCTCCTTGAGTGCAGGAACTAAAGCTTATCTAAATGTAAAAATGCTCTACGCTGGGCAGGTCATTAATAAATGTTGACTTGACTTGTTAATGTTACTATCACTATGGGAGTGTAAGTACATATTCAATCCTTTTCCCTCTGTTCAGATGAATAGTTAGCATTTAATAACTATATTACTGTAGATGTTTTTCTTAATTATAGATATATTACTGTATATAATTATAGATAAATTACTATATAATTCTTCATTCCATATTATAGATGAATATGTAATCATCGTAGAAAAGGAAACAAGATTTATAGAGTAGCAGTATTTATAGATTAGGGAAATAAGAGTAAAAACAAATATGTAATCTGAGTTTGAGATTACACAAAATAATCTCTAAAATCTCTTTCCAGCTGTTTAGTCTATGGTGTAAACTAAGACAGTGAAAGATTAAGTAATTTGCCCTAGGTCACCATTAGGACTAGAAATCAAAGCTTCTGCTAGTACTTTATTCCATATTGCCTCTATTTTGCCTTCTTCGCAGGTAAGAATTTTTTAAAATATTTTTTGACAGCTAGATTAAAGTGGAAATAATCCAGGTAATACATGATATTATTGACAGTTAAAAAAACCTACATAACTAAATAAAGCTTGAGGCATAATATGATCCAAAAGTGATACAAATTGTTCTGATGTGATTTGTTGCTCACTTAAACATACGAAGGCTTATTTTACATGAGTGACAATTAAGTACAGAGAAATTTTTGAAAAAAAAAAAAAGGAAAACAAAAAATTTTCAACTGAAGATCAGTATATGCTGTGGATATTGTGGAAATCATGGTTTCTGAGCACTTAGCACAAATTACAAGACAATCATAAAGTTTCAAAGCTCCATAAGAACACTTTATTGTTTAAAAAATGAAAGAAAATACAAACTGAGTATCTGCTTCTCAAGATGACTGATTTAAACCTGTCTTGTTGAGAAAGCTCCAAGTTCCTTCTGATGTTCTATCTGCCACATATTCTCTTGTTCTCTTTATTTGGGGGCTGTTTTCTGTACATAACTTATTACTATTATTTTAGTAATATGTCCTATATGAATAATAAGATTGGAAGACTTTAGTAACCAGCAATTCTTAACAAAAACCACTGTATTCCTATGAAATAGAACATGTTAAATAAAACTTTATCATTTTAAAATGACACCAATATTATGTCTTTTGTTTATATTTATACTTCTACAATATAATTAAATACTTGACAGAAAATTCCATATTCTATTCTCTGAACTGTTATCATCATTCGTAATGCACTTGGTTGGTGATTATAGTAACAAAAAATGAAAAAACAGATTTTCTTTTCTTCCACTAGAAATAATGATTATAAAAATATTTTTAAATTGGAACTAAGAGGCAATGTGGTATAATGGACAGAGAGATGTCCTGGGAACCAGGAAGATCTCAATTTCAAGTCCTGTCTCCAAAATATGTTGGCTGTGAGACCCTGAGAAAGTAATTTAATCTCTCAGGACTCTAGGAAAATCTCTAAGACTCTAAGTTGCAGAGAAAGCACTGACTTGCATTGGTACAAATTCTTCATTTGGAAGCTCCCTATACCAATACAGAGGTCCTATGTTTATCCTAAATTGAAGCAATACATAATGAACTACACAATTTGTGAAAACATCAGGAATCTATTGTTATGTATCTTCCTCTTTTACACTACCATAGGCAATGGTGAGCAAGAATCTTCTCCATAATATCTCTAAATGATCATTGCCTGAAAGTTCTATATATTATACTGCTTAATATTCAGCAACTAAGTGGCAAAACAGATAGAATGATGGGATAGCAGTCAGGGAGATCTTAGTTCAAATTCTTCCTCAGATACATACTAGCTAGTGACCCCTTGGAAAGTCACTTAACCCCCTACAATCTCAGTTTTTTCATCTGCAAAATGGGGACAACAGCATTTACTGCACAGGGTTGTCATCAAATGAAATTATGTCAAGCACTGTGCAAACTTTAAAATGTGTTGTAAATGTTAACTATTGTATCATTATATATTTAAATGGATCTATGATCTAATTAATTTGGAATAAAGACTGCAACCCATACATACCTGTCCCTTCCTATGTGAATCTTGTCCAGGTCCTCCCATAAATGTGTCATTAACATTGTCCATCCAATGAACTAGAGACCTTTCCTGCTTTCTTCCATTATCCTAATTATGCCAGTGAAGCAATGGGATTCTCCACCTGTCATGCCTCACCCTCCATTACATTATCAACTCTTCTTCTCTTCCCATCATAAATTTTCCTAATAACACCTTTTACTCTTGCTTTCACTGAAGCTCATCATTGGTTATATATTCACAACTTATCTCTACCTAGAACTGATTACTATATAGCTCCTATTCATCAAACAACAACAAAATGAAGAACTCAGAAAATACTATAAAATCCCAAAACAACAATAATACATCTTTAAACATTAAACTACATTAATATTTTATATTACACTGAAATAGTTACAGCAGAGAGGCGATGTCATATAGTGCAAAGAACTCAGAACCAAGAATGAGAAAATCTGAGCTCTAGTTCCTGTTCTATCAGTTAACTAAGCCACATAACCTTGAACAAATCATTTAAGTTCCATGCACCTCAGTCTGCTAATTTAGAAAACGAGGATAATAATATTCTCTCTAACTCACAGTATTGTTGTAAAGAATAAAATAATATGTAGGAAACTGTTTTGAAAAACTATAAAAAGTTACAGAAACAAGTAATTATTTTATCTTCTTAGATAACACTGTTTAGAAATGTTAATATGTCTCTTTTTCCAGTCAGTTCCTTTGCCTTCTACAATGATTTTTGTATATACAAATCATTAAGGTATATGATCATAGGTGGTGGGGTTTTTTTGGGGGGAGGAGGAGGGCATATAGGAAAGGTCTAGACTTATGATTTTATTGCTGTAGAACTCTCACTACAGAAATTCCTCATCCTAAAGCAGATGAGAAGCTTTTTTGTATTTCAGAATCTCAAAGCATTCTCTGGGAAAACCCATTCTTGGAATTAGGAAGATGATGGCTTTAGGCCTGCTTCTGACCTCCAGCAGCTGAGGGATCTGGCAATATATCAGAAATGCATATGTAGACTTTAGATTTCACTAGCACTTCCTTTATAAAGTACATGGATTTACTTGATTTAAAAATATTTTTAAAAGACAGCATGCTTCCTGCTATACACTGAAGAAATCTGATGTGAACACAGTATTCTAGATAATGTCCTTTTAACCTTGAATTTAGTGGGAAAACAGATTATTCCTGAAACAAATTTTAACTTAAAAAAAAAAAGACTAAATTGACACCACTGTAAACAAAACTAATTTTAAAAATCGGTGGTAAGGTCTACAGAAATGCTATTAACCATTCTACAGCCTTTTTCAAAGAAACTTACCTTTCTGAGCTTTCATTGTCTGTTCTTCAATTTGTCTTAGACGTTCCATCAGCTCTTCCTTTTCTCGCTCTATTCTCTCCTTTTCTTTTTCTGCTATTTCCCTCTTCTTTTTTTCATTTTCTAGTTGTGCCCTTAAAAAGAGTTGCAACTATATTATTATAAATCAATTATTATAATTAAAAATATTTAGCTGTTAATGGGAAACAATAAAACTGAAATTATTTTTAAAGCTGGGGAAAATATATAAATGCCTTTTTGAATATGGAAAGAGGAGCTGTTACAGGAGTGACATCAAACTTAAGCCAGTCAGCACATTCAGAAGTTTAAAATCTGAAGGTAAAGCCATGCGCACAACTTTAATGTTCACTGTAACTTAATTTTCACTTGAAACTATTCACAAGAAAAAGCAGAAGCAAGGGCTCAAAGGAAACACACAGGTAAGGATTCCAGTAGAAAAAATCCCAGCACTGTATTAATATTAAAGTATCAAAGTAAACTAAAAGGGTTTAATGCCTAAGAGACAAGGAACAGTTTTAGTTTTCTGACAATAACATAAACCTGGAAAAGTCAGAAGTACTAACTAGGCTTCTAAATTGTTAGGAACCAAAACAAACCAAAGCTTTCTTAACATCAAAATCCTAGCTGTTATTCAACATTTCAACCTGAGTTTTAATTAGGCTGAAAAGACAAAAGCAAACAGAAAAACAATAGTTTAAGTCATCAAATGGTATCCATTTGTTTCTAAGTTATTTCCATTTTCTTGCACTTTGTCTTAAATTTCCTCACTATATATTATAAAACTATGTGGAATGCGCTGTGCTAGATACAATGATGGATATGATACAAACATAGACAATACTTAAGAATTTTACCAACCAATGGGGGAAATACATATGCACAAATAACTGTGGTAACAAGGGAAACTAAATTATGTACAAGGGAAAAGTTTAGAAAAAGTGATATAAGAAATTTGAGAGGAAAATTATTTTCACCCAAAGGAGGAAGGCAGGCCAAGGAAAGCTTTCATAGAAGAGTTAGGCATTGAAAGAAACTTCAGCAATTGGCAAGAGAGAGGTAGTACATTCTAGGCATAGGGGATAGGGCAAGTAGATGCATAGAGATAGGATACAACAAGACAAGGGTAAAAGACAGAAAACAGTCCTGTCTGGGGTGGCTAGGTGGCGCAGTGAATAGAGCACTGGCCCTGGAGTCAGGAGGACCTGGGTTTGGATCCAGACTCAGACATTTAACACAAATGTGTGACCTTGGGCAAGTCACTTAACTCTAATTGCCCTAAAAAAAAAAAAAGAAAGAAAAGAAAATAGTCCTGTCTGGCTAAAACAGAATATGTTTGGGGAAGTAGTACAAGATAATACTAGAAAGTTAAGTTGGAGTCAAACTGTAGAGGAACTTAATGCAATAAAAAATTCATACTTTATTTTTTAGGGAGCTAGAAGTGGTTGAAGGTTTCCAAGTAGAACAAGAGGATTGCAGTAGTACATTAGTAGAACATTGGCCCATAGGCCCAGTAACAAGAAGTGTGCAATGGAGAAGTTGTGAGTAAACAAATTTACATTGTTGTGTGTAAATACCACATAAGTTTAGGTAAGAGCATATAAGGGATGATGGCATATGTATGGTAAGGATGATCAAAGTAAAAACTGACTCTGAGTTTGTGAAATCTAATGACCAGAAAGATATTGGGACATCAACATAGGTATTTTTCCTAGATTTTTCATAGCATTTAGAGTTAGAAGGGACCTTAGAGATCATTCAGTAATGCACATTTATTTTAGAAATGAGAAACTGAAAATCAGAAAGTTAAGTGAATTGCACAAGGACACAATAAATGATGACCCCAAGATGGAAGCCCAAGTCATTATTCTTTTCCATGCTACAAATAGAGAAGCTAGTAAAGAGATCCTGGATTTGAATATGTAAGGGAAGAAGGGTAAGTTCAGTTTGGAATATGTTTAATTGAGTCACATACAATGTCACATCCAGGTGAAAATAACCAATAGGGAGTCAGAAACAGTATGAGAATTTTAGAGAGAGGTTAGGTATAAAGATATAAATTAGGGAATTACCCAGATAGAGGTAATACTTAAAGCCAATAATTATAAATGATACACATAATGAAGAAGAGGAACAGCACAATTCTTATTTTGCTTCTATGTTTGTATATGCAAATGACAATGACACTAGACAGGACAGAACAAAAATGGATAATAGGAAGGTCATACCCAAAACAGAGAATAAGATAACACCTTGCTGCCCCTGACAAGTTCAAATCACAAGGCCTAGATAAACTACTATATCCTAAGGTACTGAAATCTAGCAGATGATATTGCTAAGCCATTGTCAATAACCTCTGAACAATCACAGAAAATGGGAGAAGTGCAACAAGATTAGAGAATAGCAGGTGTCCCAATTTTCAAAAACAGGAAAAGAAAGGCACCTGCAAACTACAGGCCAGAGAATATGACTAGTTATCTGTAATGGCAATGTAAATGGGAAGATCTTTCCCATCCATTAATAAGCCCATGTAACCTGTTTAAGTCACATGGAAGCCTAAGACACACGAGGAGTTTGATTCACATAAAGCCTGTGGTGGGAGGAGTTTGCTGAATGGGTGGAGCAGGAAGGGTAGAAGAGAGCTGCAAGGAAGTTGGTCAGAGCACTTAGAGCTAAGAAAGAAAGAGAAAACAGGCAGCAAGCTATGAGTATTTGGTTGTGGAACCTTCCCCCCTAGCAAGGGAGGGAAGGTTTAGGGATGGCAGTGCCCCCTCCATTGTTATTGTGTATAGATTTCTTTGTTGCTCTGATGGATTCAGCTTTCTGGTGTTTGAATAAATGTTTTGCTTCTCTCTTTCATGTGGATAGTCTATTATATTTTGCAATTCAGATTTATGCCAGCATCTTAATAGCCGCCATAGATACTGTGAATATCATGCTGGTGTGATATTATCCTGGCATAATTCTAGTCTATTATTAAATTGATGGTTAATGAACATCTAGGAAAAAAGCAATGATCACAAAGATTTAGCATGACTTTATTAAAAACAAATCATGTCAGATGGCATTTCCTTCTTTGATGAGAATTATTAAACTGTTAGATCTGGAGAGCTCCACAGACATTTACTTGGCAATCCATGACAAGAGATATGGGCTAGAAAACAGAACAATTAGATGGAACTTCAATGAATTGAACAGCCAGACCTAAAAGCAATCATTAATGGTTTGTCACCAACAAGTTGGGATATTTTTTTGTTTGTTTGTTTGAGGTTTTTTAAAGTCTCTAGTTGAAAGCCCCAGGGATCTGTGCTTGCCACTGTTCTGCTAGGCACTTTTACCACTGACCTGGATAAAGGCACAGATGGCACATTGTTCAACTTTAAGGAAGACACAGAGCTGGAAGGTATATCTCACATACTAACTGGCAGAGTCAAGATCCTAAAAAGTCTTGACAGCCTAAGATGTTGAGCCAAATTTAAAAAGATGAAAGATTGTGTGATGGGTGTGAATAGGACATGGTATATTAAAAATGAATGATGTTAAAAATAAGTAAATATTAAATTAAAACATTATAAAACAAAATAAAAACAAATAAAGGAGTGGAAGTAGTATAAACAATACTGTCAAAGAAATATATGACCGTAAGAGAAGCCAATTAAATTATGTGCTAAGAATGAGGCAGAACTGATAGAAATCTGCAAATTCAGTATGGGTTAATGTGACATAATAGATAATAAAGCTAATGTAATCTCAAGAACTGGGTAGTAAGGATAGTAGATAATACACTATTTTTCCCTGGTCAGACCATCTCTGAAATTGTGTATGGATTTCTGTGTATCACATTTAAAGAAGGACAATGAGAGGAGTCAGAGTATCCAGAGAGGCACAACCAGAATATTAAAAGGGATGACACTGAAGGAACTAGGGGTAGTTGAATGAAGACTAAAGAGGATACACAATAGCTGTCTTCATTATTTGAAGAACTGTCATGTGGAAAAGGGATTAGATTTGTTCTTCTCAGTCCTAGAGATCAGAACTAAGAACAATGGATGGAAGCTACAAAGAGGCAAATTAAGGATTAATATTTGAGAAGAAAAAAAAAAGCTTCTGTAACAATAAGTCATCCAGAAGTGAGAAATGGACTATTTCAAAAGGTTTTTGCCTCCCCTCCTCACCCCAGGTAGGTCCCAGGAAAAGTAAAAAGAACACTCAATTGTCAAATATGTTTTAGAGAGAATCCTTGTTAAGAAGTGACTTGGACTTGATGACCTCTGAGGTCCTTGCAATTCTGAGATTCTATTATGTTTAATGTACATGCTCCATACAGCACACATGTCAAAGGAGGCACAAGAAATGGTTTTGTGACACAACAGCTAGTACAATAAGGGTTATGGAGAGATATATGTTTGAGAGGGTAAGCATGTATAAGAAAACTAAAGAGTAGAAAATCAATCCCCTGCACTCTCTCTTCCTACTTTTGAGACCTCAAGGCTACCAGAAGTATACTACAAATGGTCCTTGACCTTATTCTGGGTGAAAGTTGGATGACTTAAAATCAACTAGTATAAGGTTTAAGTCTTAGGTCATCATTTTTCTCCACTAAAAGCAAGGTACAAGTCAGCTGTGACAGAATTAACTGATGCCTTTCCTTATGAAAATAAGAGATACTTGGCATTTCAATAAAACTGCAATAATTTGGACTCATTGATAGGAAGGGCAATTTAAGTAATTAAAGTGTAAAGTATAGATTTTTTTCTAATGCAATCTCATTATTACTGCATACATATATTAATTCAAATTAAGACTGATAAAATGCTGAACTTAGTGGGTCCCTTAAGGGACCTTAAAGAAAGGATTTCTTTAGCAAAGATTAAATTCAAACCAATCCCTGGTCTGCAAACTCAGAATTAGTTAAGGTTGTTTCTTTACCAATAATCATTTACTTTAGAACTCTCAACTTAACATAATTAACAACTTCTGTTAGAGAATCCCAAATGTACAATATTTGTTAATTGTTACTGTTAAGAGAACATGCTGCTGTTCTCTTATCTGGTGAGTTTTTCTATAAGCACAGAGAGACTCTGAGGAAATTATGAAAACTCTTACCTGGAAAGCATGAGTAAAACAAGTTGAAGATCCTTAATCAAATGCTTCCAAAAAGATATTCAACAGTAGAATAGCAAGGATTGCATAAGGGGGCAGAGGGAAAACAATTCAGTGACATCATGAAAGACTACTCTCACAATCCTTATGTGTTGAGACTTCAAACTTCATAATTACAAGCCTTTATCTTAAAAGGGGAATTTGGTGGTACTGCTAGAACACTCAAATGTCTTTTTTATAACTTTTTCAATGACAATGAAAGGTTCTATAAAATTTAAATCCAGAGCATTTCAAAGAAATTAATTTATCTAAAATTTTAGATAACTCTACTCCTATCAATTAAAAATTAAATACTGCAAAATTTCATACCTTTCCAACTGCTTCTGATGTTTCTCCTCTCTAGCCTGAGCTTTCATCTGCTGTACTTCAATTGTATCAGGCTTTCTTCTTCGCATGTAGAGTTCATGGTTTCCCATGCACAAAGCCAAAATCCGTTTATTGATTCTCAGACGAGGTGCATAAAAAACAAAATCCTAAACATAAATTATTTTAAATTAACAACTTCCTTAGAATGGATAGTCCATCACCAATAACTTGTACTAAATGTCAACACATTAGCATGAGAGTTCAACAGTCACATAACAGTTAACTTGGAAATTAGCTAAAATCTCACAAGACTCATGATAAATGCCCCATAATAAATGATTCCTCTTAAATGTTCCAGAGCCACATAGCGGGTTCCTGTTTGTTGCCCTCTACTTTTCCAGAAGTAACTCCCTGCCCTTGATCATTATAACTGAGAGACACAATCCTGCTTGGCTCCAACCATTTGGGGTTTTTTCCAGCAATGCAAAGACTGAACTCATTCATGAAAATATTTACTGCAGACTCAAAATGTCAAAGAACACTGAATCCTTGCTTCTTTTCTATGGATATTTACGCCTTCAGAATGCTCAGCTCTGATATTCTACTTCATTAACAGAACAGGTGCTTCCACTTAACAAATGAAATACTCCAGCCTGTAAATTTTTAAAATTCAAGACTTAAAGTTACATTAACACCTAAAAATTAAGTCCATAACTTACAATTCTATAAATTACCATGAAAATACCACGAATGTCCAATACCCGGATTGCACTATAGTCAACAAAACAGATAGTCACACACACAAAATTTTTAAATTGAGTTTTCAGATCTATGGTCAACCATTATCCAAATACCACTAACAGTCTCTTTACACAACCTTGACTTTATTGTAACAAATACTGTTCAATTAAATTTAAATCTATATTATATGCCCCCTCAATAAAATTAAAACTACTTCACCATTGAGAATATTAAATAATGAAAACAGGATGCTTTCCAGTGCCAATTTGATAAATGAGAATCTCTTTTCTTTGATATCATTTTGTTATTTATTTATTTTTTTAAAAAGCAATTGGGGTTAAGTAATTTGCTCAAGATTACATGGCCAGTTATTTCTGGGTGTGGTGCTAAGTATCTGAGCCCAGATTTGATCCCCAGGTCATCCCGACACTGGGGCTGGTGCTCTTACTTGCTGAGCCACCTGGCCGCCCCCTTTGATATCATTTTGGAAGGCACCACATATTTCCACAATCTTCAAACCATCCTTGACTTCTCCTTCCTCCTCCTCTCACCACCCTCCATCTCCATTATCAATTTCCAAGTCTCATTTATTCTCCTTTAACATCTTTCACTTCTGTGCACTCACAAAACTTCAACCATAATTCAGATTTTCTTGACCTTTCATCTAGATTATTGCAATAACCTCTTCACTGGTCTCCTATCTCCATCCCCTCATTCTCCAATCCACTCTTTTTTTCATAGCTGACAAAATAAATTACTAAAACAAAGCTCTGACCACATTTCTGTGTTTAACATTTTAAGCCCTTTATAATCTCTCACCTACCTTTTATTATATATTACTCTCCTTCATGAACTCTAGTTAAACTGGCCTTCTTGCCATTTCTTATACATAACCATATTTGTGGTCCCTGTGCCTTTACATTGGCCATATCCCATGCCTGCTTTTTAGATTCCCAAATTTCCTTCAAATTTTAGCTCAAGCACTACCTTTTCTATTCCCCACAGTTGCTGACAGGGCTATCCTTTCTGTCTATAGACCTCAGACCTAGCACAATTCTCTAAGGCAAATAGTAGGCACCTAATAAACATCTATAATTGCTTTATTTAGTCTGAAATACAAACTCCTCAGCCTGGCTTTTAGAGCCTTTCACAATCTGGCTTCCTCTCATCTTTTCTGTCTTATTTCATATTATTCCTCTTCATCTGATCTCTGCTTCAGGAAAGATAGCCTCCAAGCTGTTCATTGTATACAACATTTCATCTCCCACTTCTACCCCCTTATACAGATAGTCCCTTAAGTCTAGAAGGTACACCCTACTCCTTTCTGCTGATTTACAGATTCTCTACAGAGTATAGCTTAGGTGCCATCTCTTCCACTAGTTCTTCTTGATGGACACAGGTATAGTGTTCTCTCCATTATCAATTTTGTATTACTTTGGTCATACTGTTTCCTTATCTATATACATACTGTATCTTCAAAGTAGAATGGAAGCTCCTTAAGGGCTAGGTCTGCTCCATTTTTGTCTACATCTTGCACACACAATCCCTCTCTCCCCTCACTTCCTAACATAGTACCCTATACATAGTAGGCACTAAACAATATGTTAACTTGGATTCAGCACAAATGAAAAAGATACATAAGAAGAGACAAGATTTTTACTTACAGGTGCCTTCTTGTCGATTGGCTTTATGACAAACTTTTTGTCATTAAATGAAATATTTCTGATTTCGCTCCAGGGAAAACCAATTTTAGGTGTCAACCTTTAAAATGAAAAGCAGACTTTTAATCAAGGTGACATATACAAAAACAGATATTTATCTGGTGCTTTAAGTTTTCCAAAATACTTTACACTCATATAGTATTTCATGCTTACACTAGCCCACAAAGTAAACAGCACAAGTGTTATTACTCCTCATTTTTAAAGGTGAGGAAATTGAATCTCAGAGAGATCAGTTGACTTGTTCAAGTCTTTAAACTTTATAAGTAACAGAACAGAAATATGAACTTGATCCCAATAACTGCACTGGTTATTACAACCTGAATAGATAAACTTTGTAACTCCAGACTTTTAGGATACCTTAATTGGCACTAATACATTTTAAGATGCTACTGACATACCTTCAATTTTTACGTCCATAATTTCTGTAGTTGCAAAGAGCTAGAAATCACACACACATAGGGATATGTCCATTGATAAGGGAATGGCCAACTAAAATCTGGTATGTCAATCTAACAGAATTTTACTGAGTTGTCAGAAATAATAATTATGAAGAATACAGACAAGTATAGGAAGATAACAAAGTGAAGTAAGCAGAGCTATAAAAACCTTTTAACAAGATGACAATTTAAATGGAAAGAGCAAAAAATGAAAAAAATTTGAATGTCATTGTAATAATCCAGCATGACCCCAAAGATATTGAGAAATTCACTTCCCTCCATTCAATGGAGAAAAAAAACACTGTATATGCTATCAGGCTCAATTGATGGATTAGTTTTAGCAAACTGCCTTTTTTCTTCGTTTCTTTTAATATTCAATGTTATAAGAAATGGCTCTCTGAGGTAGAGAAGGGGAGAGGGATATATTTGGAAATAAAGATGAAGTAAAAACAAAAGGTGGAAATGAAATAAAGAACTGAATTATAAAAAGATCAACTGAACTCCCTCTTAATTTTCATCAATTCTCCTGAAGCATAATTCTAATAATTATTCTCCTGCTCAAAAATTCTAATGTTTTTTGACTATTCTTCTTATACACTACTGTATACAGTGATATCATCAGCTCCCATGAATTCAATAATCATCTCTATGCTGATTATTCTCAAAATCTATTGGTCCAACTCTAACCTCTCTGCTGACTTCCAAACTCACATCTCCAATTGCCTATTGGATAAGACATCTTAAACTCAAAATAAACAAAACTGAACTCATTATCTTTCCCCCACGAGTGAGGAATCTGAAGCCTCAAGGCCATGTGTTACCTTTTAAGTCCTTGGGTGTGGCCTTTGGACTGAGTCCAAGTTTTATAAAACAAATCTTTTTATTAAGGAGATTTGTTATATGAAGTTTGGATTCAGTCAAAGGGCTACACTTGAGGACCTAGAGGGTCACATGTGGCCTCAAGGCTGCAGGTTGCCCACCCCTACAAACCCTCCTCCCTTCCAAATTTCCCTTATTACTGTCAAAGATACAACCATCCTCCCAGTCCCCTAGGTTTGAAACCTAGATGTCATCTTCAATGCTTCACTCATACTTAGTACATTCAATCTGTTGCCAAGTTTTGTCAATTTTACCTTTATATCTCATATATGCCTCCTTCTCACTCCTGACACTGCCACAACCCTATCACAGGCCCTCATCACTTCATGCCTTGGATTCTTGAAACAGACTGATGGTTGGTCTGCAAGTTCTAGCCCATTCCAGTTCATTCTCCCCTAAGCTGCCAAAGTGAATTTTCCTAAAGTTGAGGTGCACCTAAAGGTGCGATCATGTTATATTCCTCCCAGGCCCCAACACTATCCCCATCAATACACTTTTTTGGCTCCTTTTAACTTCCAACATCAAATACAAAATCATATGCTTGATATATAAAGCTCTTCATAAACTAGCACTCCCTGCCCCTCTTCAGTCTTTTACCTTATACTGCTCTCTACTCCCTTCTTCAATCCAGTAACATTGACCTCATTGCTATTCACTGAACATGACACATCACCTCCCAACTCCAGGTATTTTCACTGGCTATCCCTCATGCATAGAATGCTTTTCTCCTTCATCTCTACCAACTGGCTTCCTTCAAATGCCAGCTAAAGCCCTACCTCCTACAGGAAGCCTTTCCCAATTGCTCTTAATTCTAGTGCCTTCCCTCTCAGTTCATTTGTACTCAGTTGTTTGCAAGTTCTCTCCCCAGTTAGTTTGTGAGCTCCTCTAGGATAGGGACTTTCACCTTTTTTGATTCCTTAGTGTTTAACACAATTCTTGGCACATATTAGATTGTGAATAAATGTTTACTGCCTACCAACCAAAGAAAGTCTGGCATTTCAGGCTCTCCACAATGTAACTCCAAATTGCTTTTCCAGCCTAATCTCATAATATTAGTCTTTACACACACACACACACTCACACACACACACACGTAAGTAAGGATATATCTGTCTTTCTTTGTAATCCAATGTATTCTATTTTACTTAAAGGCATTATTCTGAGAAGGGATCCCACCATCTATCATAATCTAGGCTTTGCCGGATTGGCAAGAGTTCATGATCTCTCTCTCTCACTCACACACACACACACACACACACACACACACACACACACACACACACACAGTTAATAACATATCAAATCATTCACAGTAGAATACTATTTTCCAAATTTATGACATTCTTTTAAACATCCCAAACTTTATTTATACCACCACCTCTGTCTAGAATAAATACCTTCTCTAGTTCCTCTTATTGAAATCTTATTCTTTTTTCAAGGCACAGTTGAAATTCCATTACCTTTATGAAACCTAACAATATTAAAAAAAGATACATTAACTGCTTTACCATTGCATCCCAAGAACCATGAGAACTTTCTATGTGACTTGCACCTGAAACCACCTCTATGTGCTGTCTCCTCCATTAGAACGTGAGTTCCTTGGGAGCAATGACTATCTCTTACATCATCTAAAGAAAAGTACTCCATGGTAACAAAGAGATAACTATCTTCTTAGATCTCTACTGGCTATGTGGTATAGTAGAAAGAGCACTAAAGAATGCTGGGCCTGGAGTTGAGAAGATCAAATTCAACTTTAGACACCTACTGGCTATTTGACAACACACAATCTCTTTCTGCTTCAGTATCCATAAATATAAAATGGGGACAATAAAAGAACCAACCTTTCAGGGTTGTTTAAAGAAAAATTAAGATAATATGTGTAAAGTGCTTGGCACAGTTCCTGGCAGGTAAATACTTGTTCCTGTCCCCCTTCTCCTTTCAATTGGCTTTACTTGACTTCAGTTCAACGCCCTCTTTTTAAAAAAATCTTACTCATTTAAATGCTTAAAAAATGTGATGTGGTAATAAAATATAAATGTCAACGTAATACATTCCTACTGAAAAAGACAAAACCTAGACCAGACATTGTACTGGTTTATAATATTCACTTGTGATGTGTACCACATTCATAACAGGAAGCATGATTCCGTGAAATTTTGGAAAATGTGGTTCATGTTAGTTGTAGTGACTTAAACGAATCTATGAATTAAAGAGCAAAATAATATGCACTGATCTGCTAAAATCTATTATTAAGTGACAAGAGTACAACTTAATCTATGCTAGTAACTATCAAAAAAGGAAATTAAATCAGTCTGGTATGACCTGTTGTATACAAAGCTATAGTAACTTTTTATAATCACTGTTTCATGAAGATAGTTCCATCTTTCTAGATATCTACTGACCATTCACTTAATGATATGTTCTAGGGGAGCTGTTGAGGCCTAGCAGTGTTGGCGTCGCCATGGCCAGCCAGTCGCAGGGTATCCAGCAGCTGCTGCAGGCGGAGAAGCGCGCCACGGAGAAGGTTTATGAGGCCCGCAAATGAAAGAACTGGAGACTGAAGCAAGCAAAAGAGGAAGCTCTGGCTGAGATTGAGCAGTACCGACTGCAGAGGGAGAAAGAGTTCAAAGCCAATGAAGCTGCGGCTCTTGGTAGCTATGGCAGTTGTAGCTCTGAAGTAGAGAAGGAAACCTTGGAGAAGATGTCTGTCCACCAGAACCACTTCCAGAAGAATAGGGAGGAAGTCCTGGAAAACCTGTTGGCTTTTGTGTGTGACATCCATCCAGAAATCCATGAAAACTACCGCATAAATGGATAGGATCAAAGAAATAAGCTCACATTGGATAGATAGTTGGCAGTTCAGTTGCCCTATTGTAGAATGTGAAGCTTTAACTGTGCTGCAATTACATTCTTGTATAAAGATTTTAAATTATTTCTGTATAGTATTTGGTATGGTACTTCAGTCTATTTGGAATCTAGAGAGTCCATCTTTGTACAGACTGAAGGCTCATCCTAAGAGTGAATATTCTTATCTCTTATGCTAACTCATTTAGCTAGTACAGCTTTTTTGTGCCTTTTAGTTGGTAAGCCGGAGAATGCTACGTTGCTAACTACCTGATTTTAGTGCTGAAGGAAATTCCTTAAAGAAAGGAGTTAACAATTGAACACAGTTCTATGTAGCTTTCTCAAAGACTTCTGGATTGTAAACATCCATGGAGCTTTGGGAAGTAGTGGACATTTTTTATTTTAAAAGCCCTATCTAGATGGGTATTGGCATAATAATGTTGCTGATGTAGCCATTTAGGATCCTTTGAATTACCCTTGATGGAAGCAACCAGCTGCCAACTCAGGTGCTTATGAATACCTTGTTACATTTAGTATGTGGATGGTCACTTGAAAGTAAAGACTATTTAACATAAAAAAAAAAATGATAAGTTCTAGAATTTCGCCAGGAAGCCAAGTTCATTATATAGCTGTCAAGCAATACTCATTCTTTTTTGAAACTGAATATTTACCATTCTCTAAATCTGTGGCACTTTTCTTGTTCTCTATAATCTTCCAAAAATGACTGTAAGTGTGGCTTAGAAATCACATCATCCAGTTCTTTCCCATATTAACAGAATTTTATTAAAATTCTATTGGTGGTTGTTGTTAAGTCATGTCTGACTCTTTATGGCCTTGTGGACCATATTTTCCATGGGATTTTCTTTACAAGGATACTGGAGCTATTGGCCTTCTCCAGGGGATTAAGGCAAACAGAGGTCAAGTGACTTGCCCAGGGTCACATAACTAGTAAGCATCTATCATAATTCTATTGGCATAACTGGATATAATATATATAATAATTGAAGATCTAATCTATTTTACACTACTTCAGCAAGTAATTTTTAAAAACTACTAATTTCCTAAATTTTAAGAAGTATAATGCCATCTAATGGCTATTAAATAATTCAAAGTTAAACATTAATAAGAATGTTTGAGAAAACAAGCTTCCTACTGTTGTATCCCTTTTAGTTAGTCATATAAACATTTTAGAGATATCAAAACACTCTCTCAAACATCTCATTTGAACCTCACAGTAATTCCAGGAGATAATAAGTAAAGGATAAGGCATTATCCCCTATTCTGTGGAGATAAGGAAAATGATGTTCTGAAGTTAAATGATATGCCCAAGATCACACAACTAATAAGTGGCAGAGCTGGTAGGTCTTGTGTAATCCTGATTGTATTTCCACGATATTTAAATTGTTTCTTTCTGGCTGCTTGCAATATTTTCTCCTTGATCTGGGAAGCCTGGAATTTGACTATACTATTCCTAGGAGTTTTCTTTTTGGGATCTTTTTCAAGAAGCAATCAGTGGATCCTTTCAATTTCTACTTTACCCTCTGGTTCTAAAACATCAGGGCAGTTTTCCTCAATAATTTCTTGAAATGTGTCTAGGCTCTTTTTTGATCATGGCTTTCAGAAAGGTAGCCCAATAATTTTAAAATTATCTCTCCTGGATCTATTTTCCAGATCAACTGTTTTTCCAATGAGATATTTCACATTGTCTTCTATTTTTTCATTCTTTTGGATCTGTTTTATAATATCTTGATTTCTCATGTCATTAGCTTCCATTCCAAAGGAATTATTTTCTTCAGGGAGCTTTTGGACTTCTTTTCCATTTGGCCAATTCTGCTTTTTAAGGCATTCTTCTCCTCATTAGCTTTTTGGACTTCTTTTGCCATTTTTGTTAGTCTATTTTTAAGGTGTTATTTTCTTCAATATTATTTGGTCTCCTTTAAGCAAGGTATTGATTCATTCCCCCACCATCTGTAGGCCCTGAGCTCCAGAAGCAGCTGCCCCACTACTGGAGCCATGACCTCCACTGACCTGGGGGGAAGGGCCAAATCGCCCTCTTCTCTCACACAGGTCCAACAGAGTTTTCCCACTGATTTTTACTTTCTTTCTGGTGTTTAAGGGTTGAGAAGTCTGGTGACTGCCATAGCTGCCAGTGATTCAGTCCCCTGAAGTCTGCTCTGGCTGGTCTGTGCTGCAGGTCTGTGCTGGCATGGCCCACACAGGACTGTGCTCCACTCCCAGCCTGGTGTGACAGACTACTCTACTACCTAGCTGCCTGTATCCTCATAGAGAAGAGAAAATTTAATCCTAAGGAGCTTTAAATGACCTTCCCAATTTAATTCAATGAACATATATTGGGTGTGTATTATGTCCAACTCTGCCCTAAATTAATAGTGATGAACATAAGAAACGCTCACTTTATGGCAGTGAATTGATAACATTTCATAAATATTCTGAAAAGAAGTCGAATCTAAAAACAGCAAACAAATATAGTAAAAGTATAATGAAATTTTAGTGAGCCATCAACTAAACTTTAATCAAATTAAAGTAGCTAACAAAATTTGTTTCATTGAAACAAAAGAAAAAAAAATGTATAACTACTTGTGATAAATATGACTAGTTTGACATGCAATTTACTTACTTGTCATCATGTTCATAAATGTTCAGTCCCAAAGCATCAACACCTAGCCATAATTCAGTTCCTTTTTTATTCTTTATTTCAAAATAGTTGACACCATACATTTCCAGATCTTGTGCAATCTTCAGATATTCCATCATGGAATCTTCCCTGTTGAGATAATGCTAAATTATAACAGATTTGCTTAGGGCAAATTGAATATACACTACCAAAATAAAAATGAAAAATTCACTTTGCTAAAATTTAGTAAATATGATGTTAAAAATTTTAAATAAATTATACTTACTGAAGATCTGATGCAATGACAAATTTCATAAAACCAAAAAAAACCTTTAGAGAAAACAAGCTTTCAAAATTGAAGTACCTTAACATTCCTCTGTGTTCCTCATGCCAGTTTTGTATTCTTTCTTCCCATTGTTCTTTTGTCAGTTTGTGCTGTTCCAACACTCTATTAAGAAAAAAATTCTATGAAAGCTTACGTAAATTAAAACATCTAAAAATCATTCAAGTGCTATGAATTTATGTTCATATATGCTTTAAAGATATTATCAGAGAGGTAGTTTATTATGACCTCCTTCTACCTTCTACCATTTTACATATTAATAAATTGAACCAAAAAGGAACACATTCCTCCCAATTAGTATTTTTTTAAAAAGTGAAACATTACATAATCAAATTCACAACTGCTATGTCCTGGTTCTTTTCTCAGTTTACTGAACCACATGTACTTCCTAAACTTGTAACATGAAATTATCAGAGTTAATGAATTTCTAATTGAAATATTCATATACAAAAACCAGGAGCAGGTGGAGTAATTTCTCAAAAAAAAAAAAAGTTTTTTATTTGGTGATTCCCATTTCCTACACCATCATTAGCAAATGCAGGAGCATTTTCAATTGCAAGGTAGAAAACATCTTAGAAATTCCTAGTCTTCTGAGAAACATGTATGAATTTAAAGATATTCTATTCTAAGGGAAAGTGTTCATAAACCTAGAGCTACCTCTTAAAAAGAGGTTATAGGAACATGTTAGACCAAAACATTGCTCCTCTTTTCACGTGGATTCAGGATAGACTCATTCCTTTCCATTAAATCTCTTATGCTGATCCATCAAACCCTACTTTCCCAGCTCTCCTTTATTGTTTAATTTGGGGGTTTATAGGGGTTGTATTACACCACCAAGACCTTCCAAAGTATGACTTTATACTTCCAATTTCTTCCTAAAGCATACTAACTAAATTTCAAGTTAGAGCTTGAATAAAATTGTTGCTGTTGAGTCATTTCAGTCATGTCTGTTTTGCCATGATGTCACTTGGTGTTTTCTTTGCAAAGACACTGGAGTGGTTTGACATTTCCTTCTCCAGCTCATTTTACAGATAAAAAAACTGTGGAAAAAGGGTTAAACAACTTGCCCAAGGTCACACAGTTAGTGTCAGAAGCCACATTTAAATTCAGGTCCTCCTGACTCCAGGGCCTACATTCTGTCCACTGTATCACCTAGCTGCCCTTGAATAAAACAGGCTCTCTTTAATATATGCATTTTGATTTATGCTTTAAAAACTTTGTTCTTCCTTCCCCAATCCATGTAAAATGGGGACTCTGAACAAACTTTGGATAAGTTTGCACTTTTGCAGAACCCACAAAATGACACAGAGAAGGTAACCTCCCACTGAGGGCAGCCTGGCAGGCCAGCAGGAATCGGCAGCACAGCACTCTGGGAGCCGAGCCCAGCCCCATGCCAAGGCTTTAGCCACAAGGCGGGCCTGACCAGCCGCCAGCCAGAGGGTCTCTAGAATTATCAACACATAGATGCGAAGGACAAAATGAGAGATCAGTGCAGTCTGGACTTTGGGACCCAGTAAGTAGGAGTGTGTGGCTTGTGCCCCCAGGGCGAGAAGCCGCTGA
This sequence comes from Petaurus breviceps papuanus, assembly GCF_028583685.1. NCBI lineage: Eukaryota > Metazoa > Chordata > Mammalia > Diprotodontia > Petauridae > Petaurus > Petaurus breviceps. The sequence continues at coordinate 10,167,991 of NW_027187419.1, read as the reverse complement.
AATGCCCTGGCACCAGAGCCACATTGCAGCTTCAGCTTCTGGCCTGCAGAGTGTAGGGGGACCAAGCACCAGTCTGAGGGGTAATCACTCTTGCTTTAACCTGCTTGGATCTGGATTGCAGTCTAGGGTGGAGGTCCTGGGGTGTGTGTCCAGCTTGCCAGATCATGTGGAGACCTCAGAGAGGGCACCCATCTAATACCTCCGGCAGCTGAGAAAACCCCAGCATTTGGGATGAAAGCTACCCTGTCTGGTGGCAGAGTCCTACTGTGGCAAAAACCCCAGGGGTCAAGTGACTGAGGGGCGACATGACCAGGCAAAGGAAACAAAGCAGACAGAAGATTCCAACATTAGACTCCTATTTTGGGGACAAAAAGGAGCAAAGCATGGAACAGGAGGAAGACAATAAAGTCAGAACTCCTGCACCAGAAACTTCTAAGGAAAATATGAGCTGGTTACACGCCATAGGGACCTTAAGAAGCAGATAAAAGCAGTGGAGGAAAAACTGGGAAGAGAAATGAGAACAATGCCAGAAAATTATGAAATGAGAGTCAACAGCCTGACTGAGGAAAATCACACCTTAAAAAATAGACTAGGGGCGGCCAGGTAGCACAGCGAGTAAGAGCACCAGCTCCAGTGTCGGGATGACCTGAGGATGACCTGAGGATGACCTGGGGATAGAATCCTGGCTCAGACACTTAGCACCCACCCAGAAACACCTGGCCATGTAACCTTGAGCAAGTTACTTAACCCCGATTGCTTAAAAAAAAAAAAAAAAAAAGACTAACTCAAATGGCAAAAAAGAGGCTCAAAAGGGGAATGAAGAGAAGAATGCCTTAAAAAGCCAAATTTGCCAGATAGAAAAAGAATCTCAAAAGCTCACTGAGGAGAATCATTGCTTCAGAATTAGATTGGAGCAAAGGAAGCTAATGACTTTATGAGAAATCAAGATGCTGTTAAACAGATCCAAACAAATGAAAGAATAGAAGGCAAAGTGAAATATCTCATGGGAAAAACCACTGACCTGGAAAATAGATCCAGGAGAGATAATTTGAAAATTATTGGACTACCTGAAAGCTATGATCAAAGTAAGAACCTGGAAATCATCCTCTAGGAAGTTCTCAAAGAAAACTGCCCTGATGTTTTAGAACCAGAGGGCAAAAGAGAGGTTGAAAGAATCCACTGATCACCTCCTGAGAAAGATCCCCAAAAGAAAACTCCTAGGAATATTATAGCCAGGTTCTGGAATTCCCAGATTAAGTAGAGAATATTACAATCAGCCAGGAAGAAACTATTTGAATATTGTGGAAACACAATCAGGATAACTCAGGATCTGGCAGTTTCTACACTGAGGGATGGAAGGGCTTGGGATATGATATTCTGGAGGTCAAAGGAGCTGGGATTAAAACGAAGAATCACCTAACCCAGCAAAACTGAGTATCATGTGTCAGGGGAAAATATAGTCATTCAGTGAAATAGAGGACTTTCAAGCATTCTTGCTGAAAAAACCAGAGTTGGATAGAAAATTTGACATTCATATACAAGAAGCAAGAGAAGCATGAGAAGGTAAACAGGGAAAAGAAATTATAAGGAACTTATCAAATTTGAACTCCTTACATTCATACATGGCAAAATAATAATTGTAACTTATGAAACCTTTCTCAGTAACTGAAGGGAATTGAAATATATATATATATATATATATGTATGTCTATATATGAGGGTATATGGGCATATGAATACATATGTGAATGTGTGTATATATGTTTACAGGTATACATAGATATAGGGCACAGGACCAATTTAACAGGAAGGGATGATACAAGGTGAAATTAAGAGGTGAGAGAGGAATAGAGAGGAGATGGGGAGAGAGAATGGGGTAAATTATCTCATATAGAAGCAAGGGAATATGGTTACAATAGAGAGGAAGAATAGGAAGGCAAAAGGGAATGGGTCAACCTTATTCCCATTGAATTTGGCTTGAGGAGGGAATGACATACACACTAAATAGGGTATCTCACCCTCCAGGAGAGTGGGGGAGGGAGGGGATGAGAGAGGGGATGATGGAAAGGAGGGCAGGCTGGGGCGGGGGGAGTTGAAAGCACCCACTTTTGAAAAGGGATGCGATCAAAGTAGAGAATAGAACAAGTGGGAGGTGGGATAGGAGGGAGGGAAATATAGTCAGTCTTTTACAATATATCTACTAAGTTATTGTGTTGCATTAGCCACACATGTACAACCTATACTGAACTGCTTATCTTCCCAGTAAGGGTGGGTGACAAGGGAGGAAGCAAATGAATCTGGAATTCAAAGTTTTAAAATCAAATATTCAAATATAGATGTATATACTATTATTAATACTATTTTATATGTAATTGGGAAATAAGATATACAGGCACTGGTGCATAGAGATCCACTGGAAAAGTCAAAAGGGGTATGGGAGAAAATATGGGAGAGAGCAGATTGGAGGAGAGGATAACCTGTGGAACTGCTATTTTGGGGTGGTGGGTAAGGGAAAAACGGGGAGAAAATTTGTAACTCAAAATCTAGTGGAAATGAATGATGTAAATCAGAAGTTAATAAAGCATTAAAAAAAATAAAACATTGTAAATAAAAAAAATCTCTGTTCTTTGTTTACACTATAAAATGATACTGACAATTTTCAAGTTTATCAATTTTGTTGCATATAAAACAGTAGTATAACTTCTCACAAATGTTGACATAGTAAATGTTTTACAATTAAAAAGTGCTTTACATTTATGATCTCATTTAAGCCTCCATAAAAACATTGAAAAGTTAGTAATAAAGAGCATATTATTCAAATACAACTAGTAAAGAAACATTCAGTTTGCCGAATGGAAGTTACTTTGGAATATCTTATTTATTTTCAACTTAAACAAAAGGCCTGAATAAGTAGCTCTCCCTGTATCAATGAGCTACCTGATGCCTATAACTTTGATTCAGGTGTAATGTCTAAAGAAGATTAATGGATTTATAGAACAGAAATTCCAAACCCAGTTCCCCATCTCTAAGCCCCCAAATTCATAACAATATTTAACAAAATTTATTTCTTCATGAAAAAACAAATCATGATCAGAACCACATTGACAGATAAAGTGATAGTGATAATATCTTATCTTCATCATGCTAATTTTAGAAAGGATAATACTATTACAGATAACCCCAGCACTACATAACTAGCATTTAATTATACAGTCTCTGTACTGTTTTTCTTCCATTTGTTCATTACAGCATAGCAAAGAGAGTTCTGGACTTGAAGTCAGAAGAACCCTGGGTTCAAATACCTCTCCCAACACTATGGCAAATCATAACCTCCATGAGCCTAGGTTTTGTTATTTGTAAAACAGTCTAAGACCTACTTGACAAGGAGCAAGTAAGATGACGTGTGTAAACTACTTTTTGAAATTTAAAGGAATATATAAATGTCAACTACAACTACAATACACTAACAACACATGTCTTTTTTTCCTCTCTCTACCATGCCACAAACTGAAAGTGCTCTGTTCAAAGTTACCAACAATCTCTAAATTACCAAATATAATGGCCTCTTCTCCATCATCCTTCTTGACATTTCTGCAGCATCTGATATGGTTAACTACCTTTCTCCTCCCATAAACTCTCTTCTCCCTGTGTTTGACTCCTCTCTTTGTTCTCCTCCTGTCTGTCTAACCAGTCATCTGTCTCTTAGAATTGCCTGAAAATGCTGAGAGATAGTAAGGGACTTGGCCAGGGTCATACAGACAGTATGTGTCAGAAGTAGGATTTAAACTCGACACCCTTCTTGGGAAAGAAAAAGCATAAAAACAATTGTTTTTAGGACTTCTGCAAAGATGTTCTTGAAACCCCAAGAAACCTTCTTGCTAGAATCTTTTATGTGTTTCTGTCCTCTGAGTGCTTCTAAACTGCTAGGTAAATTGCTTTTACCCAGAGAATTTAAATGTTTTAAATAAATGTGTTGATGGTTTATACTTCAACCTCTTAGTGATCCATTTCACTAAATTAGGAACCATACCTAGACAAGAGGGGAAAGAACTAAAGAGATAGAATAGGTGTGCTTATTGCAATATTCCAAGCTAGAGGCAAGGAGAGCCTGAACTAGGGTAAGAGTCATTCATGTGAGTGGAGAGGTAGGTTGCAATGTGAGAGAGGTTCGTAACTGCCAGAGTCAGGATTTGACTTCAAGGTTTCCTTTCTTCCTCAGTACAATGCTTTTCAACTAAATCACAGCTACCCTTTATATCTTAGAATACACTCTCAATTTGGTCCTTATTTTTCAGTTTCACCTTGCCTTTTCTCTAAAAGTTGTTCCTTTAATCAAATTTCAATTTACATAGTATTGCTCTAAATGGAAGGAGCACTTCTATATCAAAAATGGCTCTTGTAGGGCAGCTAGGTAGTATAGTGAATAGAGTACCAGCCCTGAAGTCAGGAGGACCTGAGTTAAAATCCAGCCTCATACACTTAACTAGCCATGTGACCTTGGGCAAGTTGCTTAACACCAACTGCCCTCCAAAAAAAAAAAAACAAAAACCCACAAGCTAAATAAATAAATAAATAATGGCTCTTGAAAAACTTGAATATAGGTTATAATCAGTATAAGCCTACATATTTTTCTAGTCAAAGCTATCTCATTAGGGATGTGGTCTATATTTAGACCAGAGTTGTTGCAAAGCACTGCATTTATATTAAGAATGCTCTTTTTTTTTAAGTTAAGGTACACTCAGAATGCATACATAACTGGGCATGTGGGCACTACATTACAATCACTCAGTAATTTCATCATATTGTTCTCCATGGTTCTTCCTATATTTAAAAAGGCCTAAAAAAGTTATTTTTTCCTATTAGGCTCCAGCACCCTGAGTGTCTAAATATCTTCACATATTTTTCTCATTTATAATCTCAGATTTCTTCTTTTTTTTAACCAAATATCTCAATGATTCCATATTCTTTTCTTTAATACATTCCTTAATCATTTCCATGGAGATAATCTGTCCCTCACTATATCAAGCTATCACCTCCTGAAATCTTCCATCAAAATCTAATTCATCTTATATGAATCCACTATAAGACTAAAAATCAATAAGAAATTATATTAAAAGTCATAGAGAAAAGCAATATTCTCATAAATGATATCTGTCTACTTATATAGCAGCCCATGGGGAGGACTCATCTTTGCCTATATGTTCTCAATATAAGATATTCAAAAAATCATCTTTATGGTGAAATTTATGTTTCTTAAAATGGTGGGTGACTAATAAATTAGTTTTCAAAAGAAGAATAAGCAATTTTCATTATCTACAACACTGTACAATAAATGGAACACCTAAGGTTCTTTGACCATAGTATTAATGTTGGAATGCCAAACACATCTTAGTGAATGTGAAAAGATTAACATATCACATATCTCATGTGTTTCTCTTTAACAGTGTAAAAAGAGTACACATGCTCATCTATTCCCTGACATAAAAATTATTAGAAAATATAAGTCAGAACATGATCTGAGATAACATTCAAATGATCAAGCCTTCTTAGAAGTTAATGACAAATGATCACCCAGTCTCTATATGAAGATATCCAGAAGAGATCTTCACCCATGACTGTCTGATACAGCCAATCTACTTTTGTACAATTCTAATTATAAGGAAATTTTTCCCCACATCAATCCTAAGTCTTCCTTATTGCCCCTTCCACCTCCATCACCTGGAGCTGCCCTCTGGGGTCAAGCAGAACAAATCTCATCTTTATTCCATGTATCAGACCTTCAGACACTTGAAGCCCATGACCATGTCCCCATAAGTAGCCATTTCTTTAGGTTAAGCCCTCAGATCTCTTTCATATAACCTGTTGGGTTTTTGTAATTCAGCTTAGAATACAGAATTAGTAATACTAAATTATAATTAAAACAAAAAAAATTATATTCCTGAAGTGACAATGGCAGGATATCCTGCAACACAGTCTGTTGTTACTCTAAATATGAAATCTTTACTCCTAACAAAATGACACACTACTACTGAAAACATCAAACAAAGCCACACTAACATCTCACTATAAACGAAACCAAAAAATATAATAAAGAAGTTGCAAATAAATTCAGGATGACTCACAGTTTCTCCTTATGGAGGTGAATGAAACCAGTTAATTGAAGTTAGTTTTTTCATGTGCCAAAAGCCAACAATAAATGTTCCTGGAACATTTGCTAATTTTACCTTGTCGCTCTAATCAAGAACATTGACATTATTATAAAGAAAACTATGGTTTATATACTAACATCTGTTACAGAAGATAAAGAAATAAATAAATGCTATGATAAACTTTATGAAATTCTTCAAACTAGTCACCATTTAATTTGATCCTTAGTGATATCAATGTAAAGTCAGCAAAAACTAACCTGGAAAATATGGTTTAAGCTTCAAGAAATAAATGAAAGTCAAAGTCTTGTATATCATGAATACTTTCTTTAACAAGAGACCTAGTAGGTACCAGATGTTGTAAGCACCTAAAAACATTTTTAGAATTAAAATCAACTCTGCCTTAGCAAATAGGAAACTATGTACCCATTTCAATTAGTTGACTCTAGCAGTATCATCAACTGATTAGAGCAAAACAAATTAGCAACCAAATTGTAAAGATCAAGAAAAGGAAATACTCTGTATTTATAGCATCTCTAGACTAATCTGTTTAAAGAAATTGTTTGTCATGCCAGAAAACAACACAAAAATCAGGAAGTACACAAAAGTAAAGGCAATATCACTATTTCTTTGAAAAGTTTAATCAATACAAAACATTTGCCACGAAAAAATGTAAAAAAGAACCCACAAACTACCTTGATTAGCTAATGCTGTATCTCTTTACCAAGCTATGAGACTTGGTGACCAAGAGCAGCACCAGATAAGAATACAAGATCAAATGCGAAATGTCAGACCTAATGGAAGACCATGTGACAGTTGATAAGAGTAAATGAGCCTGAAGAGAGTTTGACATAAAATCTAGTTGGGTCAGATCATTTCTGCAACATTTATAGATGAAACCATTTGTGTAGCAAGTCAAGAGTGATTATTCTTTTTTTATTTTTTAATTTAATTTTTTATTTTTTCCCCATCTTTTATTTATTGAATGAAGTTTTAGCCAGTTTAAGGTAATAGGTAAACAATTAATAAAGAACAAATGTATTGAAGAAAGGGAGAGTGATAAACATTTTTTAAAGGAAAATTTCAATCTGTATCCTGGACATAATGAATTAACAGGGAATGATCAGTTTGTTAGCACACAGAGACATTCTTAGTAGTAACAATAGTGAAGCCATTATATTTATGTTCTCTGATCTTAATGCCTGATATGACAATTAAGAAGATGAAGCAGTAAAGAATGTTTGGATTTAACTAAATACATAAAGAAAAAATTCTTACTAGGGACAACACAAGAACAATACTTCAAGAACTACTGGCCCATGCACCTATTTCCTCTTCTCTATAAAATACTTAGGAGAATGTTCTATGCATAATCAAAAGGATCCTTGATGTATACTTAAGACAATAAGCAAATTTTTGCGGATAATTTTCTACAGGACATATCTAACTAAGGTTTGGCAAATGGGAGGTCTTGCTGCAAAGTCTGTTAATATTTAAGACTATTTGAGTAGAACAAAATATAGTTTTTGTCTTCAATACATGTTAAAAAAAACAAAACAGTGCCCAATATTTATTAATTAACTTCATTCAATGATACATTTTATACCATTAAGTGAAGCCCAAAATGGAGAAATGTTTTCCTAAGGGATTTTTCAGTATCAAAGGCTACCCATCAAAGCAATGCTCAACAAATGTTCCTAGTGGTAGTAAACATTTTAATTCTATTAAACACTCAAATACTATAATGAAATCCATAATTATTCAAAAGAAACCAGTTTGCCCATCCATATGTAATGACAAAGAAGTATTTAGCACCTTGTTTGAGTTTCCATATCTTTGAGCCTTGCCCTGATTATGTCAAGTCTTTGTTATGAAACAGAACTTGTGAACCCCTGTTGCTGATGCAACAGCAAAGGGCAGAACAAGCAGGAGCTTAATGACCATATATAAGGAGAAGCCCAGGCTGGTAGAGAGCAGAACTGAGAGGAGCACTTGTGGTGGTAGATTTTGAGAAGGGAACATTTGTGGTGGCAGCACTCTGTCTCTTCTGTCTGTGTTGATTTTTGTTTGTGATGTGTGTTGAGTTCTCAGACCTTGTTGGTGGGTCTATGTTGATTTCACAGGCAGACAGTGAATTAATGATGGTGCTGGCAATGTGCATGAATATTATTGTGGCACTGTTAAGCTCTGTCTTCCCAGAAACAGGAACTGGGAAGGACTTGAGGTGACTGGACACTGTGAGCTTCAATATGGAATGGGAACTGGATGAGGAGCTGAGAACTGCCTGCCTTTGAATCCAGGTGACAGTTGGGTAGATTTGGGCAGGAGCTGGAACCATGGAAGAGGAACGATGGAAGCTTAGAGCCAGCCTCAAGTCCAGATGACCTCTTCTTGGGTACCTAATGCTGACTGAGAAGATTATGATTTACTATGACCTAGGGGTGGACAACTTTGACCTTTTGCTTTAGTGTCCCTTAAGGAGGCCTGCTCATTAAGGATGGTTGAGTTAGGGACTTACTGAATGATGTCTTTTACTTAAAACTATGTGGCCACTTTGGTGAAAACTATGTGACCACTGTAGTGATAACTTGTTATGTCATAACATTGTGAAAGCTGTACTTTGGTTTCTGTGAATGTTTTGTCTTGGTTTATTGCTGAATAAATAGAAAGTTCACTATACTATGTAATCAGAACCTTGAAGCTGTTCAAAAGCAGCAGTCCTCTGGAGAGCTGCTTGTGCTTGGCTTTACACCATACTAGAAAAAGCAACATTAACTGAAAAATGAGTATGTCTAGATTATGACATATAACCAGACAAATTCCCACTATTTTAGCCAGATATTCTTGGACAGGCAGATATATGATGAAATAAATGAACTGGACCCCAAGTTGAAGACAAACATCAAAGTATCAGAAATAAGAGAGTTATAAGGGACTTTAGAGATAAACTAGTAAAGAGGTGAGCCTCCAGGGCCAAATTTCCTGTTGGCCTGCTACCTGTGTAAACTCAAAATGGTTTTTACATTTTTAAATAGTTTTATTGTATTTAAAAACATAAAAAACATTCTTATCTCACTGGTTGACCCTGCAAAAACAAGTAGGTAGCCATACAAAAACAGGGCCAAATACGCTCCTTGAATCACAGTTTGCTAACCCCTAATCTAGTACATCTTTGTTTTTTGTGGACAAGATTTGACAGGATAGAATTTTGGAAACTGCACAGATTTTCAATAATCTTCTTTCAGAGCAAAGCCAATTTCTTTAACATTAAAATTCTTCTAGTGATGTTATATAGCTATGAATATTAGAACACCTTGATTGCAAAGAAGTCAATACTGCAAGTAGTCCTAGAAGAAATGAAATTATGGAAACAAATAGCATGGCATAAGTAAACTACAATTATTACTGGGGGGAGGGAGTGGTGTGCTGGAGCCAGCTCAAACCAATTCACAAGAACAAATTGTTCAAATTTTCATTGTGACCATTTATACGTTGGAAATCGGCAAACCAACAAATCAAGACTTGATTTTTTGTTTTGCTGAGATTGCCTAGACTTAAAATTAAGGAGAAATGTTAATAATGCAGATTAAACTGAAAAGTGTGACAAACATAAGTTGTGGTTTCTTCCCCCTAGAGAGCTATTAAACATTTACTAGTATCCCACAGGTTATTAGCAACAACAAAAGACCCATGTACTTGAGAAGTGGCATTAAAAAAAAAAAACATACAAGCTACTTATGACAAGGCAGGTTATACATGTTCAAAAAATGAACAACAAATGTTTTCAAAGAAAATATAGGATGAATATGGTTAAGAATAAACAAAAGATGAAAAATGTCATGATCTTCAACCACATGGAAGGAACACACAGCCCCGTAAGATAAAATATTTAACAATTAAGTCAGCTGGTACTAAATGTAAGTTTTAATAATTATAATAGATCAAGAATGGAAAGCTTTTAGCCAGTGTATACAAATTTTAAAGCCCATTTAATTTCTTCTTAAAGACTAGTAAGTTTACAAAGATGAAAATCCAAAGATATTATTATATGACACTGTACACCATTAATAGGAGACAGAGAGACTTTTAGGGAGTTTTCAAATAAGTCACAGAGAATAGTAATTAAATTTCTGGCCAAGTTTCATAATAAAGTTCTAAATAACATCTCTGATACTAGCAATAGAAATTATTCCTAAAATTATGACCTGAAAATCTTCAGCGAGAGTTTTTGATTCACTGACAGATATAAAATTACCCCTTCTAAATAGAAATTAAATGATTTACAAAGAATACGTAAAGATCAGTAATTGTTATTATGAATACTAAGCCACCTCTCTGTATGTGGTCAGATTTATACTAAACAACAGCACTTCCAAGTCCCCCCACTTAAGCACCAAAATTTTCCATCTAGTGCTACTAGATTATTATTTATAAAATCCAGTTGTGAAACAACATACATTAGTCATCTGGGGAGAAATACCCTAAGTAATTACCATACAGACCATCTTACTCCAAAGAGTAACCTAGTCACAATTTTAGTGAAAATTTAGGATGTGAAAAACTTTATTTACCAACTCTGGAAGGCTTTTACAGGTGACATCATAAAGGCATCCATCAACAATGTACAAAATGTCCATTAACAATGCAAATGTAAAAAAAATAAATAAAAACCACTGAAACAAAATGATGTAATTATGATGAACCATGTTCCTTGGGTATATTTGAAAATGAAGGTAAGATTAAAGACAAAAGACCTTAATAACAATTAAAAAAAAAAACAATAAAAATGCATTGTTCACTTACCGTTGAGGTAAGAGTCTGTCATTAGCCAGGTAGCCTGGTTTATGAATTTCCTTATTATGATCTCCATATTTAGATTGGACAGCATAGGAAGCCAAAAGAACAGCAGTTTCAGGGGGGCAATATATTTCATCATTTAAGATTGCTTCTTTAACTTGTAAGAAGAAAAGTCTCTGGGTTATTTCTTGAATTAGTTCCTCAGATACATCTTCAGGAAAGAATTTAGCTCGAAACTTGAACTGCAGAGGATTTTCTTTTCTTACATCTTGCTGTGTTACCTTAAATAGTAGTTTTGAATATTACCAATAGCAGAAATCTTACACTATCATCTAAATCCCTATGCATGTATATTTAAGGGAAAGAATTCTGAAATAGTATAGAATTCTGAAAGTTCTAAGTATAGCTCTAAAGCAGCCTTTCATATTCTTTTGGTCAGTTTATCTTAAAGATTCATCTATTTATGGTCAAAATCTTTAATTCTACTTACTTTTAAAAATTTACTTAATTTAAAATCTGTTTCTAGTGACTTGGATATATAACTTTTAGTGATTTTTTTCTCTTTCTAGTATGCAATGTTGATGCCTAAAGCAAATTTGAAAAAAAAAATAGCATAACTCACTAAAGCAAAGTTGATTATACTTTAAAAAACTTCAAGACACTGATTTTAAAGCAACTACTTTTAACAATTTACTCCAAATAGAGGTTTCAATCCCTAAAATAATATCTTTAAATGGAAAAAAAAACATATATTGACGTATAGTGAAAAAATAATTTCCTCCATTACCATATGAAAAATATGCACTTAGATAATCTAATTATATTCCCTATATAAATAACTCCCCAAATCTATATTAATCCTCTTCTGGTCCTGAGTTTCCAGTTGCCTCATAGACACAACCATTTCAACATACCACTCACATACAAAACTGAACTCAACCAATTACCAATGTCCAACATGCCTATCCTCCCAACTTGCCTATTTCTATTTATCGTAGTATGGCTCCTCCTAAATATTCAGGCTGGATAACTTTTTAATAAAAGTCCTTTTAAATGCCCTTCCTCCTCATATCCTTTGTCTAATCAGCTGTTGAATCATGGGGATTATATCTCAATAACACTTCTTGCATCCAACCCCTTCCATTTATATTGCCATAATGCCTGACACTGATACTCATTATACTTCTTCCATATTCCTGAGTGAATTTATTCTCTCCATTCAAAGCCCAGCACAGGCAAAAATTCCTTCATGAAGATAACTTCTCACCTTATAGTCTCAGCTAAAAATGATTTCTCCCTCCTCCAATTCTATTCAAATACATTGTTGAGAGCTCTCCCTTGCCCTCATCACATTATACTTGTATCAAACTTTTTTGCATATCCTATTTCTTCATTAGATAACAAGCTGCAGGAGGATCAAGACAATAGTATATACATATAATATTTTATATCTTTATAACTCCAGCAGCAAAAATAGTTACTTGCATATAAACTAAATTGAACTGTGAAATGCAGCTGCTATGTCAGTTAATTTCTTACAAAAGAGATTTAGAAGGAAGAAAAATACAGGGAAATGACTATGACACTTTAAAAAATATATTAACAAAAGGCCTTAAATAAATTTAAGATATACTTGCAAACACAGCCAACCCTAGTTAAACAATAAAACAAGGAGACATTACTCTAAAAAGAAAAAAAAAACAGAATTCTAGAAAAATATGTAAAGATCAATATATCAGTGATTTGACTGCCCATCTTACAAATTCCTAATCCCTTTTTCTCTCTATTATGTGACTGTTGGACTTACCATTGATTTGCCAAGCAGAGCTCGAACACTTCCTTGAAGTTAAAAACCTACCTCTGACATTTACTAGCTATGTGACCCTGGGCAAGTCACTTAACCTCTGTTTCTCTCAGTTTCCTCAATTGTAAAATGGGGGTAAGAGCACCTACCCCCAGGGTTGTTGTGAAGAGCAAATAAGATACTATTTGTAAAGCACTTGGCCCAGTGCCTGTCACTTAGTAGGCACTATATAAATAAATGCTTTTCCTTTTCCCCAGAACACAATATAAGTAGTATTTAGGTTGTGGACAAGTTTGGGAGGGACAAATATACAACTTGTATTCACATAAAAAATGAGTTATACCTACACAAGGTGCTGATACTCTAAAATACTGACAGTAAACATATAATGACAGCTAGCATTTACATGGCCCTTTAAAGTTGGCCAAGCATTCTATATATATATATGTTATCTAATTTGAATACCATGACAACCCTATGAAGTAGATGCTACTATTGTATTCATTTTTTATATGAGGAAAATAAGGTTGAGAGAAGTGATAAATGATTTGCCTAAGGTAACACAGCTAGAAGGGTCTGAGGCAGGATTCAAAATGAGTCCTCCTGACTCCAAGTATGACACTCTAAGCACTACAGCTAGCTTTCTCTCTATAATGATCATAATCACTGCATATAATTTACCTTTTTATTTAACTTAAGCCAAGTTGAATAGCCTTTACTATCTACATATTGCAGTCCAAAAAACCAGACTTCACGCAGGCCAACTGTTTTCACCACCTTAAAAAAACGAGAGAAACAGAGAAGTATTAATTGATCATTCACAGTAGATCTAGATAACATTTTACTTTGAAGGTTCAATGCAAAAAAGGTTGTACTTTCAACCACAGAGAGGGAATGCTCTATCTTTAGAAATGTGTATCACAATGTTCAAAACAGCAATGAATAATATGCAATGAATATAACTGCTAAGGAAATTGTGATTTGTTGTGTCAAATTTTGTACTGCTTTCTGTAGCTCTGTGCTCTGAAAAAACCCTCCTGACTTCTTCCTTTGCTCAGGACTCTGAAAACTTCAAAAACTGCTTGAAGAATTCTAAATGGATATACATGTGCTTGAATTTAAGAATATTTGCTATAAAACAAACTTGCTAAGAGATAAGAAAGTAGTAAAGGCATTAAGCACAGCACAAAAATGCCCTGTGCTTTACAAAAGTATTCACACCTACATTCTTGTTAAGACTGAATTTTCATGATATAGTTAAAAGGAAAGCTACAAAATATAATTTATACCTCCAAGTCACAAGTCATGTGTTGCTGTACATTTTATCACCAAATCTATTGCTAATGAGATTCTCAGTGTGTGGAGGCACTTATTTCACAGATACAGTTCTCCCTCATTTTATTCTGTATTTAATCAGCTGTTTATATGTGATTGATAAGTAGAACATAAGGTCCCTGAAGGCATGAACTGTTTTTCACTTTTCTCTCTGTATCCTCACTGCCTTGCACATAGTAGGCATCTATGCTTTTTGCTGGATTATATAGAGCAAAATTTTACAAAGGAATCAACCAATAAGTATTTTTTTAAGCTCCTATTATATGCTAGGTACAGAAAAATAAATATGATAAATGAAACAAACCTATCAGAAACAACGAGGACATTCTTAAATACATATCAAATAAATTTCTAAATACAAATAAACAAAAAGTAGTAAAATGAAAGGTATTTGATGAAAAAGAAAAGGCTATAGCAGTTGAGGTGAGGAAAGGTTTCATAGAGAAAGTAGTACTTGAGCTTTATCTTCAGGGAAGAAAAGGATTCTAGGAGGCAGAAGTGAGGATGTTCATCTAGGCATGGGGTACAGTCAGTGCAAAGGCACATAAACAGGAGCCACAGTGTTTTGCATGGGGAACAGAGAGAATGACTAGCTAGCTCTATCACAGAGTGCAGAAAGGAGAATAATATGCAATAAGGCTGGAAAGATAGACTGGGGCCACGTTTGTAGAGTTTTAAGTTGGAACAATGGAATTTACATTTGATTTTAAGGCAAGACAAAAATACTTGAGTTTACTTGGGGGCAAGAGTATCAGACTGTGTTTCTGGAAAATCAGAAGATATGTGGAATGAGGGAGATTAAGAAGTGCAGGATAACAAGGATTACAAGTTTGGGATAGTGTTAAGAATAATAGTGCTGGGGGGTGGCTATGTGGTACAATGAACAGAGCACTGGCCCTGGAGTCAGGAGGACCTGAGATCAAATCCAGCCTGAGACACTTAACACTTACTAGCCAAGTGACCTTGGGGCAAGTTAATTAACCCCAATTGCCCTGCCTTCCCCCCTCCAAAAAAGCAAAAAAAAAAAAAAAAAAGAAGAAGAAGAAGATGAAGAATAGTGCTGTGGCAGCTAGGTGGCACAGTGAATACAGCACCAGCCCTGAAATCAGGAGGACCAGACTTCAAATCCCCCTCAGACACATGACACTTAACTAGCTGTGTGACCTTGGGCAAATCACTTAACCCCAATTGTCTTGCCTGCCCCCCTCCAAAAGAAAAAAGAAGAATAGTGCTATAAACAGAAATAGGCAAGTTTTGGAGAAATGATGAGTTCCATTTTGGATATATTAAAGTTTAAGATTGCTCCAGGACCTTCAGTTTGAAATGTCTAAAAGATCATTGGTGATGAAATGGAAGCTCAGGTGAGAGACTGGAACTGGATAATGTAGATTTGGGAGTCAGAAGCTTAGGAATAAGTATTAAACCAGGGGGGAGATGATGAGTTCACTGAGAGACTATATAGAGAAAAGGTAGAGGGCCTAGTATAGGGCCTTGGGGAACATGTGCATTTAGGTGAGATGATATGGATGGAGAATCAGCAAAGAAGAGTAAGAGAATGAATAGTCAGGCAGATAGGAGGAGAACCAGGAGCCAGTAGTGTCACAAAAGCCCAGAGAAAATAAAGTATCCAGGAGGAGAAATCAGTCAACAATGTTTAAAGCAGCATAGAGATCAAGAAGGATAAGATCTTTAAAAAAAAAATCAGATCTGGTAACTAGAAAATCCTTAGTAACACTGAAGGAAGTAGTTTTAGTTGAATAAGGTAGGGATCACACTGAAAATGGATGAAGAGTGAGAAAAAAGAAGCACAGGCAAAGAATGTAGACAGCTCTTTCTGAATTCATCAGAGAAATGGAAGAGATATATAAGACAATAGCTTGAAGGAACAGGTAGGGTCTAGTAAAGATTATTTTTTTTAAAGGAAGAAAGATACTTGGGCATATCTGAAGTCATGAGAGAAGAAACAAGTAAATAAGAGAGACTGAAGATTAGGGAGATTAAGGTTACAATCTGCTGGAGAAAACACAAGGGGAAGGGATCAGGTACACCTGTAGATAAGTTGGTCTTACAAAAAAAGAAATGTCACCTTATTCTGAGAGAACTCTCAGGAAAAGTCAGAGACATTGGGGGATGATGTCAAAGGGGTTTGAGATAAAAAGAAAAGGAAAGAGAATATTTGCAAAGTGCTTTAGAAACTTTAAGAAAGAAGTACTATAACAATGGTAGCTCAGTGAAGCAGTTAAGTTTCACAGTGCATACAGTGCTAGACTTAAAGTTAGGAAAGCATAAATTTAAATCCTGCCTCAGACACTTACTAACTGGCACTTAAGTGACTGGCAAGTCACTTAAACCCTCTGTGCTGTATTTTTGTCATCTGCAAAATGGGGTAAGAAAAGCATCTACCTTCCAGGGTTATCATGAGGCTCAAATGAGATAATATGTAAAGTGTTTTGCAACTTAAGGCACTGCATAAATGCTAAATATTATCATTATTCTAGTTTTCTCAGTATAATACAGTTGAGACAGAGAGGGTTTGAAGAGAGAAAGAAAAGATTTAGAAAAGTTTTTGTGGAGAGTAAGAGAATTGACTGGGGAAAAAATAAAAAATAAAAGAATTGCATTACTGCAATGAAGGCCCAGTTGAGGATGAATGATATTAATTTATAATGTACTTCATCAGAAAGGTCTTCCTGTGTGTGTGTGTGACTTCCTCATATTCAGCAGCATATTAGTAGGAACTGAGGATTCAGATGGAAGGACTAATTCATGGCTGAGTTTTGGCAAAAAATGAGCGGAAATAGGACAAAGAGGCAAAGAAAGAGGGCAGTGCTGAGACAAACTAGCTAACTATCAGGTCAAGAACAGAGAGGGAAGGAAGTGAAATCAGATCAGGGTAATGGCCTGAGAAAGTTAGTGAAAGTTAGAGGGTTTGGAAGTTTCAAAAAAAGGCAAAGAATGGGTTTAGGGAAGGTGCAGCAAAAGAAGAAATAGAAAGATAATGGACAGATAGAGGAACATCAGTTTTAAATTGGACAAATGTAACATTTCTGGGTAATGGTGATCCAGTATGTGAACATTTGTGGCTAAGGTGGAATGGAAGAATAGATGCTAAGAATTATGGAGGGGCAGCTAGGTGGTGCAGTGAATTGAGCCCCGGCCCCGGAGTCAGGAGAACCCGAATTCAAATCCGACCTCAGACACTTAATACACACACAAAAAAAATAGCCGTGTGACCTTAGGCAAGTCACTTAACCCCAATTGCCCCCCCAAAAACAAAAAAAAAAAAAAAAAAACCTTACAAAGCTCCTATTGGGGTGGCCAGGTAGCACAGTGAGTAAGAGTGCCGGCCTTAGAGTCGGGAGACCTGGGATCGGTTCTGGGCTCAGATATTTAACAACCACACAAAATAACTGGCTGTGTAACCTTGAACAAGTTGCTTAACCCCAATTGCTTAGGGGCGGCCAGGTGGCACATGAGTAAGAGTGCCGGCCCCAGCGTCAGGAGACCTGAGATCGGTTCCGGCCTCAGACACTCGGCACCCACACAAAAATAACTGGCCATGTAACCTTGAGCAAGTTATTTAACTCCAATTGCTTTAAAAAAAAAAAAAAAGAATTATGGAGACTGAGAATCTGAAAAGTTAGGAAGACTGAAGGAGTGTCAACAAGAATGTTAAAGTCCATTAGTATAAGGGCAGGAGTTGGAAAAGAGAGAAAGACAGCAAATTAGATACTGAATTCCTTGAGAAAGAAGTACAAATGACCTCAGGATCAATATAGGATAGTCACCATTATCTGGATTGGATGGAAGACTTGGATACTGCAAACTACAAAAGAAAATAGCTTGCTGAATGATGTCCATGAAAGATAAGGAAACAAGCATTTATTAAGCACCGACTATAAGGCAGGCAAGGTGCTAAGCACTTTACATATATTGTCTCATTTGATCCTCACAACAACCATAAGAGGTAGGTGCTATTATTATCCTCATTTTACAGCTCAGGAAACTGAAGTTAAATGACTTGTCCAGGGTCACAAAGTTAGTTTCTGAGACTGGATTTGAATTCAAGTTTTCCTAACTCTGGGTGCAGCACTCTACATACTACACCATCTAGGTGGCTCAAAGTATAGGTATTACACATGTAATAATGTAGTGACTAAGCAGAAAATAACATTTAAAAAAAGATAATTAACAGCACTTTTTTTTGGTGGTATCCAATCCACATAAGGAACTCAATAAATATGCTTTAAATTTCATTTTGTGAATATATACTGCCCTACATAATTAAAATTTAAAGAAGGATAAAAGAAGTACTGCCCAGATGGTCACTGATTAAAAATGTTCATGTTAACAAGAAAATGCACATACCATACACACACACACGTCTATATAGGAGGGTATATGGGCGTATGAATACATATGTGAGTGTGTGTGTGTATGTATATATATATATATATATATACATATATATATATATATATGTTTACAGGTATACATAGATAGAGGGCACAGGACCAATTCAGTAAGAAGGGATGATACTTAAAAGGTGAAATTAAGAGGTTAGAAATGAATATAATGAAAGGAGATGGGGAGAGACAGAATGAGGTAAACTATCTCATATAGAAGAGGCAAGAGAAAATGGTAACAATGGAGGGGAAGAACAGGAAGGCAAAAGGGAATGGGTCAACCTTATTCTCATTGAATTTGGCTTAGAGAGGGAATGATATACACACTAAATAGTGTATCTCACCCTCCAGGAGAGTAGGGGGGAAGGGTATGAGAGCGGGGATGATGGAAGGGAGGGCAGGCTGGGGGAGAAGGAAGTTGGAAGCACCCACTTTTGAAAAGGATGGGATCAAAGTAGAGAATAGAACAAGTGGGAGGTGGGATAGGAGGGAGGGAAATATAGTCAGTCTTTAAAATATATGCACTATGGAAATGTTTTCTGTAGCTAATGTGTACAACCTATACTGAATTGCTTATCTTCCCAGTAAGGGTGGGTGACAAGGGAGGAAGGGAAGGAATCTGGAATTCAAAATTTTAAAATCAAATGTTTAAAAAATATATATATATGTATATATACTATTATTAATATTATTTTATTTGTAACTGGAAAATAAGATATACAGGCACTGGGGCATAGAGATCCACCATACCCTACTGGAAAGTCGGAGGGGGTATAGGGGAAAATATGGGAGAGAGCAGATTGGAGGAGGGGATATCCAGTGGGATCGTTCTTTTGGGGTGGTGGGTAGGAGAAAAATGGGGAGAAAATTTGTAACTCAAAATCTTGCGGAAATGAATGATGTAAACTAGAAGTTAATAAAGCATTTGATAAAGTAAAAAAAAATACACATACCATATAAACAATATTGTCAATGATGAGTATACAATGAAAAGATAGAAAATAGTATCTAGAAACACTTGATATAATCCATTAAAAGTCATATAGTGAAAATAAATATACTTGGATAATAAATTTACCTGGTCAAATAGCTGTTTGCCAGTTGTATTGGGCTGGATAGCAAATTCCAGCTCTGCATCCATAGTAGTTACTCTTACATTGATCTGTAATAATAAAAAGAAAAGTGAACAAAATGAAAAAGTATTTCTACTCAATACTGGACTAAATAAGTACTTTTATCTCTTATAAAGCTACTCATATGACAAACTTTTATAACTGGCAAAGAACTGTTAAACTACATGCTACTAAATTAAATTTTAAGTCCCTCTATTATTATGTAGGCTCCCTACCTAAAAAAGCTTGTCTTACATATCTTAGTATCTCCCCAAGAGCTTAATAGAGAACACTGCACATAGCTGGCATTTAATAATCTCTGTGGAATTAGTTTTAACTCTTTACTATCTCAGAGACACAGTGTCTCAAAAGTTTTAGTGCAGTATTAATCTTTAATAACTTCAGAAGTATAATGCTAAAAACTTACAACATTAAACTTCTTTTATACTCATTTTGTTTTGCTGCCTCAAGTCTCTTCCCCCCTCCAATCTATCCTCTATTCAGCCACTAAAGTGATTTTTCTGAAGTATAAGTCTGACCATGTCAACTCCCCTACTCAAGAACTCACTTCCAGAATCAAACACAAAATTTTCTGTTTGGTGTTCAAAGCCCCTTCTCTCTCTCCTCCCCCCCCCCCACCTTTTCAGTCTTCTTACACCTTATTCCAACACATATTCTCTAATCCAGTGATACTGGTCTCCTGGCAATTTCATTAAAAGACTCTGCTCCAGACATTTTCTCTGGCTGCCCATATGTCTGGACTGTTTTCCCTCTTTATCTCTGCTTACTCCATTCCCTAGATTCCTTTAAAAGACCCAGTTGAAATTCTATACTCTACAGAAGACTTTCTCAACCTCTCAATTCTAATGCCTTCTCTTGGTTATTTATTTCCTATTTATCCTATATAGAGCTTGTTCATAGATATTGGCTTGTTTTTCCCCCTCGCCCCACCCCATCCCCTATTAGAATTCAAGTTGCCTGAGGGCACGGATTGTCTTTTGCATCTTTTTGTATCCCTAGACCTTAGTGCAAGGCTTGGCCAACAATAGTAGGCACTTAATACATGTTTATTGACTGACTGGGCTAGAACTGAAGATACAAAGGTAAAGCATAAAAAGGAGTATTTAGTCTCAAGGACCTCATATTTTACTAAGGAAATAGGAGAATATTAACCAACCACAGAATTCAAGAAAGGCTTTGAATAGAAACTCAGCCTTGAATGAAATTAAGAACTCTAAGAGAAGGTGAAGAGGGAGAGAATGTTCTCCAGGAATGGCAACAGCCTTTGTGCACAAGGGCTTAGAGCATCCATTTCAGGGAACAGTGAGCAGGTTGTGCTGAGTACGTTAAAGAGGCTAATAAAAAGCAAGTCTAGAAAAGTAGGTTGGAGTCAGATGCTATGGAGGTAGGATCAACAGGACTTGCCAACTAATTAGATGATGAACTTCATTTTGAGTGTACTAAGATTAAGATGTCAATGGAATATCAAGGTATAGGTGAAGGGGTGGTTGCTGAAGCTGGACTGAAATTCAGCAGAGATATTAAAGTTTGGACACACAAATCCTAATTTACAAAATTATTCATTAAAAGGCCATTTGCAGTACAAAATAATTCTTTATTGAGACACTACTGTATAATGTAAAGAAGCTAGACCCGAAGTCAAAAGACTTATATTTGAATCCTACCTCCAAAACTTACTATATATATGATGTGAACATGAACAAATCCCTTTTCTCCAGGATTAAAGAAAAGAAACCCTCAGTTTCTCCCTACAAAGAATTAAGATAATAATACTGCTAGTACTTATGTACCTCACTGGGTTGTTCTGAGGATCAAATGCATGTAAAACTATGGAGCAGAGGGAGGGAAGAAGGCAGGTAAGAAGGGAAGAAGGAAAGATTAAGCATCTACTATACGCTAGGTACTGATAGGTAAAGAATACATGTATTCTTTAATTATAATTAATATTTTTCAAAATGCTTTCACATTTTATCTTATCCTCACAACTGTGAGGTAAGAAGAGAAGGAATAGATTCAATCTATGACTGAGCAAGCTGAGGCTCAGAGAGGTTAAGTGACTTACTTAAGTTTGTATAGTAATAACCAGTATAGCTGGGGCTAGAATTCAAATTTTCAAACCCAGTTAGACCTTTCTTTTAAATGCATTATCTTTCCTTTCATTACACAGACCTCTGGTATTATTACATGAGACCATGCTATAAGATACTTCTATCCATTATAATCATTTTTAAGTGAATGAATTAATCAGGCCTGAAGGGGAGATACATTTTGAAGAGGTGAAACCAAAACGGCAAAGCAATAGGACACAGTAGAGCGAATTCTTCTCCCCTACCAATTCTTGCATACAGAGCTGGAAAAATCACCAGACAAAATCCTGATGAAGAATTTCATGAAAAAGTTGGAGTGAATAATTTTTCCAGTTTAGCTCCCCTTAGGGAGACAAGAGAGAAATTTGTGGACACTTGGGACAGGAGTATGCTGCGAGGGGAGTACTCCAACACAGAGAAAGACCGTGCACAAAGGCAAGAAAGAGCAGGTCCCAGACCCCTACCAAAACATTCCTAAACCCCTAACAAGGACATTCTGACAGGTGCCAAATAGCAACTTTGTTACCTAACACACAGTTTCAGGGTGGCTTGAGTTAAGGACTTGTATCTGGGACTTGCTGTTCAAGGTAAGGAAGTTGTGGGCCCTTAGTGGTATACCAAGAGATGAGCGTTCAGAAGCAAGCTAACTAGTCAGGTGACCTGCCTTGTCCAAGTAAATTATGTTTAAAACAAGGTTCTATCATTTTCTCTTAATTCCTCTATTTTTGTTATAAAAATCAGCTCTATAAATCATTCCTTGTCTCAGACTTCTAAGGGGTCAGGTGATCTAATTTCCTAAGCAAATGCTAGTTTTGCAAATTAAAGCATAAATGGCTCAGTAACTTAACCCTCAGTTTCCTTTTATTTCAGATAATTTTAACCCAAATGATTTGGAAAACAAATCAAGGATGAAAAAAATTAAGAATCATTAGACTACCACAACAGTTTGTTTTTAACAACAACAAAAAAATAAGATCCTAGATTTCACATTTTAAGAAATCTGCCCAGAATGGGAACTCTGATGAGAGTAATGACCAACTATGATTCTAGGTGACAAGTGATTAAACATATTACCGAGTCACCTGATATAAAGGTAGGGGACACAGAGTGCAGAATGACATTGGTTTTTTGGGGTATTTTTTTTTTTGCCTTTTGGAGGGCAGATGGGGTTAAGTAACTTGCCCAAGGTTACATGGCTAGTTTTTTTGTGTGGGTGTTAAGTGTCTGAGGCCGGAACCGAACTCAGGTCCCCCTGACTCTGGGACCTGCACTTTACTCACTGCGCCATCTAGCCTCCCCGACATTGTTTTTTTAATGTGGCCAAATGCAAATATGTTTCACAATATATGTCTGTAACTGGGGTTTTGTTTTTCTTTCGTGCTCAGTTGGGGGTGAAGCACTGTAGTAGAAAGAAGAGAAGGTAGACTTTTGTTTAAAAATATATTTTTAAAAAAGATATTTTGCCTGGGATTTAAAAATAAACAGATTTAAGGATAGGTGAAACATCATAAAAAGTGAAAGATAATGCAGAATCTTGTATTACCCCTATCATTAAGTTGTTGCCACCAGTCATGGTGAAGTTCTGTGATCAAACATTTGAGGAATTAACTGCATAATATAAGGTTTTTGAGGATAGGGACTGTTTTTTTATTTTTTTCCTTCTTTTTTTATCATCATAGCCTAACACACTGCTCTGTATATAACAGATACTTTAAAAATTCTTGCTGATTATTGAACAGAATTCATATAGTACAGTTTCACATAAAAATCTCATAAGTGGTTGATAGAACGCTGGACCTCAGGAAGACTGGAATTCAAATTTGGCACTTACACTTCAAATCAGACACTTACTGTGTGATCCTGGGCAAGTCATAACCTCTGTTTGCCTTAGTTCCCTCATTTGTAAAACAGGGATAACAATAGCATCTACTTCCCAGGGTTGTTATAAAGATAAAATGAGATAGTATTTGTAAAGCACTTTGCAAACCATAAAGCATATATAAATGCTAGCTATCATCACCATTATCAGTGAGCTAGGTGAGATCTTTTTAGGCTTGGAGAGGATAAATGACATGTAGCAAAACTAAGTTTCAAACCAAGGACTTAATTCAATGCTCTTTCTACAACTTTTCCTCTTATAAAGTTTTTATAAAAATAATTTTGGGGGAAAAAAGCCTGGATAAGACAATACATTAAGTATTTTTATTCTTTAAAAATGAAATAATCTAAATATTCAATTAAAATGATGACTCAAAACAGGTTTATTCCTAGTGTCTCCCAATTATATTCCAATTGAATGCATAACTATATTCAAATTTCCTTAGTTCATGACATCTGATAAGACTTTGAGCAATGATGGAAATGGAATATTTACTTCCACTGGAAAAAACCTAGTAAAAGTAGGTTCAAAAGAAATCAACTGATACACTTACTGGTTTCGGCATTTTTACTTCTCTTTGTGTCTTCTTTTAGTTTTCCAAGTTCAATGGATCTGTTAAGTAAAAATAGAAAGATGTTAGTAATAACTTCATAAACAAACATCAATGTTAGAGAATGCAGACACTCAATGGGTTTTTAACCCTACTGCAGCTCAAAACTTCCAATTTATGTGATCCACCAGCCTCAGCCTCGCCAGTAGCAGAGACTACAGATGTGTACTGAGATGCCCAGTCCTTTTATGATTTTGTCCCTTAGTTTTTGCCTTCCTTTGTATCCCCAGAGCTTGGGTCTCAGGCACATTCTAAGTGCTTGATAAATAAATACTTGATGACTGGATGACAAAGGAATTTAGAAAGTGGTCCTTCTGTTAAATAATATTCTCTCCTTATCAGTTTTTAAAATCCAGATTTTTTTTAAACCAGGCTTTCCTACAAGATCTATAGCTGCACTGAGAAAGTTAAAGACTGCAAACTGAACACCTGTTTTTACTGTGTAGCTCAAAATTAAGCTGCTTCATATACACTTATAAGAAGATAAATTATCTATGTTACATCAACTCTGTGCACAAAATATGTATAGTAAGTAACTAATTCCTGGATCAATCATTTGATTTAGCATAAACCAAAGTTTGACCAAAAATAAACAAGCAAGCAGAAAGATCCTCCACTTCTTCTTGTAACTAAGTTTCACTCCTTTTCCTCCTCACTTTCACAAGTTTTCTTCAATTAAATGCTTCCCCTTCTCCCATCCATTCTGTAGTTTTAATTATCTTGTTTAAAAAATTCTTAACTTTGGGGCAGCTATGTGGCGCAGTGAATACAGCACCAGCCCTGGGGTCAGGACCCAAGTTCAAATCCAGCCTCAGACACCTGACACACTTACTAGCTGTGTGACCTTGGGCAAAATCACAACTCCAATTGCCTTGTCGTCTCCCTCCCAAAAATAAATAATTCTGAACTTAAAATATCAACTAAAACAAATACTTTTATAACAGAAAGGGTTGTAGATCTTTATTGTATACAGCTTGCTTTTTAAATGCTACTTTATTGCTATCCTGCTGGGCTGTGATTCCTTCTGGGTTTCTTTGTTTTCTTCTATATATTTCAAAAATAAAGTTTCCAAAGTCCTCTATTCTATCTTTTATTTTCTTTTTCTAACCTCCTCAATCTTCCTTGCCTCCCAAACTGAGAAACGAAAAACAAAACATTTCTAACAAATAAGCATAATAGCACAAAACAAATTCCCACATTGTGTGTCTTAAAATGTAGACACATTTTCACATCCAGGAACTTGAGTCTATTACCTGTCAGGAGGTGGTTGGTCAATGTTCTTAAATCTCTCAAAGCTACTTTTCCTTATAATGTAATCATTATTGTATAAATTGTCCTGTTCCCTTCATTCTGCATCAATTCATGTAAGTCTTCCCAGGTTTCTCTGAAACTATCCATTTTATCATTTCTCCCAGGAAATTAGTGTTCCACTACATTCATATCCCATAGTTTGTTCAGTCATTCCCCATTTGAAAGGCATCCTCTTAGTTTCTAGTTATCACCATAAAAAAAGGATTTATGAAAATTTTTCTACATATGGATCCTCTTCCCCTTTTCATTTCTTCAGGGGATATACACAGTAGCAGTATCACTAGATAAATACACAAATTTAGTGCCTCTCGGGACATAGTTCCAAATTTCTTTTCAGATGCTAGAAAATTCACAGCTCAACCAACAATGCAGAAAGGTGACTTACTTTCCAGCAGCTCCTCCAAAAACTGTCCTTTAACCTTTTTTGGTCATCTTTCTCAATTTGATGGATGAGGTGAAACCTCAGAATTGTTCTCTTTTGAATGTCACTATTTATTAGTGATTTGGATCATTTTTTCACATCCTTATTGACAACTTAGATTTTTTCCTTTGATCATCTATTTGGGAATTGTTCTTGTACTTGTAAAATTGAATCAGTTCTTCATAGATCTTTCAAACAAGTCTTATAAGAAAAATTTACTGCAAAGATTTTCCCCCCTATGGATTCCCTTCTAATTTTAACTGCAGTGGTTTTGTTTGTAGGAAACTTAAAATTTTATGTAAGCATAGGTATCTATTTTACCTTCTTTGATCCCCTCAAATCTCTTTTTTTGGTCACAAACTTTTCATCTACTCACTGTTCTGAAAGGTACTTTTTTCTCTGCTCCTCCAATTTATTTTTGATGTCATTCTTTAAGTCTGAGTCACATACCCATTTGGAGCTTATTGTGGTGTGTGGTGTGGGATATGGATACTAACTTCTTCCAAAGTGCTTTACAGCTTCCCAGCAGTTTTTGTCCAAAAGTGAGTTTTCATTCCAAGAGATGAAGTATTTGGGTTCATCAAACACCATGCTACTACATCCATTGGCTTCCAATATGTTGCAGAACCAATTTATTCCACTGACAAACCCCTCTCTCTCTCATTTGACGATCAATGCTTTGTGATATAGTTTGAGGTATAGTACATGATGATGAATATTATATAATAAGGATAGAAGAAATGTGTCCTCAGAACCCTAATGTCTTTAAGGTCACTGGCCTCCCCCTCACACTGGCATACCTACCTCTACTCCTCTATTCCTCCACTACCTCCTAGAACAAAAATGGAAAGGTCATTCACCCAGTAACAGGCTTGTCTGAATTTAACATGAATACAGATGGCATGGGTGATTCTTCGAATGGAGAATTCAGGAAATTCAGGCAGAAAGAGGCCATAGGAATAGAGTTAGGAATGCTAGTGTGAGAAAGAGGCAACTAACTCTTAAAGACATTATTGGGTTCTGAGGATATATTTCTTCTATCCTTATTAGAATATGTACAATTCATCATCATATAGCCCCTTCTAATTGATCAAATGTTTTCTTCTCTAGACCTCAGCAATTGCAATTCAAAGTTTCTATCCAGTTCTGACTTCATCAGTAATACATGTAAGTTTTTTTTTTTTTTATTTCATTAAAGGTCCATTTCCTCCTCCTCTTTCACCAACACCACCCTTGAAGATAACAGGTTTAGCTGGAGAGTTTTTCTAAGTTACAGCCCTTTTATCATTAACTTTCTTAAGTATTTTATACCCAAGTCCCCTCTCCTATGGAGTCGTCAAGTTTTGTGTGATTCTGTCCATCCTTAGTATCTGAACTCCCTTTCAGTTGTTTGTAGGATTATTTTTTAACTTTAAAGTTAGGGATTTTTGCTATGATGTGCCTGGCCTTTTGCAGTGTGTTTTTGTTTTTTGCTTCTTTGTTTCTAGGGAAGTAAAATGGGTTGTATTATATTTTCATTTTTCTACTCTGTGTCTAATAGACTGGGGAAATTTTACTTATTAGTTCTTGAAATACTGGTATTTAGGCTCTTTTCTTTAGCCATGATTTTTAAACCATCTTTCCTTTACCTATCTGCAGGAGCAGTTGTTTTTATAGCAGATTACATTTTCTTCTGTTGTTTTTTTTCCAATATTTGGATTTTGGCTTAATATTTCTTGTCTTAAGAGTTACTGCGTTCTGGGGGGAGAGGGAGGGAGAGATTCAAGATGGCGGAGTAGAAACAGGACCTCCACTGGGCTCCGGCTCCCACCACCTCCAATTCATGTAAAAGGTGATTCTGAACAAACTTTGGAGCTACAGAACCCACAAAATGACACAGAGAACCTAACCTCCCACTGAAGACAGCATGGCAGGGAGCAGCCAGCGCAGAGCTCTGGAAGCCAACCCCAGCCCCCCACCACCCAGGCAAGGCAAGGCAGAGGTTTTAGCCTCAGGGGGGGCTGACCAGCCACTGGATGGAGGGACTTGAGAACACCAGCAGCTATGGAGGTTTCCAGAATTATCAACCCATAGATGCTGAGGACAAAGTGAGAGATCAGTATAGTATGGACTTTGGGACCCAGCAGTTCAGGAGTAGGGTCAGCATTTGCACCCTGGAGGGAGCAGCCAGAGCAGTGCAGCCACATCCATGTAACTACTTCAGCTCCTGGCCTGCAGACTGTAGGGGAACCAAGTGACTAGTCTGAGGGGTGATCACTCTTGCTTTAACCTGCTTGGATCTGGATTGCAGTCTAGGGGTGGAGGTCCTAGGGTATGTGACCAACTTGCCAGAGAATGTGGAGGCTTCAGAAGGGGCACCCTACTAATACCTTCAGCAGCTAAGAAAAACCCAGCATTTGGAATGAAGCTCCCCTGTCTGGTAGTGGAGTCCTACTGTGGCAAAAAGCCCCAAAGTCAAGTAATTGAGTGGCAAAATGAGCAAATGAGGAAAGCAAAGCAAATAGAGGAATCCAACATTAGACTCCTATTTGGGGGATGAAAAGGATCAAAGCATGAAACAGGAAGAAGACAGTGAAGTCAGAACTCCTGCGCCAAAAGCTTCCAAGAAAAATATGAGCTAGTTACAGGCCATCGAAGACCTTAAGAAGCAGATAAGAGAAATGGAGGAAAAATTGGGAAGAGAAATGAGAACAATGCAAGAAAATTACGAAATGAGAGTCAACAGTCTAACTGAGGAAAATCACACCTTAAAGAACAGAGTAACTCAAATGGCAAAAGAGGCTGAAAAAGGCAATGAGGAGAAGAATGCCTTAAAAAGCCGAATTTGCCAGATGTAAAAATCTCAAAAGCTCACTGAGGAGAATCATTGCTTCAGAATTAGACTGATGCAACTGGAAGCTAGTGACTTTACGAGAAATCAAGATGCTGTTAAAGAGATCCAAACAAATGAAAGAATAGAAGGTAATATGAAATTTCTCATTGGAAAAACCACTGAGGGACGCAGGCCGGGAAGGTGCGGCAGCGGCGCGGCGGAAGCAGGCCGGGAAGGGGCCTGATCAACTTGGAGGACAAGTCTTCCCACCAACCACAAGGTCCACTACCAGGCCTATCACCAAAGGGCTGGGACTGGAAAGAGCAAGGTAAGAAGCAAATACAGGGGCCCCTGTTCTGGACAACAAACACTCCTGGGGCTACCACTTCATAGCCCAGAAATCTTTAAAAAAAAAAAAAAGCCCCTTTCAGGACCTCCAAAGACAAGGATGACAGAGTGAACCCCACTTGCTCCAAACCCCACCTCTGACCCTGAAAATATAGTAACTATTGTCCAGGGCAAAACCCTCTACAATAAAGGCTTGGGATCCTAGAGGAAGGGCGTGGTTAGGACCCTACCTCAAAATGGGAAGAAAGCAGACTACAAAGACAAAGACTCTGGAGTCCTACTATCCTCAGAGGGAGGAACCAACCTCAGAGGGAGACAATGTGGACTCCACACCCACAGCTGAAACTTCAACAGGGAATGGATCCCAAGCACAGAAGGCTCTCCTAGATGAGATCAAAAGGAACTTTGAAAGCAAAATGAGAGAGATAGAAGACAAAATGAATAATTCTCTCAAAATGAAAATAGCAGAATTCGAAAAACATTATGAGGAAAACATCTCTCTAAAAAGAAAAGTGTATGATATGGAAAAGGAGCTTCAAAAATTAACCAAGGAAAATGATTTGCTAAAAACCAGAATTAAACAAATGGAAACAAATAACTCTATGAGGAACCAAGAAGTAGCCAAGCAAAACAACAAAAATGAAAAATTAGAAAAAGAGGTAAAATACCTCAAAGAAAAAATAACCGACCTGGAAAACAGATCCAGGAGAGATTATCTGAGAATCATAGGCCTACCAGAAAATTACGATGAAAAAATGAGCCTGGACAACATTCTCCAAGAGCTCGTTAAGGAAAACTGCCCTGAGATACTAGAACCTGAGGGGAAAATAGAAATCGAGAGAATCCACCGGACACCTGCTGTAAGAGATCCCAAACTGAAAAATCCTCGAAATGTTGTGGCCAGACTCCAGAACTACCAGATAAAAGAGAAAATACTTCAAGCGGCCAGAAAGAAACAATTCAAATATCGAGGGTCCACAGTGAGGACTGCACAGGATTTGTCAGCCTCTACACTGAAATATCGGAGGCAGTGGAATACAATTTTCAGGAAGGCAAAAGAGCTCGGATTACAACCAAGGATCACATACCCAGCGAGACTGAGCATATTCTTCCAGGCAAAGAGATGGTCATTCAATGATATAACAGAGTTCCAGACCTTCTTGATAAAAAAGCCAGAACTCAATGGAAAATTCAACCTCCAATTACGAAAAGCAACAGTGACTTAGAAAGGTAAACAAGGAGAACACACATCATTTTAGAGGGAAAGAGGGGAGGGAGAGGAGCTTCGCATGAGATCTGTTCCTGTCATTCTTGATGCGAAGAAAAAATAGCATACCTCATTAAGTATAACAATATCCTACAGGCAGTAGGAGGGGGAAAGGGTTACAAAAGGGGGGGTGGGAGTGGTTTGTAGGGAGGGAAGTAGTAAGGGGAAAAGGGGAGGAAAAGGGAGGGGGGCCAAAAAGGGAACAATGAGGGAGGCAGTGGTCAAAAGGAAAACTATTAAGGGGGGGAAGGGAGAAGGGAGGGAAAATATGAACATTAACAGGGGCAGGAATAGGATGAAGGGAAAGAAACAGATAACAATCATAACTGTAAATGTGAATGGAATGAACTCTCCTATAAAACAGAGACGGATAGCAGAATGGATTAGAAATCATAATCCTACAATATGCTGTTTACAAGAAACACATCTGAAACAGAGGGATACACACAAGGTAAAGGTAAAAGGTTGGAGTAAAATATATCATGCCTCAGCTAAAGTAAAAAAAGCAGGGGTAGCAATCCTTATCTCAGATAAAGCAAATGCAAAAACTGACCTAATTAAAAGAGCTTATATAAGGAAGGAAACTATATCCTGTTAAAAGGCACCATCGAGAATGAAGCAATATCACTACTTAACATATATGCACCAAGTGGTGTAGCATCCAAATTCCTAGAGGTGAAGGTAAAGGAATTAGAGGAAGAAATAGATAGCAAAACTATACTAGTGGGAGACCTTAATCTCCCCCTATCTGAACTTGATAAATCCAACCTCAAAATAAACAAGAAAGAAGTTAAGGAGGTGAACAGGATTTTAGAGAGGATAGGTATGATAGATCGCTGGAGAAAACTGAATGGGGATAAAAAGGAATATACTTTCTTCTCAGCGGTTCATGGCACATACTCAAAAATTGACCATGTTCTAGGGCATAAAAATCTCACAATTCTATGCAGTAAGGCAGAAATATTAAATGCATCGTTCTCAGATCATGATGCAATAAAAATTATATGCAATAAAGGGCCAGGGAAAGACAGACTAAAAACTAACTGGAAATTAAACAATTTAATAAAGAATGAGTGGGTCAAACAAGAAATTATAGAAACAATCAGTAATTTCATTCAAGAGAATGATAATAATAAGACAACATACCAAAATCTGTGGGATGCATTAAAGGCAGTTCTTAGGGGAAATTTTATATCCCTGAGTGCATACGTGATTAAATTAGAGAAAAGGGAGCTCAACGAATTGGGCATGCAATTAAAAAACCTAGAAAAAGAACAAATTCAAAATCACCAATTAAATACTAAACTAGAAATATTGAAGACTAAAGGAGAGATTAATAAAATCGAAATTAAGAAAACTATTGAACTAATAAATAAAACCAAGAGCTGGTTTTATGAAAAAACCAACAAAATTGATAGACCCTTAGTCAATATGATAAAAAAAAAGAAAGAAGAAAACCAAATTATAAGTATCAAAAATGAAAAGGGTAAATCTACCTCCAATGAAGAGGAAATCAAAACAATAATTAGGAATTATTTTTCCCAATTGTATGCACATAAATTTGACAATCTTAGGGAAATGGATGAATATGTAGAAACATACAAGTTGCCCAGATTAACTAAAGAGGAAGTAAATTACTTAAATAATCCCATCTCAGAAAAAGAAATTGAACAAGCCATCAGTCACCTCCCTAGGAAAAAATCTCCAGGGCCAGATAGATTCACTAGTGAATTCTATCAAACATTTAAAGAACAATTGATTCCAATACTCTACAAACTATTTGGGAAAATTAGTGAAGAAGGAGTCCTACCAAATTCTTTTTATGACACAAATATGGTACTGATACCTAAATCAGGAAGAGATAAAACAGAGAAAGAAAATTATAGACCAATCTCCCTCATGAATATAGATGCAAAAATTCTAAATAAAATACTAGCCAAAAGACTACAGCAACTTATCTCAAGAATAATACACTTTGATCAGGTAGGATTTATTCCAGGAATGCAAGGATGGTTTAATATTAGGAAAACCATCAGTATAATTGAGCATATCAACAATAAAACTAGTAGAAACCACATGATCATCTCAATAGATGCAGAAAAGGCTTTTGACAAAATACAACATCCATTCCTATTAAAAACATTAGAAAGTATAGGAATAAATGGAGCCTTCCTTAAAATACTAGGTAGCATTTATTTAAAGCCATCAGCAAGTATTATATGTAATGGGGAGAAGCTAGAAGCATTTCCCATAAGATCAGGGGTGAAACAAGGGTGTCCACTATCACCCCTCTTATTCAATCTGGTACTAGAAATGTTAGCAGTAGCAATTACAGAAGAAAAAGAAATCAAAGGAATCAAGTTAGGCAAAGAAGAGAGCAAGCTATCACTCTTCGCAGATGATATGATGATATACTTAGAGAATCCTAGAGAATCAAGTAAAAAACTGCTTGAGACAATAAATAAATTTGGCAAAGTTGCAGGATATAAAATAAACCCACGTAAATCCTCGGCATTCCTATATATTTCCAATGAAATTCAACAGCAAGAAGTAGAAAGAGAAATCCCATTTAAAGTTACCGTAGACATAAAATATTTGGGAATCTACCTGCCAAAACAAACCCAGGACCTGTATGATCATAACTACAAAACACTTTTCACACAAATAAAGTCAGATCTAACTAATTGGAAAAATATCAATTGCTCATGGCTGGGTGGAGCTAATATAATAAAAATGACAATTTTACCTAAACTAAATTATATATTTAGTGCCATACCAATTAATTTACCAAAAAACTACTTTATAGAGTTAGAAAAAATAGTAACAAAATTCATCTGGAAGAATAAACGGTCCAGAATATCAAGGGAATTAATGAAAAGAAATACTAGGGAAGGTGGACTAGCTTTACCAGATTTCAATCTGTACTATAAAGCAGCAGTCATCAAAACTACTTGGTACTGGCTGAGGAATAGAGGAGTGGATCAATGGAATACATTAGGCACACGAGATTCAGAAGTCAATGACTACAGTAATGTATTGTTTGATAAACCCCCAGACCCTGGTTTTTGGGATAAGAACTCACTATTTGACAAAAACTGCTGGGAAAACTGGAATATAGTATGGAAGAAACTGGGCATAGACCATTATACCAAAATCAAGTCTAAATGGGTTCATGATCTAGGTATAAAGGTTGATACTGTAAGCAGTCTGCTAAAACAAGGAATAGTTTATCTATCAGACTTGTGGAGAGGGAATGACTTTATGATGAAACAGGAATTAGAGAACATTATAAAATGTAAAATGGGTAATTTTGACTACCTGAAATTGAAAAGTTTCTGTACAAATAAAGCCAATGTAACCAAGATTAAGAGGGAGGTGGGAAATTGGGAAAGAATCTTTACAACCTATGTCTCTGACAAAGGACTCATCTCTAAAATATACAGAGAATTGAGTCAAATTTATAAGAATACAAGTCATTCCCCAATTGATAAATGGTCAAAGGATATGAACAGGCAGTTTTCAGAGAAAGAAATTAAAGCTATTTATAGTTATATGAAAAATGCTCTAAATCACTATTGATTAGAGAAATGCAAATCAAAACAACTCTGAGGTACCACATCTCACCAGTCAGATTGGCTAAGATGACAAAACAGGAAAATGACAAATGCTGGAGAGGATGTGGGAAAACTGGAACACTAATGCATTGTTGGTGGAGTTGTGAACTGATCCAGCTTTTCTGGAGAGCAATCTGGAATTATGCCCAAAGGGCTATAAATACTTTCATACCCTTTGATCCAGCAATACCACTCCTGGGGTTATATCCCAAAGAGATCATAGAAATGGGAGAAAGACCCATATGTACAAAAATGTTTATAGCAGTTTTTGTGGTGGCAAAGAATTGGAAATTAAGGGGGTGCCCATCAATTGGGGAATGGCTGAACAAGTTGTGGTATATGCATGTTATGGAATACTATTGCGCTATAAGAAACGGGGAGCAGGCGGTCTTCATATTTACCTGGAGAGGCTTAAAAGAACTGATGCTGAGTGAGAAGAGTAGAACCAGGAGGAATTTGCACACAATTACAGACACAACGTATGTGTGATGACCAACTTAAATAGACTGGACTCTTCTCAACAATGCAGGGATATAAGTCAATCCCAAAAGACGC
Source organism: Petaurus breviceps papuanus (assembly GCF_028583685.1). Classification (NCBI taxonomy): domain Eukaryota; kingdom Metazoa; phylum Chordata; class Mammalia; order Diprotodontia; family Petauridae; genus Petaurus; species Petaurus breviceps. Next base: position 10,133,466 of record NW_027187419.1, on the reverse strand, counting down.
ATGATGGAGAGAAAAATGTGCATCCAGAGAAAGAACTAGAAAGAACTAAATTTATATCCAGGTGGAAGCAAAATACCTGATCTTTTTCGTTCTTTTATTTGATTTTATGTCCTCTTTACCATTTTTCATTCCAGCTGGTACAATCCATCCTTATAACCTGACCATTGTATAATGTGAAAGTATTTACAGATCCTATACTTGATTATAAACCGACATGGGGAGGAGGGGAGGGAGGGGGACAAAATGTGAAATTCAAAGAATTGTGGAATTGAATCCTGTAAACTAAAAGGAAACAAACAAATTAATAAATTAAAGAAAAAAAAAAAAAAGGAAAAACCACTGACCTGGAAAAGAGATCCAGGAGAGAATTTCAAAATTATTGGACTACCTGAAAGCCATGATCCTAGAAATCATCCTCCTAGAAATTCTCAAGGAAAACTGTGTTGATGTTTTAGAACCAGAGGGCAAATTACAGGTTGAAAGAATCCACCAATCAGCCCCTGAAAAAGATTCCCAAAAGAAAACTCCTAGGAATATTATAGCCAGGTTCCAGAATTCCCAGATCAAGGAGAAAATATTACAAGCAGCCAGGAAGAAACAATTTGAATATTGTGGAAACAAAATCAGCATAACTCAGGATCTGGTAGCTTCTACACTGAGGGATCAAAGGGCTTGGAATATGATATTCTGGAGGCCAAAGGAGCTGGGATTAAAATCAAGAGTCACCTACCCAGAAAAACTGAGTATCATGTTTCAGGGGAAAATATGGTCATTCAGTGGAATAGAGGACTTTCAAGCATTCTTGATGAAAAAAAACAGAGTTGAATAGAAAATTTGACATTCAGATACAAGAAGCAAGAGAATCATAAGAAGGTAAACAGGGAAAAGAAATCATAAGGAATTTATCAAAGTTGAACTATTTACATCCCTACATGGAAAAACAAAAATTATAACTGATGAAGCTTTTCTCAGTATGAAAATAGTTGAAGGGAATAGAAATATATATATATATATGTATGTGTGTGTGTCTATATAGGAGGGTATATATATATGTTTACAGGTATACAGAGATAGAAGGCACAGGACCAATTTAATAGAAAGGGACGATACTTAAAAGGTGAAATTAAGAGGTGAGAGAGGAATATAATGAGAGGAGATGGGGAGAGACAGAATGGGGTAAACTATCTCATATAGAAGAGGAAAGGGAAGATGGTTACAATGGAGAGGAAGAATAGGAAGGCAAAAGGGAATGGGTCAACCTTATTCTCATAGAATTTGGCTTGTGGAGGGAATGACATACACACTAAATAGTGTATCTCACCCTAGAGGAGAATAGGGGGGAAGGGGATGAGAGGGGGGATGATGGAAGGGAGGGCAGGCTGGGGGGGAGGGAAGTTGGAAGTACCCACTTTTGAAAAGGGACGGGATCAAAGTAGAGAATAGAACAAGTGGGAGGCGGGATAGGAGGGAGGAAAATATAGTCAGTCTTTTACAATATATCTACTATGGTAATGTTCTGCATTAGCTACACATGTACAACCTATACTGAATTGCTTATCTTCCCAGTAAAGGTGGAAGACAAGGGAGGAAGGAAATGAATCTGGAATTCAAAGTTTTAAAATCAAATGTTTAAATACATATATACTATTATTAATACTATTTTACATGTAATTGGGAAATAAGATTTACAGTCACTGGGGCACAGAGATCCACCATGCCCTACTGGAAAAGTTGAAGGGAATATGGGAGAAGATATAGAAGTGCAGATTGGAGGAGGGGATATCCTGTGGGACTGCTATTTTGGGGCAGTGGGTAGGGGAAAAACGGGAAGAAAATTTGTAACTCAAAATCTGGCGGAAATGCATGATGTAAATCAGATGTTAATAAAGCATTTGAAAAAAAACTACTATATTTGTACTATATTCTTATGAAGCATTTTGAAAATTGTCAGTACACAAAATATTTTACTATTTGAATATATAATCTATGACATTTTTGGAGGTGGAAGGGACTTTAGAAATCACCTTATACAATCTCCTATTTTTATAAATGATGAATTCAAGGCTGTGGGGAGTGACTAATAATTTACCAAATACTTGGGTAATGTTAGATCCAGGACTGAATCTTGTTTCTTCTGACTCCTCGTTTAGAGTTCTTTCCATTATACCACAACTCTTCAGAAATGACCTCTACAATGCTCAATGGACTGACATAAGCCTTCAAAGAAGCAAAAGAATTTTACTTCCTAATTACTAGCAGGATGTCATTCTTCTTCCTCTTTTCTTTGGGGGGTGGAGGGGGTGGGATAGTGTTGGAGATACTGAATCTATGATTTCACAGGTGTGAGGAATTCCCTGTTTGGCTATTCCCTCAACTTATGCAGATCTTGTATCTCAGTTGTAACTTTCAGTATTAGGAAGTAGTAGTGAAGAAGACCTAAATTCAAATCCTACCTCAGATACTAGCTGTGTACCTCTGGGCAAGTCACTTAACCTGTTTGCCTCAGTTTTCTCAACTGTAAAATAGTACTTACCTTGCAGGGTTGTTGTGAGGACCAAATGTAATAATATTTGCAAAAGTGCTTAGCACATTGCCTCATATTGTGGGTTCTACATAAATTCTTATTCTCTTCCCATTCCTATCTCCCTCCAATAGTGATAGGTTAAAAACTTTGCCTGTGGTCATAGATCAATGTGAACAACCTGACAAATATTCTTGCTTCCATGATCAAACCTCTCCACTATAACAGTTGTGTCAAGCTCAAAAAGAAAACATCCCTGCAGCCCACCTACTAGAGACTAGGAAAACCGAAATTAACATTAACTGGATTATAATGACTTTTTACATTTGTTAAACATTTCCCTATTTGTTTTGCAAATTTGTACTTAGGAACCATTCTAATAGAATTCAGCCCCTTACTGTTCAGAACAGCTAAGGGACCATGACCCATTTTCAATTTTTCTCTAGTCACTTTCTACTTTCAAACAAAACAATATTCTTCAGAACAGCTAAGACCAGGACCCATTTTCAGTTTTCCTCTAGCCACTTTCTAATTAGTCACAAAACAATTTTCCTCTAGTCACATTGTAGCAGCAAGCACCCCGAGCGTCCTCAGGGTTTGCTGCCAATACAGGTTCTTGGATCTGCTTTGATAAAGGAAAGCAACTCAAAATGGGTTAACAAGCTTACTTTAATCAGTCAAACATGTATCATTCACCTAGTTCAGGGGAAAAAGGTCAGCACCCCGGAACTTCAAAGTATACAGGCAGAATTATCAAGACAGAAACAGATCAAGTAGACAGATTTCCAAACTGTCCAACCATTACATCCATACCCAGTCAACATGTGGGTTTCAACATCTGGGTTTTTCCAAGGGGGGGGGGGGGCGCTCTGGACAACAGCTTCCCAGAATCCAGATCAAATCACAGAACACTTTTCAAAGTGAGCCCCCCAAAACAAAGCTACACATCAGGGCTTATATAGCCTTCTCCTGGCTCAGAGAATGTAACAACCTTCTGGACCCACTGGCCAATCAAGAAGTATCTACTGAAAAACAATCCTCCCACCCCAGGCTCCAGGTGCACTTTAGCCTAGGGGCAGGGAAGATCTTCTAAATTTGCATTCCCATTACACACATTCTACTTTAAAACAACACCAAAACATAACAATATAAAACAATAACAAAAACAATCATTACTAAAGACTCATATAGGAAATAGCTTTAGAAAGATTTTACTCTTTAGAAGCATTTAAATATGTTTGGGATGAGACTGGGGGCAGAATTACCACAAATATTTGAAAAGTCAGAAAGATCTATATTCAAATCCTGCCTCTGATACTATATAACCCTGCACAAAATACAATTCTGAAGTGCCTCAGGCAGTTCCATGGGGTTTATCTATCTACTAAGTTATGAGAAAAGTTGAGACTTTTATTGATTAGAGGGAGTTTTCATATCTGAAGTTGTCTAACTTGTTACAACTAAGTTGTATAATAGAGATTACAGGTTACCACATGGAAGAATTAGAAGCATACACATGTGTTTCCTTACTGCTTAGAGATGTCACAATCTATTAACATATATGGGTTGAATTTTTATCAGTCACTTCTTGTCAATAAAGAACCAGAATGTCCTGAAAACTATTTTCATTAATGTGCACTTCACAAATTTCTATGAAAAAATTAAATCTTTGGCTAAACAAAATCAAGAAGTACCCAAAAATTTATATTGGTTGAAATTAAAAAATAAAATTTAACATTTAAAAAATATTTAAGAACATTTATTCCTTGAGGGCTGAAGAAAATCCTGATTGACAATAATTATGATTTTCTTATTAATACCAAAAATTGTTTAACTGTGGCTTCACATACAAACACCTCTGTCTAAAAATAAATATTTTGCCAATATAAAGCAGTGACTCAAAGTAAAAGCAATGACATCCTATTTTATAGAGCTTTACAGTTTAGAAAGCATTTTACCAATTTCACAAAATACTCCAAACATACTGATAGAGTTAGGAATAAATCAATCCATATCTATGAATCTTTCATCTAACCCTACATCAAAATGTTCACTCATAAAATCTATACACCTCTCTTGGAAATAAGTCTCTCAACCACTGACAGAATAAGCAACAAATAAAGAAAAAAATTAATTACATTCATGGGGCAAAATGGGTTGATATTCAATTATTTAATTAAACATAAACTCATTGGCAAATATAAAATAAAGAACCAGCACTATATGTGATGGGAATAAACTAGAGACTGTTCTGATAAAAGATTAATGTAAGGATGTCTATTATTCCCCACTATCATTTGATATATAGTAATAGAAATGATGACAATAGCATTAAGGAAAAGAAAGAGGGAGTAAGCAAACTCCTTTGAAAGAGGAAACAAATTAGTATTTTACAAAATATGATGGTTTACTCAGATAACCTTAGAAAATCAACTAAAATTGAACAAATAATTAACAACTAATAAAGTCGCAGGATAAATTAAACCTGCATAAATCAGTAGCATTTCTGTATATTGCCAGCAAAATCTAGCAGGAAGATATAGAAAGAGAAATTCCATTTAACTACACAATGTACAAGATACTTGGGATTCTACTGCCAAAATATACTCAAGAGTTGAACTACAACACATTACATAAGACAGACCTAAATAACTGGAGATTGTAGTGATTGCTGAGAGATAGGGAGGCTAAACCAATATAATAAAAATGACAATATTGTCTCAGTTGTCATTTTCAGTTCTGCGCCAATCAAACTATCAAAGAACAACTTTATAGAGTTAGAAAAACAACAGTAAAACTTATCTGAAAGAACAAAGTCAAGAATCTCAAGGTAAACAAAGAAAAAGAAAAGTGGGAAGAGGACCTAGCATCAGACCCCAAACTATACTACAAAGTAGTATTTACTAAAATGAGTTAGTTAAGAAATCTAGATTATAGGGACGGCTAGGTGACGCAGTGAATAGAGCACCGGCCCTGGAGTTAGGAGGACCTGAGTTCAAATCCAGCCTCAGACACTTAACACAAAACTAGCCATGTGACCTTGGGCAAGTCACTTAAACCCAATTTCCCTACCTTCCCCCCTCCAAAAAAAAAAAAAAGGAAAGAAATCTAGATATATACCAGCTAAGAAAACTAATATACTAAAATACTAGTTAAGTAAACTAAATATATAACCAACACCAAACGAATGGAGCTCCAAATGATTCAGACATAAAGGGTGACAACATAAAAAAACTAAGGAAAAATATATCTTTCAGATTTATGGAGGGGAGGGGTAGGAGAGAGATCATGACCAAACAAGGGTTAAAAAAAAAAAAATCACAGATCAAATGGACAATTCTGATAACATAAATTTTAAAACCTCTGCACAAAATAAATGCAGCTAAATAAGAAGGAAAACAGGTAGCTGGAGAAAAATCTGTAGCAAATTTTCTTGGATAAGGGTCTTCATGTTCAAAATATTTAAGGAACTAACTCAAATTTACAAGAATAAAAGCTATTTCTCAATTGTTAAGTGATCAGAGGACATAAACAGATCATTTTCTTTTTCTTTTTTTTTTTGCTTTTTGGAGGGCAATTGGGGTTAATCGGGGTTAAGCCCAAGGTTACATGGCTAGTTTTTTTGTGTGTGTTAAGTGTCTGAGGCCTGAAGCTAACTCGAGTCCTCCAGACTCTGGGGCAGTGCTTTACTCACTGCGCCACCTAGACACCCCCTGAACAGATCATTTTCAAAGGAAGAAATGCAAACTATCAACAGTCATATTAAAGCTGCAAATCATTAAAAACTAAAGAAATACAAATGAAAATAACTGATATTCTACCTCACAAGCATCAGACTGGAAAACTCTACCCTCCCTCTCCAGAAAAATGAAAATGACAAATGTTAGAGGCTAGGGGAAAACAGGCATAGTAAAGCACTGTTTAGTGGTATTATCAATTGTCCCAGTCATTGTGGAATGTAATGTTGAACTATGTCACTAAAAAACATGCAAACCCTTTGTCTCAGAACTATGACTACTACAGTTAGTCCCTTTCACATCACAGGGGGAAAAGGGGGAAGAGGGGTTTTAGTGGTGTGACACTCCTGTGATCTGGGAAATCCATTTAAAATTCTTGGCCCTCCCCTTAATACCAGAGAAGTTTAAATTAACATTGTATTAGGAGATAAAGTATGCTGATATTATATAACATTACACATAAATTTTATGCATTTCTGAGTTTCTAAACTTTTTTGTGTGTCATCTGCTGGCTTTTGTATGTTGTCTGCAGCTTCCACAAAACTCTCCCAAAATTCCCATTTTATTTCTCATACAAACCTGATGGAAAGTCACAATGTGGAAGAGATAACTCTACCACCACCACCTTCACCACTCATATACCACAAAGAGATAAAATAAAGAAGGAAAAGACCCACATACACAAAGCTATTCACAGCAGAACTTCTTATAGTAGCCAAGAAACAGAAAGGGGTGTCCAATAACTGAGGAATGACTAAATAACTGCATAGTAGTGTAATAAAATATTGAAAAAAGTACAGAATGAGAGTTGGAAAATACTTCATTGGTCATCTAAGCCAATCCATACATTAACCAAATCCCCAGCAAACCGGGATTCTGACAAGTTTTTGTCCAGTCTCTGCTTGAAAACCACTGGATTGTGGGGAGGTGGGAGGGAGGAACCTGACACTTCTCCTGGCAGCCCATTCCATTTTGGATGGCTCTAATAGTGAAAAATTTTCCTGTCAAGCCCAATTTTGTCCTTTTGCAACTTCTAGTTACTGCTCCTAGAAGCTATTCAAGTACTTGGCCAGCAACTATCATGTTCCCTCTTTTCTTCTCTTTGATTCTTTTCTGCTCCAGACTAAATACAGCTAAACAGTTCCTTCAGGTAATCTATAATTTCTAGCTTATTAATATCCTTAAATTGTGGTACCCTCAACTGGACACAATAATATAGAATTCTAGATGAATTCTGATGAGGGCTGAATACACTACAATGGCACTGTCACCTCCCTATTCCTGAAATCTATGCCCCTCTTAAAGCAACATCAGTTTTTGTGGCTGCCACATCACAATGCTGATTCACACTGAGCTAGTAGTCCACTAAAACTCCAATACCTTTTTTCAGAACAACTGCAATTGACCCATGGCTCCTACATCTTATATTTGTGAAATTACCTAGTTTTTTTCTACCGAAGTGCAAGAGTTTACATTTACTCCCTATTGATAGTCTTCACTTAAGTGCTCTATGCTCTAGTCTTTAAGATACCGGCATCCAGTACTGTTAGCTTTCATTCCCAGCTTTATGTTAATTGCAGCATTGATGAGTATACAATTTATGTTGGTATCCAAATCATTAATGTTAAACTTTATTTAATTAAGGCCAAGCTCAGATCCATGAGGTAATCCACTTAAGATGCCTTGCATACTGACACTAAATCTTTAACAACTATACTTTTAGTCCAGTCTTCCAACCAGTTCTAAATCATTCTTAATGAATCTGTATCATTCCATCATCACTACAGAAATAGTAAGAAGTATTTTATCAAACTATCTCTATAGTATTCCCCCTCATCAACTAGAATTTAGTAATTGTATCAAAAAAGGAAATGAAACATTACCTGTATTTGATTAAGCTTGTTTTTTTGTAATCTTCATTGACCTTTATAGAAGTTCACCAATTCTGTCTTTAATAATCTGTTTCTAGAATTTTCCCAGGAATCAAAGTCAAGCTCATTGGCCTATTCATGGACTCTTCTTTCCTCCCTTAAGAAGAAAACTGGGACATTTATTGTTCTCTAATTTCATGTTAGTCTGCTTTCCATGATCTCTTAAATATCACTGACAGTGGCTCAGCAATCACATCTTCCAGTTGTTTCAGGTTCTAAGCATACTGCAGTTCCTGGGCCAAGTGACTGGAATTCATCAAAAGCAACTAGGTACTCTCTCACCTTAGTTATCTTGGGTATCAACTCTTTGTTAGCCATTATTGTTCTAACATTTACAGGGTAAAAGCTATTCTCTTTTACAAGAGAAAAGAAACAAAATAAAAACTGAGCAACTCTACCTTCAACTTGCTGTCAGTTATCATCCCATCCACACTAAGTAAAGGTCCTACGTCTGCTATAGCTAAAAACAAAAAACCAAACAAATGAAAAACCCTTTCTTATTGTCCTTATCTTCTTTCACCAAATTCAGTTTATTTTGTATTCCTCATGCTATTTTTACTAGACTGCCATGCTCTTATATTCATCTTCTGTTACCTGGTCTTGATTTTATCTTCTGTGTCTTTCTTTTCAAACTTGTTTAGTGAGTTCCTTGTGCAACTACATTGGTATCTATATACAAAATCCATCACATACACATGCACATACCACACACTCTCACTGTACTTGTATCCCTTTGTCTTTACACTTTCATTCTTGAGCATCTCCATCCCTCCTAGGCCAACATCCCCAAAAGCATTCTACTCCAGGAAATCCTACCTATCTTTCCTTTGAACTCTTTGAAATACTTGTTGAGTCATTCACTCATGTCCAATTCTTTGTGGCCCTGTGGACCATACTTCCAAGGGGTTTTCTTAGCAAAGATACTGAAGTGGTTTGCCATTTCCTTTTCCAGTGGATTGAGGCAAACCAAGGTTAAGTAACTTGCCCAGGTCAGCTGGTAAGTATGTGAGGTCAAATTTCAACACAGGTCTTCCTGACTCCAGACCCAGAAATCTACACTGATGGACCCAGTTGCCCTTTGAAATATATTTTCCCAAAATCTAGGGTAAACAGACTATGCCTAGACTTCCTTTCCTACTTTGTCATAAACTCTAGGTTGGTCACTTCCACCCAAGGTTTGAATCATTCACTCCATCCCCAACATCCAGTTCTTCCATATTAATAAGATAAATCTGTCACTAAAGCAAGTCATAAAATTATCAGCTGATCTTCTTTTGGGAGACAATGCCAGCAGATATCTAAATAAGTGAATTTCCCCAATACTACTATATGATAGCATTGTGCAATATTTAAAATCTGTTTCCCAAACCCTTCATGTATTTCTTTTTTCTCTCCAGGTAATCTATAGCATATCTCAGTGACAAAAGCACTTGTTTCTCCCTCTTTTGACCTTTACCCAAATAATCTCTGTCATTCTTCCCCACTCTAGTTCCTAGATTCCCTCATATGAGTATATCTTCCAAATATACAATGCTACTCTCCACACCGCCTTTCCCTATTACTATCCTGTTTCTTTTGAATAAGGCAGATCCATCCAGAGTCATAGTCTCAGTGATGGATTTCATTCCACCAAGCCTCAGTGATAAGACTTCTGGCTCCACTTGTTTGTTTCCTTGGGCACTTACGTACAGGCACTCAAAGCCAGGGGTTTTACTACTGGTGTATTTATTAGATTTTATAGAGTTAGAAAATCACAACCCAATCTTTCTTCTTTGTGGTTACTCTCTATAATATCTTACTTTGAAGATATACATACAGTAAATATTTTTACTAGGCTTTATTATATGTACTCTAACTTATATTATATGTACTTTATATCTGGTCAGGAATCTGCCAACCCTGTATTGCAAGCTATGAGCCAGAAATCCAAATCCCACCCAGACATTGCCTATTTAACCAGCTGTTCATTTCCCAAATTAATTTTTCTTTTCTGCATCTCTTGCTTTCAATGGGAAAGAGTAAGGAAATCACAACCTAGGCCTCCTTTGAACAATACTTTTCAAGTTCCTTCTGGAAGTGTTATTTATGCCCATGAGTCACCAGAAGTAGGTAGCTGTCATCTCCTTTGATACACTTTGGAAGGTTTTCTCTTTTGTCTTGGATTCATGTCTCAGGAAGACAACAGACCTTTTTATTGTTATCAAATCAATATATAGCTGCCTCAATACCCCCAGAAATTAGTTACTACTCTTCTTTCCTTACTCTGCTCTTTACTAGGTAATCTCTTACTTAGTTTCTGTGGCTCTTCTGACAGTATTCTTGCATAGATAAGCAGCTTCTTCCTCCTCAAAAGCATCAAGCTCCTTCCCCCTCAGAAAAAGTTTCAATTCTGTTTTTAAGCTTCAACTGTGCATTGTTCTTTTCCTTTCCTTTCTCCTTTGTGTACTTTCCTAATTTCCAACATATTAACAAGGGTCAAGTCTCTTCTCCTACACATTTCCCTTAACACCACTTTCTTCTCCCCAACAACCTGAATCATGGATTGACATTTAGACATTCAAATACCTTCACTTGCCCAGAAGGAATATCATCCTGTACTTGGAAGGCATATAACAATCACTGAAACTACTCTGGGAGAAGGCTACTGTGGGAAGAAGTCTACTTGAACAGTTAGTGCAAGCTGCTACACAATTAATTTTATTCCCCATAATGGCTCAGATTTTCAGTCTTATTTTTTTAAAAATACCTACTACTTGTGAGTATTTATACCTCCACCTAGGTCCCTGATTAAAACTTTTAATAGCCAATCATCATTTGATAATAAGATTAAAATTCCTTTCCTGTCTAAACAATTCCACATTCTCAGACACACACACACACACACACACACACACACACACACACACACACACACACACACACACAC